>NC_090025.1:192800324-193136261 GCF_037176765.1 Anolis sagrei | reverse complement strand
ACTGCAGTCGAGAAATCAGAAGACTTGGACTATGAGGGAATTAAGACAAGATCTAGAGGTGTCAAGGTGTATTAGTGAAAATTAAGAATGCCCATGCCACCGCATTCCTCCTTTCTATGAGTAGTTGTGAAAGCGGATAGAATGAAAATCAACTCCCTTGAAATGTGGTGCTGGAGAAGAGTTCTACAGATACTATGGACTACTAAGGAGAACAATAAATGGACCCTAGAACAAATCAAGGCTGAACTATCCCTGGTAGCTAAGATGACTAAACTGAGGCTGTCATAGGGTTGTTGTAGGTTTTTTGGCCTGTGTGGCCATGTTCTAGAAGCATTATGTCCTGACGTTTCACCTGCATCTATGGCAGGCATCCTCAGAGGTTGTGAGGACCTCACAACCCCTGAGGATGACTGCCATAGATGCAGGTGAAACGTCAGGAGAAAATTCTTCTAGAGCATGGCCATACTGTCTGAAAAACCTACAACAATCCAGTGATTCCAGCCATGAAAGTCTTCAACAATACATTGAGACTGTCATACGTTGGCAGTTGTATGAGAAGACATCACAAACTCGAAAAAAACCCCCAATGCTTGGTAAGCTAGAAGGCAGCAGGAAATGAAGATAGCCTCATTCCAGATGGAGAGACGCAATCAAGGAAGCCATGTTTGCCCTGAGTCTCCAAGACCTGCGCTTTTGATAATAGGATGATTTGGAGGTCTCTAATTCAAAAGGCCTCCATAGGTCTATGTTGACTTGAAGGCAATTAACAACAAAAACAACCAACACAACTAGAAAGGTAATTGTCTTATATGCCCTCCCATACAAGCAAATGAGACAGATGAGTGGTATATTAATCACCGGAATGTTAGGAAAATTCTCCCAACTCTCTACCTGTTTGCAACTCTCTACCTGTTAGATCAGCCCCCTCGCTAATGGTGTTTCGAAGAAGATTAAAAACTTGGATGTTTGAACGGGCATTCGGATAAACAGTGCAATGAATGTGATGATCACAGGAATGGAAATATGGACGACGAATTGGATCACGACTCTAGTTATGAGATGTATTGTGTTGTTTATTGTTGTGTCAATATTGTATACTATGCTCTTATGGTTTTAAATTGTATATCGCTGATTGATTTTTATCCTTGTTGTAAACCGCATTGAGTTGCCTGTTGGGCTGAGAAACTGCGGTATACAAGTAAAGTAAAGTAAATAAATAAATAAATAAAATATGATTTATATGGTTGCCTGAAAACAAATCTCATTCCACATAGGTGACTAGGCAAATGGTTATTTCCAAAGTAAGCCGTAGGCTATCCCTGTAGATCAGTGGTTCTCAACCTGTGGGTCCCCAGGTGATCTGGTTAGAATCACAGAATCATTAAATCAAAAAGTTGGAAGAGACCACAAGGGCCATCCAATCCAACCCCTTGTTGTGCAGGAAAACACAATCAAAGCACCCCCCAACAGATGACCATCCAGCCTCTGCTTAAAAGCCTCCAGGGAAGACTCTGAGGCAATTTTCAACTGCCAAACAGCTCTTGCTCTCAGGAGGTTCTACCTAATGTTTAGGTGAAATCTCTTTTCCTGCCATTTGAACCTATAGCTTCATTGTGTCCTAGTCTCTAGAGCAGTGGTTCTCAGCCTGTGAGTTTCCAGGAGTTTTGGCCTACAACTTCCAGAAATCCCAACCAGTTTACCAGCTGTTAGGATTTCTGGGAGTTGAAGGCCAAAACATCTGGGGACCCACAGGTTGAGTACTACTGCTGTAGGTAAAATATAAAGAAGGTAATCTCTATATATATATAAATGCTTTATGCATAATGAGTACCTTAAAAACAAAAGAACCAATGAACGAAATCACACCAAATTTGGCAACAAAACGTCTCACAACACAAGAAGTGACCATCACTAAAAAAATATGATTTTGTCATTTGGGAGTTGTAGTTGCTAGGATTTATAGTTCACCTAAAATCAAAGAGTACTCTGAACTCCATCAATAATGGAATTGAACCAAACTTGGCATGCAGAACTCCCATGACCCAACAGAAAATACTGGAAGGCTTTGATGGGCATTGACCTTGAGTTTGGGAGTTGTAGTTCACCTACATCCAGAGAGCACTGTGGACTCAAACAATGATGGATCTGGACCAAACTTGGCACAAGCACTCAATACACCCAAATATGAACACAGATTGAGTTTGGGGAAAATAAACATTTGGGAGTTGTAGTCACTGGGATTCACAGTTCAACTACAATCAAAGAGCATTCTGAACCCCATGAACGACAGAATCGGGGCAAACTTCCCACACAGAACACCCATGACCAACAGAAAATACTTAAGGCCATCCAGTCCAACTCCCTTCATTAGGGCAAGAAAACGTAATCAAAGTCCTCCTGACAAAAAGCTATCCAACCATAGATATAGATAGATAGATAGATAGATAGATAGATAGATAGATAGATAGATATTATTTACACACACACAGATATAGTATCATAGATTTGAAAGGGAGCTGTAAAGAAGGACAATGATATGTTGCATGTCCTAGGGTGGGCAAACCACACACTCTCCACCCACAGTCCACATCTGCTGATTGGCTATCACAAAAGGCTCCCCACTGGTCATTCTTAATGGAAGGAGATATGCAGTTCCACCTGTTGCTTGCTCTGCAAATTCCACACCTTCCTGTAAATTTAAACAGATAGAAGGGGCTCCCAATAATTTTTTAACTGAGGGGGTTAAGATCAGCAATAAAAAAAATCTTGTGTTATGAAGAAGATTTATTTCATCACTTCAGCACAAAGCAAACACCATCTTCATGTCAATAATTTCATCTCCCTTCAAATAAAACTTTATTCATTTAAAAGCCATTGCTCGACTGTTCTTTGGACTCCGCAGCCTGCAGTGACAGTTACCGTGCCGAATACTAATGAGCAGCATAATGGAGCGCCATTTCAGTCTCTGGAGCTCTCCGGGGAAGAGTAATCATCTCTGAACTGTCATTGCTAATGCAAACGACTACCGCTAATCCACTGGGGCTTTGAGCAAAAATGCTGGGAGCTATTGTTTCACATGCGCCCCCCCCCCTTTTCCCAGATCCATTTCCCTCTCGTAGAAGCCTCCCAATTACATTAAATGCACATAAATAAAATAGATTACAGCAACAGAACACACAAACTCATTAGGTACACACACCTCTCCCCACTTAATGGATTGCCCATGGCAGGGACCTATTGTGACGCTCCTTTTTTTAAAAAAGGTCTGTCACTAAATGGTCTTCTTCCTGGAAGGGTATTTCTTAGATTAGACAGCATTTTTAGTTGAAGGGTCCAGATGTGGTGCAAGGAACCCAAGTTCTTTGTTTTGGTGCTACTTGCCTTTTGTGAAAAGAGAGAAAAAATATACTTTTAATTGTAAACAAGTGTCATAGCTCAGTCAGCTGAGGATGAAGATGAGAGGTTTGGTGAGCCAGCTGAGGATGATAAAGAGAGGTCTGGAGATGCTCAGACAGAGGGGAATTTGGGTGATTGTGTGAAAACGAAACTGTTTTAGAAGCTGACAGGTAGGAAGGGAGGTTAGATAGAGAATCAAGGATGCTCCTGCAGGGGCAGAATTCCAGGTGTAAGCCAGGCTACGGGAAAGTGAAAGCGAGAGCGACTACTGAAGGTCGAAGGAATGCTTTCATGCTTAGCTGTTCTTAATTTGGGAAAAAATAGCTTTTGGTTTTCAGATCAAGCAACGTAACAGATAGTGCAAGGAACTTGGTTCAAGCTTCAAGCCATGTCCTGGTCAAGTTTTGCTTTAAGTCTTGGGGATTTTACCATAAACTCAATCTTATGTATTGGTCTTGATTCTTGGATTACTCAAGTTGACGTTTTCCTTTGTCTTTGGATTATTCAAGCTCATGATTTAGCCCGTCTCCTTGGATTTATGTTCATGCTTTAACCTTTGCATTGGAGATTTATCTCTAGTTTTTGAAACTCCTTTTATCTTACTGATTTGGATTTTTTACTCTTTTACTGTGTGTGCTTTTTCAATAAACTGTTTATTTCTATGTTGGGCTTCCTGGTGAGTGCTTGAGCAAGGTGAACCCTAGCTGAGGTACAACAACAGGAGTGTCAGTCAGTGTAAAGAAAAAGGCATGAACTTCCTTCCCTACAAATGGCCAAAGGCATACCAACAACATACTGTATATACCCAATGCATAAGTCTAGAAATTGTAGTCACATAATCACACACACATATACACTAGGTCGACTTATCTCTGGGTCAGTGTAAGTTCTGTATAGTAATTCTTATTTTTTTAAAGGTGCTATCATCTTCTCTACTGAAAGATGAGAGATCCTTGCACAGGATGTCCCTTGAATTAAAGAGAGTTATAAGGACATGTTTACAGATGTGGCCACCTGTCTACTATATCTATTCCACCTTGATTATAGAGATGGAGCTAGAAGAACATGTTTTACGTAACTGCACACCTAAATACTATGCCTACTTCACAAGTAGTACAGGTGTCTAAATAAAATGAGAAAGGTGAAAAATCCATTGCAGTATATTACTCTTGTAGAAGGGTATTATATCAAAGGAGAACAAATAGTCTCCACTGGATGAACTTACTTCAGATTCCAGTGTGAGAGTTCAATTCAAAAAGAACCACAATTGTGAGCAAATGCAATGGATCTAGCTGTCAGAGAAATGGGATGGAGTGAAGGCAATGGATTTATACATACAGGCTGTGTAAATATCTTTGTTTTCTGGCTCTAAGGAGGGAAAGTCTCCCTGCATGTAGATCAGTGGTTCCCAACCTGTGGACTGGGGACCACCAGGGGTGTGCAAGAACTAAAATATGGTCCGTGGACTCACCATTACTACACCATTGCAACGAGAGCGACTGGTCTCACGAAACCTTCTTATAGTGCCGAGGCTTATTAAATATGGCTTTCTTTGAGCAAGCAGATGGCAACTACCGGGTGGCATATGTTCTGTATCAGAAACTAGAGCTGATGTGGTCTATCCAATACAATTTTCTGAATCAGCACCCCAAATAACCAAACTGAATCTAAACTTGACCAAAATCCGATTAGTAACCCTTTTGGTACTAATTTTGGAGAGTGGTCCCTGGTCAAAGTGGTCCCTGCTCCAAAAAAGGTTGAGAACCACTGATATAGATGCTGATTTAAACTCTTCAGTAAGAGCTCTCACCTACAAGTAAAGAACTGATATGGTGGCTGATAACACAGCCAAAAGAGCAAGAGGTTGTTGTAGATTTTTTCAGGCTATGTGGCCATGTTCTACAGGCATTCTCTCCTGACGTTTCGCCTGCATCTATCGCAAGCATCCTCACAACCTCTGAGGATGCTTGCCATAGATGCTGGTGAAACGTCAGGAGGGAATGTCTCTAGAACATGGCCATATAGCCCGAAAAAACCTACAACAACCCATTGATTCCAGCCATGAAAGCCTTCGACAATAAAAGGAGCAAGGCATTTGTAAGACCACTGTGAGTCAGGTTTGGCACCAGCCCACCCAACCAATTGTGTACCCTAAACTATATGGGTCTTAGCAATTCTGCATCACCATTGTTTCTACTATGCCTTTTGAGAGTTACATATATGCTGTAGTAGGGGAAAAATGATAGGGCAAGTCTGACTTTCCAGCTTACATATGGAGAAACTTTCCACAGTGATCTATGAAACACAGGTAACATGAACACTAGAATATACTCTCAGAACTATTGATCACAACAAAATGGATAGCAACCCCTTTGAAAGATTTATGAAAACGGCAACATACTAAAGAGCCAGTGGGTGCTAATGTATAACCATTACAGAACAATCCCACAAATCATGTGGCAAGGAACCATTTCAAGGTGCCTACGATAGATTTGTTTGACAGATGGAGAAACATTAAAATGAAATAAACAAATCTAGCACAGAGCAGCTGTCGGACCAGAAACAGGGATGGGGAAAGCAACGGAGAAAGCATGCTAACACCTGGCTCACACTATGGAGAGACACTACAAGCCAATCTGCGCTCCTTCACCATGGTGGCATTTCAGAAAGCCCAACTCTAAGCAAGTGGGTCTCTTTTTTTCTGGGGAAAGGAAGGTACCAAGAGAAATGATTTGGGATGATTTGTTTCTACAAGGACCTGAAGTTTGCATCAAAATGGAGGGCAAAAATAATGTTGGTTAGTACTAACTAGGTTAGACTTGCAGAGTATATTGCTCAACAAAGACTAGCTGATCCACCCCTCCAGAAGACTGTTGGTGAATTTCTCACCTCAAAAGTTGAGCTTTTTTTGATAATTTGAACCCAACCGCCTGACGAAGGCTCTTGTGAGTCGAAACCAGTTGCAGGTTGGAGTCAATTCATGTGACTACTGGAGTCTACTCATATGTAACAAGGAACAGGACATTTACTCACACGAAGACTTTGTTTTATACTTCCAGAGAAGAACCAGTTATTTCTACTTAATGTGAACGTGGCAGTCCTGTTTTTGTGATATGTGTATTTGTAATATATACATTAAGTTAATTTAGTTATTTTCACATTACCACAATCAGTGGATTTTGGTCTCCACGGCTTCAGGGGAACCCATTTTTCTTGTTGGCATTTCAGAAACTCTAAGCAAGTGGGTCTTTTCTTGTTGTGTTTCAAATAATAATAATAATAATAACAATAATAATAATAATAATAATAATAATAATAGTTGAAGTTACAATAGCTCAGAATAATCAGAATCCAGAAGAGAAGTGGAGTGAAGTGGAGTGGAGTGGAGTGGAGTGGAGTGGAGTGGAGTGGAGTGGAGTGGAGAGGAGAGGAGAGGAGAGGAGAGGAGAGGAGAGGAGAGGAGAGAAGAGAAGAGAAGAGGAGTGTGCCAGTTGCACCCATACCTTGGGAAGTCAGACTTGGCCATGATGGTCCATGCTCTTGTTACATCCCGAATAGACTACTGCAACACACTCTACATGGGGTTGCCTTTGAGGACTGTACGGAAACTCCAAGTAGTCCAATGGGTGGCAGCCAGAATGCTCACCAGAGCAACTTACAGGGAACACACAATGCCACTGTTAGGTCAGCTCCACTGGCTGCCGGTTTGCTATCGGGCACAACTCAAAGTGCTGGCTTTAGCCTATTCCAGTCCAACGTACCTGTCCAAATGTATCTCCCTCTATGAACCTGCTAGAGTGTTAAGATCTGCCGAGGAGGCCCTGCACTCAGTCCCACCCACTTTGCAAACACAACTAGTGGGGATGAGAGACAGGGCCTTCTCAGAAATAGCCCCTCAGCTATGGAACTCCCTCCCCAACAATATTAGATTGCCTCCCTCCCTCCTTGTCTTTAGAAAAAAAGTTAAGACCTGGCTCTGGGATCAGGCATTCAGGAATAGTGCAAAACAGAATTGATATGCAGAAATATGGATCGTTATAGGTATATGATTTTAACAAATATTAACGGTTTATGTTTATTTTCTTGATGTTTAATGTGTGTTATTTTATATACTTTGCACTGAAATGTGGCACTGAAGTGGCCAATCGGTAAGCTGCTCTGAGTCCCCCTCGGGGTGAGAAGAGTGGGTATAAATATAGGAAATAAACAAATAAATAAGAGTAGAGAAGAGAGAGGTGGGAGCAGGCAAAAACCCCTGGAACCAGGATATCATATCTATAATGTACATTTCCCCTCAACACATACGTTATCTCATATGTGGCAAAATAGCTCCTTTGGTATGAAACTCTTTGACCTCAATGTGTTTTTTACAGCTAGATTTTCAAGGCAGCCTTGTTCTTCTCCAGTCTCATCTGCCTGGTGTCTAATGCCACAGAGCCAAGGTCAAGTGCTTCCACTCTTACATTAATGACTCTGGAGTGATGACCAACTCAGAACAATGTCTGTCAATTAGAATCTCTACTCTGCCCATAAGTGGGAATGGAAAAACAGAAAAACAAGCCAAGAAGTACGTGTGAAAAAGATCTTGGAGTCCTCGTGGACAACAAGTTAAACATGAGCCAACAATGTGATGTGGCGGCAAAAAAAGCCAATGGGATTTTGGCCTGCATTAATAGGAGCCTAGTGTCTAGATCTAGGGAAGTCATGCTACCCCTCTATTCTGCTCTGGTTAGACCACACCTGGAATATTGTGTCCAATTCTGGGCACCACAATTCAAGAGAGATATTGACAAGCTGGAATGTGTCCAGAGGAGGGCAACTAAAACGATCAAGGGTCTGGAGAACAAGCCCTATGAGGAGCGGCTTAAGGAGCTGGGCATGTTTAGCCTGAAGAAGAGAGGCTGAGAGGAGATATGATAGCCATGTATAAATATGTGAGAGGAAGCCACAGGGAGGAGGGAGCAAGCTTGTTTTCTGCTTCCTTGGAGACTAGGACGCGGAACAATGGCTTCAAACTACGAGAAAGGAGATTCCATCTGAACATGAGGAAGAACTTCCTGACTGTGAGAGCCGTTCAGCAGTGGAACTCTCTGCCCCAGAGTGTGGTGGAGGCGCCTTCTTTGGAAGCTTTTAAACAGAGGCTGGATGGCCATCTGTCAGGGGTGATTTGAATGCAATATTTCTGCTTCTTGGCAAGGGTTGGACTGGATGGCCCATGAGGTCTCTTCCAACTCTTTGATTCTATGATTCTATGAAATAAAGAATTAAATAAACAAATAAATAAATAAGAGTAGAGAGGTGACAGCAAGCAAAAACCAGAATATCATATTGGGCGGGGGGGGGGGGGGGGGCGGTGTCAGAGATTTGGAAGAAAACAAGCTAGAGAAGAACTTCTATGGAAATGCTGGCATGGAAAAGCTCCTATAATGTACGTTTCCCCTCAACACGTATGTTATCTCACATGGCAAAATAGCTCCTTTGGTGTGAAACTCTTTGACCTCTATGTGTTTTTACAGCTAGATTTTCAAGGCAGGCTTGTTCTTCTCCAGTCTCATCCGCATGGTGTCTAATGTCACAGAGCCAGGGGTCAAGCGCTTCCACTCTTACATTAATGACTCTGGAGTGATGACCAACTCAGAACAATGGCTGCCAATTAGAATCTCTACTCTGCCCATAAGTGGGAATGGAAAAACAGAAAAACAAGCCAAGAAGGTCTCACACTCCTTGATGCCCAGTGCCTCCTAAAGAGAATACAAGGGGATCATTAATCTCGCACTGCGTCCACACAACCAAAGGAAGTTTAAGGAAGAATTTGAAAAATTACAGGCATCCTTCAGTCAAGAAAAGCACTGACAAAGAACCTATGATGTACAAGAAACCTTTTTATACCCGTCCAGTTCCCTTTTTCCTCTTTGTCTTCTGCTTAGCTGGAAGATTTCAGCAGTTTGGCACTAAAAGGACAGTGAAAAGGGCTGGAGAAACACAGGATGGAGTAGCCTGCCTGCGACACACGATGCACCAAATCTTAAATTAGAAAATAATGTAGGTAAAGGTAAAGGGTAAATGTTTTAAGTCCAGTCAAATCCAACTCTGGGGGTTGGTGCTCATCTCCATTTCTAAGCCAAAGAGTCGGCGTTGTCCGTAGACACCTCCAAGGGCATCTGGCTGGCATCACTGCATGGAGCGCTGTTACCTTTCTCCCGGAGCATGTTTTCGAACTGCTAGGTTGGCAGAAGCTGGGGCTAACAGCGGAAGCTCACGCCGCTCCTCGGATTCAAACCTGTGACCTTTCGATCAGCAAGTTCAGCAGCTCAGTGGTTTAACCCACTGCGTCACTGAGGGCTCCTAAGAATGGGATTCCCACAAATCTGACCATAGATTAAATCTGGCCACTAAAATAGAACTCACAAGAAAAATGGAGGCTGGAGAAAAAAAGAAAGAAAAACATCATCTGTGGATGCATTTTGCAAGAAGCTTTCAAGTGGTCGATAAAAGGTTTTAAAATGTTTATTCCTTAGTCAACCTCACTTGACTTCACTTTACTTTGTGAATTCTGAATTTTAAAAACAATTTTCTTTGGTGGTGGTGGGGGGGGGGGGGTATGAACATATCCCATTGTTTCCATGCTATTTCTGCCTCTGGTAGCTAATGCCCAGCTTATTCAACCGAGACATACTTGTAGATCTTTCTAATATTTTTTCACACGTCAGTGTACAAAAGATTGCCGTTTGGTGAGGTGCTTAGAATTCTCCGCTCAAGAGGTCTAGTGCTATAGCTAAGGAAGTGCGCCCAAAATAAGTGGACTTTTAAGTGTATCAATGAACTATAAATCCCAGAATTAAACAGGATGGGTCTGTGACAGGTAAAGTGGCATCGAATTGTTTTATGTGGCAAAGATAAAGGCTGAGCTACATTCCATCTACCTAGTCACTATTAGCAGATTTTAGATTAGGAGACCTGACATGGCTAGTACAAGTGTTTCCCAAAATGAGTAGCACTAGCAGAATGCCAGAGGCCAGTACCATGCTCATTCCTATCGGTTACAAATATGTAAAAATTACTGCAGACGCAGCCAGGAAATCAGAAGACGTTTCCTTCGTGGGAGGAGAGCAATGACCAATCTTGATAAAACAGTGAAGAGTAGAGACATCACATTGGCAACGAAGATCCGCATAGTTAAAGCAATGGTATTGCCTGTAGTAACCTATCGATGTGAGAGCTGGACCATAAGGAAGGCTGAACGAAGGAAGAGAGATGCTTTTGAACTATAGTGTTGGAGGAAAATCCTGAGAGTGCCTTGGACCACAAGAAGATCCAACCATTCCATCCTCCAGAAAATAAAGCCTGACTGCTCATTGGAGGGAAGGATATTAGAGGCAAAGATGAAGTCCTTTGACCACATAATGAGAAGACAGGAAAGCTTGGAGAAGACAATGATGCTGAAAATGGAAGGAAGAGGGGCTGACCAAGGGCAAGATGGGTGGATGGTATCCTTGAAGTGATTGTCTTGACCTTGAAGGAGCTGTGGGTGGTGATGGTCAACAGGGAACTCTGGTGTGGGCTGGTCCATGAGGTCACGAAGCGAAGGAAGCGACTGAACGAATGAACAACAAAGCTCATTGGAGTGAAGGATATTAGAGGCAAAGATGAAGTACTTGGCAACATAATGTGAAAACAGGAAAGCTTGGAGAAAACAATGATGCTGGGGAAAATGGAAGGAAACAGGAAGAGGGGCTGACCAAGGGCAAGGTGGATGGATGGTATTCTTGAAGTCACTGGGTTGACCTTAAACAAGTTGGGGATGGCGATGGCTGACAGGAAGCTCTGCTATGGGCTTGTCCACGAGGTCACGAAGAGTTGGAAGCAAATGAATGAATAAACAACACCAACAAACAACCAACTATGTATTCCTTTCCTTTCCTGCCATGATCCAGCAGCCAATAGATCACCAGTTCATGGACAACCATTTTGAGTTCTACAATCCAAAAGGTTGATGAAGGCATGAAACCATCTTGCTAAATGGTCTTTCGCTATTAATCTATTAATCTAAACTTGGGCTCTCAAGGTGTTTTGGAATTCAACTCCCACAATTCCCAACAGTCGGTAGGCTGTTAGGAATTGTGGGAGTTCAAATCCAAACACCTGGAGGGCTTTCCCAATCGATATTCCACGTTCTGTGGACCTTCCCAATCGATATTCCATGCTCTGTTCTTGAAATGGTTGCACTAAATTTAGTGCAGGCAAAAATGTCATTGGGATTAACCCTGATGCATATCCAACCCTGATGCAAATCACAGTGTATGCAAAGCAACTGAAGCAAAAGCATGAGACAAGACTACCTGGGATTCAGTAACTTCACAGGCAATTTCAATCAACAACTATACAACAACGTGGAATTGAAAGAGAAGCTTGTTATAAAAAGGATGCTCGTTCTTACTTAGGGATATGTGTTATGAAAGTGAAGCCCGACCAAATCAATAGCACAAAAACGACTTTTTCCCTAAGCTTGGGAAACTTATTGAATTGATATCAATCTTGAGTGTGCAGGGAAGCTGAGAATAATTGTGCCTGTCTGTTTGCACATTCTGATGAGCACCGGCCATTGTTCAATGCACATAAAATGGTTATTGGACAAGCAGTGGGTTGTCATCCAGAATATTGGGGAAGGATAGTGGAAGACATACCGAAGTTTCCCAAATGCCAGGTATTTCTTTGTAAAAACTTTAAATTACAGAGTAAAATATTGACTGGATGATTGCCAGAATCAAGTGCAGAGACGCATTTCAAGTCTGAGCATAATACACCTGATATACTTGCCCTAAATCCGGTACTATTTGTATAGTACATGAGCAAGCGGCAGATGAAAGCGAAGATGGATAGTTACCAAAATGAGGCATGTAGAAAAATAACAGTGCGCTCATTTACAGCTGTAAAACATGGAACAGAAAGGATGTGAATTAGTTCCTCCCACAGATCTGGGAATAATTCTAGGTTATTCTCTGAAAACGTTAGATATTGTGGCTCTCATCAGACAGGGAAAAAAAAACAGAAAAGGAAAACGTGTTTGAAGACTTTAGGAAAAGATTACAGAGTTGGGCGAGGGACCAATTATGCTACCTTTGAAGGCTTGGAAGACAGGCAGGACAAAAGTGTAATGATGAAGTAGCGCTTGGGAAAGTTCTTTTTTACTATTGCAGGTGAAAGCAAATTATGGGCTGCAGGATACATGCAGACCCTGGGATCATCTTTCATGATGGAGACATGATAGCCATGTATAAATACATGAGAGGAAGTCCTAGGGAGGAGGGAGCAAGCTTGTTTTCTGCTGCCCTGGAGACTAGGACGCAATGGAGCAATGGCAAGAAAGGAGATTCCACCTGAACATTAGGAAGAACTTCCTGACTGTGAGAGCCGTTCAGCAGTGGAAGTCTCTGCCCCGGAGTGTGGTGGAGGCGCCTTCTTTGGAAGCTTTTAAACAGAGGCATTCTCTCCTGACGTTTCGCCTGCATCTATGGCAAGCATTCTGAGGTTTTGAGGTCTCAAAAGCCTTCGACAATACAATGAAAATAATGTTATGGTTGGGGGTCACCACTACCATGAGGAACTGTATTAAGGGGTCGTGGCATTAGGAAGGTTGTCTGGGCGGACATTTGGGTATTCTACTGTAGAGCTTCCAAAATAGCTTTAGCTGGGTATCTGTATGGATTCTGCAGACACAGAAGATAACTGTAATTACACAGGCTGAGAGGGGGTGGAGTAACGCCTCACACTTAAAGTAAGTGATGCCTATTCTCTGATGTGTCACACACTATTTTTTTCCTCACCTCGGTGTGCATTCCCCTCTTTTCAAACTCATTATACCCCAATCCAATGGACAAAGACTTGCATTTGCAGTCAGGTATTTAAATGGCATGCAGGGACAGACAAAGCAGAGTGGAGCTGGGATCATTATTTCTCTGCTTGAACCCTGTCCTTCTGCCTGCAGAGAAAATGATCATTGGCTCGGCTCCTACAACACCCGCACGGGAGCCATTATTTAATGCATTAAGGTTTCACAGTGCTAAGTAAATAAATAGAACCAAAGTGCTAAATGTCTTCCTCAAAATGAATTGTGTTCAGAGGTTGCAATTGTTCCTTTAACTCAAGCAAACACTTGAGTTAATAGGCACTCTATAAAATACTGGGTTGTGGGTGTATAGTGTGTTGGCAGGTGTGTGTGTGTGCTCATACTGAAACAAATACAATCCAATGAGTCAGCTGTGACTTTGTGAGACTATGGGTTTGCTAATAATAATAATAATAAGGAGGAGGAGGAGGAGAAGGATGTATTTGAATCTTCCAAACAGTCTACAAAGGCAACCCCACGTAGAGTGCGTTGCAGTAGTCTATACAGGATGTAACCAAAGCATGGACTACCAAGGCCAAGGTTTTGGGAGGGTTTTGTGAGATCACTTGCTCTCATTGCCACGTAGTTTTGAAACAATGGTGTAGTAATGGTGAGGCCGAGGACCATATTTCCGTTCGTGCAGACCACTGGTGGTCCACAGACCACAGGTTGGGAACTATTGGTGTAGATATATCCATTCAAGTGGAATTAAACTGTCAAGAACACTAGGAACAATTTAAGCAGAATTAAAAGTAATATAAAGTAGTTTCAAACAACATAGCACTTTTCTTCCTTTAAAAACATTCATTTCCAAAGTCCTTGTTGAAATAAAAAGTACAATTAAAAGAAGAAATATGAGTAGGGTTTGCCATGGCTTGCTTTTCAAAAAAGAAGTGTCAGTTGCCCTGGGCTTTCCGTCTGAGCCAGGGCGTGCGTTCCTAGAAAAATACATTGGAAGCTTCATTATTTTGTGAAATAAATCTAAGTTCGTTGCTTGTCATGGGTTGAGGAAAGGAAAATAACCCCACTGAAATCTGTCTCCCAAATCCTTCCACCTCATTTCCAATTTTCGCTTGCATGCAATTAACATTTCAGGTCTATTCTTTCTAATTCTACATAGACACGCTCATAGCAATCTTTCTCTTCTTCCATTTTTGCCCTTGAACTAAAAGACATCAACTTTACCCGGCAGCAAGGAAGAATGCAGAGCGAGTAGGGAACTGGAATTAATAAGTCTGAAGTCAAAGCTAAATACTTATTAATGTTTCACAAGTTTTCTCTGACTATCTAGGGACCCACGCAGGTTAACCAAAGTTTTCTTAAGATTTATCGATATCAGCCAGGCCTCCAGAGCGAATCTTTGACTTTCTATCTAGGAGAAGCCATTTGCATATCTTCAGATAATTATGAGTCACAGACACATTGCCGAGCCTCCTCCTGTGCATGTTCAAACAATGGAAATATCTGAGATGAATTGGAAAATTGGATATTCTTTATTGAGGGGAAAAAGCCAAGACGGGACTCAAGTCTAACAGTGGAGGAGAAAAAGAAAGTAACTGGGTTATCTCCTCTTCAACACTTATTAAGGAGTGTACCAAAACACATTTTCTGCTTTGTAGGCATCTCAGAAGGTTCACATCAACACCAAATGGCACATGGAATCTCACCAAGAGCATTGTTATTCCCTAGATTGTCCCCACATTTGATATGCACAGCAGTTCTGGAGTTATAAACACAACGAACAGGAAAATAAGGATTCCATTAGCACGCCTGCCAAAGGGAATGCGTGAAGATGGTTATAGAGAGGTAATTAAGGGGACGTCAGGTGGCCAAGGGCTGACTCGAGACGATGACACGGTCAATTGGTGCCACCATCCTTACCCACATTATGGAGAGGCAATATCAGGAAGCCCTCCAGTTCCATGCCCAATCTTTTTCAGGTTAAAAGGAAGGCTGGGCGGTTATTGTCTATATCCAGAAACTCTTGACACTGGTACAAAGCTAATCCTTTTTACCCTTTTAAGAGAGTCCTAATATGCGTCCGATGCTTTGAATTGCCTTCAGTTCATGGAGTGGCTCTGGAGGCTAATATTATAGTGTAATGAATACTTTTTACCATGGCCCATACTGTAGAGGTGGTTTATTTACCCACACACAAAGTTCCTTCTATTGATACTTATGCAGCTGAGGCAGGATTATTTATTTATCTATTTACCCTATTTATACTCTGCCTTTCATGTTGACCATTTCCACTACCTTGGCAGCCATCTCTCCACCAAAGTCAACATCGACACCGAAATAAAACACCGCCTGAGCTCTGCGAGTGCAGCATTTTTCCGAATGAAACAGAGAGTGTTTGAGAACCGGGACATCCGTAGGGATACCAAGGTGCTTGTCTATAAAGCTAATGTCCTCCCAACCCTGCTATATGCCTGCAAAATGTGGACTGTCTACAGAAGTTACATGCAACTCCTGGAATGATTCCATCAGCGGTGCCATGGGGGCTAAACAGAAGCTGTGTTTAGCCCCTATGGCTCACAACTACTAGAAGACATGCACTCTGTGAACTTGTGCAGAATCAACACATTAATCAAGCAATGTTCAAGGAAGGAAAATGCTGAAACAACTGCAGCCCAAGAATTGCAATGGAACTTACGGAATCTTTCACAACGGCCACAGGACTATCATGCTTTAACCTCAGTTCAGAACTTCACGAACAGTTTTCAGAAAAACAAAAAAAACCAAAACAAAACAAAACACACACACAGTATGACATGGCCTAATGCCAGTTCAACATCCTCACTTGTTTCAGCCAAATAACCCAGTCCATCTTTTTCTGATACACTGGGAGAGAACTGTATGGACTTTGTAAGTATGTGGTTTTGCAGGAATTATATGCACCGAATGGATCTTTGTGGCTATCCAAGTCTTTGCAAAATGCACATTTAGTCCCTCTCTTGTTCTTGGCAATGTTTCCTATACCCCTCATTGTTACATCTGTCATTCTCCTTACTAAATGGACAGAAAAAATGTACAGTTTTGCCTCAAACTATGCAATCAGCAGGGCTCAATACCAGAAATTTCAAAATTGCAAAAATACCAGAAATAGGTCAGTTGTGGTGCAATTCGGCCATCTGCCGTCACTCAGCTTCTGGCAGATAAAGGGCTGTCTGTGATGTGAATCTAGAGGTGCTATTTAATGTCAAAGAATAATGTCATTTTGACCTTTGTGAAAGGAACATCATGAGCATTGCTTTGAGTCAGATACAACCTGAGGACAGAGAGGAAGCTTCACAATGACAAATGCCATGGCTTGGCAAGGTGTTGCCTTTGGAAAGCAACACTCTTCCATCTGAAAGAAGTCCTGAACCATAAAACGCTCAGAGGAACAAGAGTGTGGAACAAGTCTTAAAGTTAAAAAACACTGGTGCTCACCATTCAAGTAGCAGAACCCTCAACCTATAAAACTATTTCCACTGATGTAAGATTTGCGCCACCAGCAAAGGATCGCTGCCTTGTCACGGTGCTGGAGCTTGAGCACCTCAATGATGCCATGAGCGAAACCATGAGCGAAACCCAAGACGAGACGGTCATGGAAGAGACGTCAGACCAAGCGCAATCCCTGGGGAAGGTAATGGCAAACCACCCCAGTATTCTTGCCAGGAAAACTAAACGGATCAGTATAACCAGAGATATCTTGGTATGCCATTGGAAGATGGGACTCCCAGGTCGGAAGATGGTCAAAATGCTACTGGGGAGGAGCAGAGGATAAGTTCAACTAGTCCCAGATGTGATGACGCAGCTAGCTCGAAGCCAAAAGGAAGGCTAGCAGCCAACAGTGCTGGAGGTGAATGACGAATCCAACGCTCTAAAGATCAACACACCATAGGAACCTGGAATGAAAGGTCTATGAGCCAGGGCAAACTAGTTTTTATTATTGGTGAGAGGTCAAGACTAAAGATAGACATTCTGGGAGTCAGCGAACTGAAATGGACTGGAATGGGCCATGAAGATCAATTCGATACTGATGGATTCATTCGTAGATAAGAACCCAGTAAGGTTTATAACTGCATATGAAAGCAAAATGGACAGCTGGTACAACTAGATTTCTATACTTCTTCAGATTTGACCTGCTCATGTTATTAAGATGATGACCATCATAATGGTACATGAGAAGTTAGATAAGACTAAGTCACACTCAAATCATAGAAGACACTCTGCAAGAATTCACAGACATAGACATAGTCTGGATCAGTGAGCAAAGGGATCTTGTAACACCTTTGAGACTAAGTGAACAAAATAAGTTGGTAGCATAAGCTTTAGTAGACTTAAGTCTACTTCATCGCATGCATGGAGTGAATGGTCTCAGAACAGACTAAGCTATGAATGAGAAGGCTGTATGTGTGAATAGCATTAGAAATTTAAATTTGTGGGTATGGTGTTGACATTACAAGGTCAGTTCAGAAAAAGGGGAAGACCCTATTGCAGATGAATAGACACAGCCAAGGAAGCTACAATCCAGAGTTTGCAGAATTTGAGTAAGGCAGTCCATGACAGGGAGTCTCATTCATTCAGTTGAAGCCAAATTCTTGGCAATTAACAATGACAATGAGTTATTGTCTACCACCAATGAAGTTTTTTTTTTTAAGTGAGAAAATACACAAAACTTGTAACAAATATAAAAAGGAGGTTGCATAAGTCAGCAACCCATAATAGCACATCATATAAAACAATACCATAATGAAAGTGTTGTCCACAATACTGATTCCAATGTTCTTCTGACCTTGAATAAGCACTATTGTTGTTGTTAAAAGGCTTGAATGAATTGTTTCAGACAAGAGGTGAAAGAGCATCCCAAGATACAGGGATGGGGACCACCAAGAGCCTCATCAGAAACAGAGGCCATCCCTTTTTGATTCCATGTGCTGTTTTGAACATGACAAACACTCAACTGGAGAAAGGGGAGAGTAACTTGAAATGAAGCCACTATAAGGCCCTAAGAGGCAGCCATGCACAGAGCTGACCATGTTTCCGACATGTACAGCAGCTGTGACATAGAGGCCTCACCCTCCCTCCTCCTTTGTGCCGCCACATGAACTTACCACAGCCATGCCTTGAAGCTTTGTGCTTGGAGCATGCATCCCATTCACCTCTGAACAACATGTGCTTCTTGGCAGGCCCAACGTGTCACCATGCGAGGCTTTCCAACAACTCAAATGTGAAGCCCCTCTGGGCCAATGACCACTCCAGCATGCTGCTTGAGCGAAAGGGCCTCTAAGCACATGGGCTCACAATGTCTCTTCCCCTCCAATGCTTCCACATTTGCAAGGGGGATCTCTATGCAGCTTGCCAAAGGGAGGAGACCTGCCAGGTTGACTTAGAAAATTATATCCACTAATGGCCTATGACATGCTGCCTTCTGCACACGGGGGTCTCATGTGAAGTGAGAATGTGCCTCCCCCGCCCCCTTTAACTTATAGCAAGGATATATAGTTACTGAAACATATATTCAAAAAATATGTCCAAGGTCATATTGAAAGTTATGGGTGGGTTCATTTCCCTCTTGTCCTCTCCATGATATTTGTCTTAGTGGTCTTAAATGATGGACAAGAACTAGGATAGCACCAATAAAGAAGGGAGAGAGAAAGGTTCCCTACATTTAGTAAAAAATGTATAGTGTATCACGTACATCTTCTACTGCAGCTGAAGACAGTAGTTTTTTGGTGTCACAGCCAATGAGGAAAGGAAGAGCAATACCTCCCAGAAAGTACTAACTTGAAGAGTCCAAAAGTCTAGGCTGGCTTTCTACCTGGGTATCCTGCTCTCTTTATATGGCATTTCTGTCTCTCTCAATGGAGAAAGGTAACACTGCCTTTTGGAATTCTCTTTCCAGGAACTAATCATGCAGGAGTTTTCCATGTCAAGGAGTTTACTACATCAACAAGCCTGTTCCTTAATTTATTTGTGCAGCTGTGGCTGAATTGCCTCTCTATCCCAAGCTTTGTTTTAGCCAGCTGGCACTTCACTCTGGGCTTCTAACCTGCAGGGCATAAAATGGCAAACTGATGGCAAATTATATTTCCCGTTGCAGGGAGGAGCAACAGGTAAGACATGGGGTGGAAAATGCCCCCTCGGATACTTTGATGGTGCCCATCTTAGAACAGGGCAGAGCAAGACTGTGAACCTGGGCCTTCAGAAAGAGGGTGACCCCTTCAAGCATAGGCTGTAACCCTATACCCTGATCTGCCTTTGACTGACCAGGAGTACCTCTGAATTCTCTGGATTTAGTTTCAGTTTGCTGGCCCTCATCCAGTCCATCACTGCTGACAGGCACCGGTTCAGGACCAGAATGACATCTTTGACATTTATCTTTACTGCTCTCTCTTTGTCAGCAAAACAAAAAGCTAGAAAGCTGTGCTCACTCAACAGAGGTACACCAACCAGTGCTGAGCCTAAATGAAAAAGCATAAAGGCAACTTAGATTACCCCCATATATGTATTTTATCAAATTATGATGAAGATAATGAAATTGCACTTTGTCTTATATCTTATATCTACTTTGCTGTAAACAGGAAGGACAGAAATAGCAAGGACATGGAAGAACTTAGCAAAGCTTAGTCATTCACTGCAGATTAAAAGGAGACATGAAATACGGAAATATTTGAAGGGATGTTATATGGAGAAGGAAATATTCTTGTTTTGTGTGGCTCCAGAGTTGAAGACATGGAGCAACAGATTCAAACAGGAAAAGAGATTAATATTAGGAAGAAATTCCTAAGCTCTTCCAACAGTGGAATAGGCTGCCTCAGACCCTCCGTCTTCTGTAGGTTTTTAAACAGCTATTGGATGAAGTGCTTTGATTGTATTTTCTTGTCCAGCAGGAACCTGGATGGCTCCTGTGTCCCTCCCAGCTCTATAATTCTATGATAGTAGGCTACTATCATAACAAGCACTCATTTGGGTGTTGATTATATCTTGTCTAATGATATTAGTGACATTAATGAGGCAGTGACAGACTTTGTATTTCTAGGTGCAAAGATTACTGCAGATGCAGACTGCAGCTAAGAAAGCAGGAGACACTTACTTCTTGGGAGGAGAGCAATGACCAATCTCGATAAAATAGTGAAGAGTAGAAACATCACACTGGCAACAAAGATCTGCATAGTTAAAACAATGGTATTCCCCATAGTCATCTACGGATGTGAGAGCTGGACATTAGGGAAGGCTGAGTGAAGGAAGAGAAATGCTTTTGAACTGTGGTGCTGGAGGAAAGTTCTCTGAGTGCCTTGGACCGTGAGAAGATCCAACCAGTCCATACTTCAGGAAATAAAGCCCAACTGCTCATTGGAGGGAAGGATAGTAGAGGCAAAGATGAAGTCCTTTGGCCACAACATGACAAGAGGGGAAAGCTTAGAGAAGACAATGATGCTGGGGACAATGAACCGAAAAAGGAAGAGGGGCCAACCAAGGGCAAGATGGATGGCATCCTTGAAGTGACTGGATTGACCTTGAAGGAGCTAGGTGTGGTGACGGGCGAGAGGGAGCTCTGGCATGGGCTGGTCCATGAGGTCACGAAGTGTCGGAAATGACTGAACAAATGAACAACAACAACAAAATGATATTAGTTGTCTCATTGCGCATTGGATCTTAAAATGTTGGTTCTCATGGAGGGGGGAATTGCATATTGTTAACAAGCCATCCCCTGCCACACGTTGCTGTGGCCCAGTCTGTGTATATGTGTTTTTGTGTGTGTTTATGTGTGTATATGTTTGTTTGCGTACATATATGTGGTTTTGTGCATGTATTATTTTTTTTGTTTTGGCTTTTAAAGTCTCTTCTGCTGTGTTTTTCAATGTTTTTATTAGCAATGGTCTGATACGTGTATTGTGTCCAAATATGTCCAGTGGTTTTTTATGTTAATCCCACAAATTAACATTACATTTTTATTTATATAGATTAAAACAGATTTTTTTTTTAAAACGTAGTAACTATGGAATATGTTTATCTTTGTTTGGAAAAGGAAATCTTCAGAGCCACAGAGATGGAGCTGCCGTCACTTTGGCAGTAGGGTTGACTGCCCTACTTACTTGAAGGCGCCACAGAGGGGCCTTCCACAAGGGTGCCCCCGTGAAGGTCTCTGAAGTGACAACCCCAAACAGTTCTGACATCTTGACTTTTCTGTGGGCCTGGAGCTGCTGAGATTGGCCAGGAAACACAAGGCGAGCCATCACCGCAGGACACACTGCCGCCATGGCCCTTGTGCGGCTCTCAGTAGCTTGCTCCTGCCTGCTTCAGCTGGAGAGGGATTTATGCCTGTTGGGCTCCCATGAAATGTATGTTATTCCAGTTTTAAAGATGGAAAAAGCAGCGGTGGGCAGGGAGAGCACATAATTTCTTTGAAAACAGAAAATCAGCGTCACAATTTTCTGAACAACACCAACAAATAAGCACAGATGTTCTATATGTTGGGCTGTTTGTAGGCCCAAGAGAGGAGGAAGTAGGCTGGGAGAAAAACAAATCAATGTATTGAGCGTGGGAGAAATAGTGTTCCAGGAGTCCTTTTTGAAAAACAAAATGGGTCTAACATTGATGGATATGAGAGAAGAAGGAGTGTCGAATTTAGGGGTAAGGTGATGGAATGGCAAAAACATGGACACAGAGAGGGAAGAACTGACAGCAAGTGAGGTTGAACAGAAATTTTGGTCTATGAAAAAAAAGAGTGGGAAAAGATATGGAAAGAGAGAAGCGAAGCTGTCAAAAGATTTAAAAGGGATATTGTGCTGCAGCACCCAATTCAGCTTTAGTGCTCAGAAAATATATATTTCATTGTCTGGAAAGGCAAGGAGTGCAATCTTTGAAATGAATGCCTTTCGGAGACAACTTTTCATTCGGCGCAACTAGCTCCTAAATGTAAACTCGGAAAGAGAATGTGAAGCTTAACTGGCAGGAAAGGATAAATAAAATAAAAGATAGAGAGAGGAGCACTTGCTCTTGGGCGAAAGTGTGGCCTTTCTGCAAAGGTGAAGAGCAAAAAGGAAATCTTCCCTCCTCCCTCTGTAAACCTTTCAAAACTTTGGGCGAAATTCAAAACTTTCCCATTGTTCGCCCGGATGTTTTGATCTTCGGTGCTGTGATCCTTTCTTGCTGCCTGGGCCCTAACTAGACCAGGGTGCTGGGAAAATGCTGTCAGTCCTTTTCATCAAAAATGAAACCTGGCAGAAGGGTGAGTCTGTACCTGGCGCTCAGGAGACCTATTAGGCACAAACTGGACCCGGCCATGCCTTTGGATCTTTTCGACATTCTCACAACATTCGGTGTTATTTCCAGAAGGCTTCAAAGAAACTTCTCATAATCACACTAATGGTATTGACAGATCGTTCTCCCTGTATTATTCGTCATTTCAGCACTGCAAGAATATCGAAGATTTCCGAGAAATACAGGATGCCGCGGACCTCATTATTCAACAATGCAGCTAACAAGAACAATTGTGGGAGTTTTTTTCCCCAAAGAGAAAAGAAAAACACCTTACAATCTAGGGCACATTATGAAAATTGAATTGGCCAGTGGGTCAAAAGGAGATGGGTCAAGCACTCAGGGAAGAAACAGCAATCCCATTCATTTCGGGGGAGTCTCTAGATCTCTTATCACAATTATTATTACTGGTATGTAGCAGCAAACAACAAGAAGAAAGCAAAAAATTAGGAAGGAGCTATCTACCTGTTGCACCATGAGCTCTATCTTTAAACAGAAGATAGATGACCATCTAATGCAGTGTTTTTCATCCAGGAGGGTTGCAAGGAAGGTTTCAGAAGGGTCGCCAAAGACCATCAGAAAACACATAGGAACCTCTTTGTCAAATAAGGCTGAAGATCTCTCTGCCTGTATTTCTCTTCCTTTTTCGTGTTGGTGAACTAAAACTTCTAGAATTCAAAAACAGTCCCGCAACTCCACCAGTATTCAGTGTTGGCCATGTAGGTAATGTGCCAAGTTTGATGCAGATCCATTGTGGGCTGGGTTCAGACTGCTCTTTGATTGTAGGTGAACTATAAATCCCAGAAATTACAACTACCAAATGTCAAATTCTGTTTTGCCCAAACTCCAGAAGTGTTTCCATTTGGGTATATTGAGTATTCTCGCCAGGTTTGGTCCAGATCCATCATTGTTCGAATCCACAGTGTTCTCTGGATGTAGGTGAACTACAACTCCCAAACTCAAGGTCAATACCCACCAAACCCTCCCAGTATTTTCTGTTGGTCATGGGAGTTCTGTGTGCCAAGTTTGCTTCAATTCCATCATTGGTGGTTTAGAATGATCTTTTATTGTGGGTGAACTATGAATCCCAGCAACTACAACTCCTAAATGACAAAATTAATCCCCCTCAACCTCACCAGTATTCAAATTTGGGGTATTTATGCCAAATTTGGTCCAGTGAATGAAAATATATCCTGCATATCAGATATTTACATTACGATTCATAGCAGTAGCAAAATCTGAGTTCCGTAGTAGCAACGGATATAATTTTATGGTTGGGGGTCACCACAACATGAAAAACTATATTAAGGGGTCACGGCATTAGGAAGGTTGAGAACCAGTGACCTAATGAATGTTTTAGTTGTGAATTCCTGCATAGTCCCTTTCCAACTCTACGATTGTATGATCATCAGACAAAAGGGATATTCAGTTGGGGCAGTTAGAAGAATATTGGAGCAGTTAGAAGAATGTTTAAGACTGTCACATTCAATGTGAATTTGAGAAAAGTATTATAAGCCTTTACAGTTTTTAATTCAACCTAGGGAACTTCAGACATCACAAACATCATTCCTCTGAGGAACTCATCAAAGCTGCCCAATGCTATTCACGTCACATTCCCCTTCTTGAAAACGACAGACTGTAAATCAAGAGGTTATTTTGTAGGTGATGCTAAGGCGGAAGAAAGGGCTTCGGAGAGGAATATTAACCAGGAGGTATGGCTTTTCACAAGATGGAGTACAGGAAGGAGAGGACAGAAGGGAGAAGCTCCTTAAAGTAGGGACAAGGAACAGGAAGAGTTCACTGTAATGTTATGGGCTTTCAGGAGGGAAATGTTGTTGGGGTTTATTTTATAAATTTAAATATGATTATCTGTGTGACCTTATAAAATCTACTGTGAGTGAGAATTAGTATTGAATTTCGAGAGTAACTGGTGACTGTCTGGATGAGTAAGAGCTGCTAAGAGAGGTAGTCCGAGACAGAGATCTCTAAGACTCAGGTCAATTAGGATTAGATGTGAGAGAAGGGAATTCGGAACATGAGTGAAAGAAATTAGTTTCTTAGGATCAGTCAGGGCCCTACTAATCTAATTTCAGGATGAACAAATACTTAATGAAGTACAGCAGAGTCTCGCTTATCCAACCTTCGCTCATCTAATATTCTGTATTATCCAATGCAGTCTGCCTCCCACCGAGATCCACAGCTGTTTCAATACATTGCAACATTTTGGTGCTAAATTCGTAAATACAGTAATTACTACATAATGTTACCGTGTACTGAACTTCTTTTTCTGTCAATTTGTTGTAAAACATGGTGTTTTGGTGATTAATTTGTAAAATCTGGCTTTTCCTTAATCCTTCCTTATTTTCCAACATTTTCGCTTATCCAACGTTCTGCTGGCCCATTTATGTTGGATAAGTGAGACTCTATTGTATATTTGCTATATAGACCTTTGCCTGTGACAGCACTACATAGACACTACTTGAATCACTAGAGTTTGGACACATAGGCCCCATCTACACTGACCATTTAGTGCAGTTTCAAGCCATTATTAAAAAATCCTGAAACAAGTTTGGGGGCCCAGATGGGGATAACACAAACCACAGAGCACTTATGAGCACTGCAGGCTTTCAATAGGAGCATAGTGTATAAATCTAGGGAAGTAATGCTACCCCTCTATTCTGCTTTGGTTAGACCACACCTGGAATATTGTGTCCAATTCTGGGCACCACAATTCAAGAGAGATATTGACAAGCTGGAATGTGTCCAGAGGAGGGCGACTAAAATGATCAAGGGTCTGGAGAACAAGCCCTATGAGGAGCAGCTTAAGGAGCTGGGCATGTTTAGCCTGGAGAAGAGAAGGCTGAGAGGGGATATGATAGCCATGTATAAATATGTGAGAGGAAGCCACAGGGAGGAGGGAGGGAGCTTGTTTTCTGCTTCCCTGGAGACTAGGATGCAATGGAACAATGGCTTCAAACTACAAGAGAGGAGATTCCATCTGAACATGAGGAAGAACTTCCTGACTGTGAGAGCCGTTCAGCAGTGGAACTCTCTGCCCCGGAGTGTGGTGGAGGCTCCTTCTTTGGAAGCTTTTAAACAGAGGCTGGATGGCCATCTGTCAGGGGTGATTTGAATGCAATATTCCTGCTTCTTGGCAGGGGGTTGGACTGGACGGCCATGAGGTCTCTTCCAACTCTTTGATTCTATGATTCTTTTACATGCTTCTGTGGGAAATTGTTGCCTGCACTGCAAGCTTTGAATTGCATTAAATGGTCAGTGCAAATGGGGCCACAAAGTCTCTGACGGTAGAAGTTACTCAAGGATGGTGGCGTCCAGTGATGGGACTAAACAAAGTCTTGCAGAAGGTCACATAGACGCTTCCCACATTTGATATCATACTGTTGGGACAGGTGGAGGTCCTCATATTTGGTGGCAGTGGTGGGGCAGTTGAAAAACTCCCACAACTGGTGGAAGAGATGGGGTTAAGTAGACATCCTGATAGCGATGCTTAGGAAAAGCCAGGAATTGAGCTTCACAAGGGATGAGGGAAGCCAAGAATGCTTGAGGGCTGGAATCTCTCAGATTGCTTCTAAACAGAGAGACAGATCTTGGGTTGCAGCCAGGTTCCATGTAGTAAACTGATTCTCCAGGAGACAATGTGTAAATAATTACTCATGCAGCAGCTTGCTGTCACATTTCTGGTGGTTGTGGGTTTTGGAGAAGGGGAACAGACGTACAGGTGTTTTGCGTCTTCTGTATGAGACGAGCCACCATCACCATCACAATGCAAATAGCATTTTTGGTACGTCTTTCCCCAGTAGGACTCACATTCCACAAGAAAACCAATAGAAAAGCCTAATAGAAGATGTTCTTTCATAGTGTAAAAGGCATCACAGAACTGCCACTTCATTAGTTCTAAGTGCTGTTCTATGAAGAAGCACTGAAGCAATTGTTTGGTTTTTTTTTTTTCCCCAAGCAAAAGAATAAAAAGGTAACACCCTTGCATTCCTCTTTGCCATTTATTTCACAGAGGAAAAACTCAGAAGCCACGCAGTAACCCAAATGACATAAATAAGTCTAAATCAGTAGCATTATAATGGTGTTCGCTGGCTTTTTACAAAAGCTGCCAGTATCAAGTAGTACAATTGAATTTAAGGGTTCATTTCACAAATTAAATCCTGACTTCTTTGTAACAGCCAGGCTGGAACTGTTTATTAGTGGGTCACAGTTCCCCACCTGAGCTGGGATTCACTCGAAATGTTTTCCCATTAAAATCCGAGAACTCTTCCAGGTTTGAACCGGCCATCACTCCCTGCCAAAAAGGTACAACAAGAGCAACGAGATTCAAGGCACAGTTCATAGGGAGCACCTCCTACGTGACCCTCGTTGAAACAAATGACAGCAAGACCACAGGCACAGAAGCTGGTTCATTTGTTTCAGGAGACATCCCTTGATACGACTGTGTTCTGTGTTTTACTATAACGGAAATAAAGCAGTCAATCTTAGGAAGCTGTAAAAGAAACAGATAACACAACTCTGCTTTCTTGTATTCGGTCTACCCTTTTGCCCTTTGTAGGCCACTCAATCTGTTGAAAGAGGAAAACTAAAGGAGGTCTTGATTTGTATGTTAACAAATCATGAAATATACATACATTGGAAGGGGGGGGGGGGATGACCAGAGCGGATTTGGGAAGTATGGCTCTCCAAAATCCTAGGCTTCCTGTGGAATTCTAGGAGCGAATTCCAAATGCTACATGCTTTAGAAGTCCAGCATGTAGCATTTGGGGGGAAATTTTATTTATTTGTTTCGTATACTTCTACCCCGCCCTTCTCAACCCCCGAGGGGGGACTCAGGGCGGCTTACAAAAAGGCACATCTTGGTGCCCACACAAATACAATAACATATAAAAACAGCAATTAAATGGTCAACAATTAAAACGATTAAAACAACAATATATCTCACAATCGATAGCCAATCTCAGACACAGCGTTCGCCAGCTCAGAGTCCATATTTCGTTCCACATTGTCCATTCCTATCCGTAGTCATAGTCCTTTATTCATCTGCCAGATTGCCCAAACGCCTGGTCCCACATCCATGTTTTTAATTTCTTTCTGAAGGAAAGGAGGGATGTTGCTGATCTAATTTCCCTGGGGAGTGAATTCCATAGGTTCCGGCCCAAAATACCTCTCGGACCGCATCTTGGCCTACGAGCCCACGAGGACCTTGAGATCGTCCGGGGAGGCCCTTCTCTCGATCCCGCCTGCCTCACAGGCACGGCTGGCGGGGATGAGGGAGAGGGCCTTCTCGGTGGTGGCCCCCCGGCTGTGGAACACTCTCCCTGCAGACATCAGACAGGCGCCCTCCCTCATGTCCTTTCGAAAGAGCCTTAAGACATGGCTCTTCGAGAGGGCATTTAATTAAGTGCTAACATTACGGTAATGAAGAATTGGAATGGAACATGGAATATGAGACGGGTTATGATTCCACTATGAGACGAAGCGGATTTTTTAGTGTAGTCTGTAAGTGTTGTTAGTTTAGATGTTGTTGAAACTGGCTTTGTAATTGTCTTTTATGTGTACTGTACACCGCCATGAGTTGCCCTTATGGGCTGAGAATGGGGGTTAATAAGTGCATCAAATAAATAAATAAATAAATAAATAGGTGAGGAGCCACCACTGAGAACGCCCTGCTCCTCATCCCCGCCAATCTCACTTGTGACAGAGGCGGGGCCGAGAGCAGGGCCTCCCCAGAGGATCTCAGACTCCGAGGTGGGACGTAAAGGGAGATGTGTTCGTACAGATATCACATTTGGTGCACGTTTGTACCAAGGTCTGATAGGAAGGAAAGAGAGACTGGTAATAACGATCTATATAAATAAAATGTAATGTCAATTAGTGGGATTAACATAACTCAAAAACCACTGGACGAATTGCCGCCAAATTTGGCCACAAGACACCTACTAACCCAAGGAGTGACCATCACTCAAAAAAATCGAGTTTGTCATTTGGGAGTTGTAGTTGCTGGGATTTATAGTTAACCTACAATCAAAGAGCATTCTGAACTCTACCAGTGATGGAATTGAACCAAACATGGCACATAGCACTCCCATGACCAACAGAAAATACTAGAAGGGTTTGGTGGGCATTGACGTTGAGTTTGGGAGTTGTAGTTCACCTACATCCAGAGAGCACTGTGGACTCAAATAATGATGGATCTGGACCAAACTTGGCACAAATATTCCATATGCCCAACTAGGAACACAGATGGAGTTTGGGGGAAACAGACCTTGACATTTGCAAGTTGTAGTTACTAGGATTTATAGTTCACCTACAATCAAAGAGCATTCTGAACCCCACAAACTATAGAATTGGGGCAAACTTACCATACAGAACTCCTATGACCAATAGAAAATACTTAAGGCCATCCAGTCCAACTCTCTTCACCAGGTCAAGAAAACATAATCAAATACTGTTTTATCCACAAGCATAAAGAAATTATAACACTTTCTCATTACTTTATTTTCCAGATTACCAGACTGGGCCACAGCAATGCGTGGCATACATAGAATCATAGAGTTGGAGGCCCTAAATGGTTCTGGCCCAGCTTACCTGTCCGAAGGTATCTCCCTCTATGAACCATCATGGAGGTTAATATCATCCAGGGAGGCCCTACTCTCTGTTCCACCTCCTTCGTAAGTGCGACTGGTGGGGATGAGAGACAAGGCCTTCAGTGATGGCCCCTTGCCTGTGGAACTCCCTCCCTACTGAAATTAGATCAACGCCTTCCCTTTCGGTATTCAGAAAGAAAGTAAAGACATGGATGTGGGACCAAGCCTTTGGGCAGTAAGCAATGCAAAAAATGTACAGGATTATGTGCAACTGACTTTTGGAAAGGCCTCTGACTTCAGCTTCTGGATTATGTGATTTTGATGTTTTATATCAATGTTTTAATTCCACATTTAAATGTCTAGATGTTGTGTTTCTCTATTTAATATGGTTTAATTTAATTTATAGTTATAGTTTATATACTGGATTTTTATATAGAATCATAGAGTTGGAAGAGACCTTGTGGGCCATTCAGTCCAGCCCTCTGCCAAGAAGCAGGAAAATCGCATTCAAAGCACTCTGTTTAAAACCCTCCAAAGAAGGATCCTTCACCATACTCTGGAGCAGAGAGTTCCACTGCTGAACAGCTCTCACAGTAAGGAAGTTCTTCCTCGTGTTCAGATGGAATTTCCTTTTTTGTAGCTTGAAGCCATTGCTCCATTGCGTCCTAGTCTCCAGGGCAGGAGAAAACGAGCTTGCTCCCTCCTCCCTAGGACTTCCTCTCACATATTTATACATGGCTCTCTTCATGTCTCCTTTTTGCACTCTCTTCTTCAGGCTAAACATGCCCAGCTCTTTAAGCTGCTTCTCATAGGGCTTGTTCTCCAGATCCGTGATCATTTTAGTCACCCTCCTCTGGACACATTTCAGCTTAGAGGCAACATCTCCCTTCAATTGTAGTGCCCAAGAGCCCCCGGTGGTGCAGTGGGTTAAACCTCTGTGGCAGCAGGACTGAAGACCGACAGGTCACAGGTTCGAATACGGGGAGTGGTGGATGAGCTCCCTCTATCAGCTCCAGCTCCAGCTCCTCATGTGGGGACATGAGAGAAGCCTCCCACAAGGATGATAAAAACATCAATTCATCCGGGCGTCCCCTAGGCAATGTCCTTGCAGACGGCCAATTCTCTCACACCAGAAGCGACTTGCAGTTTCTCAAGTCGCTCCTGACATGACCAAAAAAAATATAAAAAATTGTGGTGCCCAGAATTGGAGACAGTGTGATTCCAGGTGTGGTCTAACCAAGGCAGAATAGAGCATGGGGAGCATGACTTCCCTGGATCTAGACACTATGCTCCTATTGATGCAGGCCAAAATCCTGTTGGCTTTTTTTGCCACCACATCACATTGTTTGCTCATGTTTAACTTGTTGTCCACGAGGACTCCAAGAACTTTTTCACATGTACTGCTCTCAAGCCATGCGTTCCCCATGAATAGAAAAAACAGACTGCAATCTTAATAGAGCCTCTAAATATCCATGCAAAGACAACTGAACACACAAACTGCAAATATTCACAAACACCATGAAAAATGATTTTGGGGAGCGGGGGGACACTTGACCAGTATTCAAGCTTATCAAAATACCTTTGTGAGTAAAACCTCACACATCAAACCCCATAGGCATCCCTCATGCCTGAGTATTTTTAAAGAAGGAAATACTTTTGCAGACTTTTAAATGAAATGCATTATCACAGAGTGCCATTATCATAACTGAACATCATGCTGAAAAACCTGGATCACTATGGTAACTGTAGTGCCAAATAGATAACTATGCATCCTAGCCGGGAGTAATCATTATCAGGGAAAATGATGAGTCCTTTCGCATTCCTTTTCCACCTGTGGAATTGCAGCTTTATTATCAAAATCAACCGTAATTGGGACATTTGGCACCTCTTTAATGGCAGACCGATAAAACAATTACTGATTGTTCGGTATGCCAGATGTGGAGATCTGTCAAATTTCCAGTTATGCTTTTGCGACTCAAAAGACTGAGGCAACTCTGGTCACACTCCATAGCATAGTTAGTGAGAGTCACAGTCCTAAGAAAGCATCACACCGAAGGCAAAAATGAGGAAACCATAAGGCAAAGATTTGGACCCCGACATTTTCACTAATCTAATTTCACTCTAGTCAGGTCTCGTCTTGTATCTATACATTTCAAGGCTGGGATACGTACAATCTTACCAGGCATCACTGAACAGGGAAGAGAGTCCTCCCCACTGCAAAAGCTGACAACACACAGTGAACACTATTGTGTTTTTGCTTTTACTAAAGAATCCACCCATCTTGTAAATAAGCAATTCAGAAGACTTTCCGAAAGAGACCAGATGCTTTTCACAGCGGGTCTCCAAAGGATGCTTGCGTTGCCTTTATGATGTTAAAGATATGGCGACACTGCTGCCCTCGGCTGACAATGTGTCGGGAGCCAATTTTACCTGCATCAAAAAACCTGCATGGGAGAAATATCCTGCTGAATGCCTATGCAAAGGCCAATATTATTTGAAAATGCCTTGCTATAAGGAGCAAAACAAGAGTATCACACACTCCCAAAAGAATTCTGCTGGTCGAGATGAAATTCTCAAATTTGGTCCTTATCTGGTACCACAGATAATGAGACACTGACATTCGTCACTTCTAGAACTCTGTGTTGCTATGATTGCATTTCATCAATTAACTATGCCCATTTTTGCCAGATGCCTAATGGTATTTTGAAATGCTTAGTTGACGTTACTGGAATGCTAAGAATTTGAGGGCTACCAAAAATGTCACTGGGGAAGGCAGAATTCTTATTTAAGGGGCAATGGCTTCAATTCACTCCTTCCCCAGCAGCTACACTGCTGTATGTAATTAACTCACATCACAATGCCAGGGCTCTGCCTGTACACAGGCAGAGATGAACCAAAACAAACACCCAGTTTGTATCAAACCGTTTAATTAGAGCAACACTTACCTTTCTAGCTGTTTTCATAGTCCAAATTTAAAACATAAAGATAGCACTCAGCCACAGACTATAAAACAAAGACTGATAACAAACACCAATGCAAGTTCAAGAGAACACCGTAGTCAAAAGATCCAGTGGTCAAACGCCGAGAGTTCAATGAGTAAAGTCCAGGGATTAAGAGTCTATACTGTAGTCAAAATCAAGTCCAGAGATTCAAGGTTCCAAGGGTTCAAAAGACAGATCAGGATACTGAAAATCTACAAACCTGGGGGGAAACCAGCAGCATCTACCACCAAAATAAAACAAATACTTTTCTCCCAAGATCAATCTCAGGGCTGGTGCCTTACAACCAGTAAAACCCAGCTGCAACCTATGACTTGCATGCTATAGCGAAGATCAACGACACACCGGGCAGATGGAAGACCAATCTCACCACTGCCCACCAGTGTGAAGATGTTAACGTTCAGCTGGACACTACTTTAACAAGGATATATGGCTGTGACAAAGGGGGGAAGACTCTCTTATCCCACCTTCGTAATATTATTCAGTGACCAACTGTATTAACGTTGTTAATGACCGATGTACTAGGTAGATTCGCCGCCACCACCTCAATATATGTCTGAGGAAAACATGAGTGTGAATGTGAATTTGGTAAAGTTTGTTCAAGCCCTAAGTGCTTCTTTAAAGACTGCTTCTTTCGCTGATTGGACTGAAGTTAAGTTGTCTTTAGGCTAGCTGAGATCTAATGGTTGTAATAGACCGAGGCAGACACCAGTTTAAAGATGAAATAAACAACAGGTTTATTGAAACTTGGTGAACAAATCAACTCTAAATAAGAGTGGTACAAAAGCTTAATGTGGTTACTTGAGGCTTAGCTGGTTAAACAGGCAGTCTTCACTCAAGACTTTAACTTTCCAGGCTTCGGCCTTCCTGGCAAAAGGTTAGATTCATGACACATGCCTTCACCCGTAACAGCTTTCACCTGTAAACTTTTATTTACAGATGACTCATTCAGCCCTTTAGAACTAAGACTTACATTAACCCCTTCCATAGCCAACTGTTAGGCCTGCCACCACCAACCACCATCAACTGTGGAACATGATACATGATAACTAGGAGCAGAGGGAAATTATCAGTCCATTCCAGAATCCCAAATGCTCTCTATATAATACTTTATCTTGACTTATGCTACCACTTGGTAACATAAGTACAAAGCAATTTCTGAGATTTTATACACAAATTATTTAACACAAACACGGGCTTACTGGGGGATATATCTTGTGTTATCGCAATGTATTTCCATTGCTTCGAATCCAGGCAACTTTGCCACTGCCCAGTCTAATGTGATCCTTGCTCATGCTCTTTCCCATAACTATGGGATCATTTCTAATATAGCTGCAGTGAAATGTAAGTTGGTTTCTAAAACCTTTCCTCCATGGGAAATCAAAGGTATGCCTTGTCCAAACTCAAGAGTGTTTAAGTGTACATGAGAAAAACAAGAGCTGGTTAGGGACAAAAAACACATTTGTGCCACTGACAACATCTTTTTCTTTCTTTCTTAGAAGCTCACCAGAGACCAGCAGCTCGCAGGCTGGTAATGGTCCACAGAGCACTACTTTGAGAAGCAAGGATGCAGAATATGGAGCAAGTTTGTTCTCTGCTGCTGCAAGGAATAGGACATAAACCAATGAATTCTAATTACAAAAAGAAAAGAAAAGAAATTTGACTTAATTGGATGACTCTCCTCAGAGTAAGAGCTGCTCAACAGTGGGATGGATAACCTCTGAAGGCAGTGGATTGTTGTACTTTGGTTTTGAAACAGAAGTTGGATGTCCATCTCTCATAGACAGTTTAGCTATGTATTCCTACCAGCAGGCAGTTGGCGTAAATTGCACAAAAGTTGTGCTATCATTGATAGTAGAAATGTACTGGGTTGAGCACCTTTGGTATTGCACTTCTTTTCAGTTGTGCAAATGCACCGATTTGCCCATTCACTGTCTTGCGATCATGCTTCCACATACCGCCCGTAATTCCACCGCCCCACACTATCGCTGCTCTTGATTTATTTATACTTTTAGAGCAATTTTGTAGGTCCAGCTTCAAAAAAATAACAATAAAAGAGAAATATAGAATTATAAAATATACAATAAATGGAACACGGTCACCTGGGGGGGGGGGGATCCTGCCCTCCGATGTCACATTACTCTGACATCTCAACACAAAAGTGGAAGGGACCCATCACATCAAGGTAGGTGAAGGGAATCTTATGGGTTGGGGAGCTATTACCCATTAATAGCAAGGGATAGGATAATCATGGAAGGAGGGAGATAGGATGCCCACAGCTGCAATGCCAGTTTGCCTGCCTCATGTGAGAAAGTCCACAAGTTCAAATGGAAATACCTTAGGTTCATGTATTTCAACAAAAAGAAATGGGGGGTGTGAAACAACTCTAGCAATGGATTACATGATCAGGGACTGCCATGAAGACATTTTCCATCCAAGTTCCTCGTTGCAAACCCAAATCTCACACTTGCACCTCATGTAGTAGTAGTAGTAGTAGTAGTAATAATAATAATAATAATAATAATAATGGCTGGAATCACTAGGTTCTTGTGGGTTTTTTTCGGGCTATATGGCCATGTTCTAGAGGCATTTTCTCCTGACGTTTCGCCTGCACCTATGGCAAGCATCCTCAGAGGTAGTGAGACCATATAGCCCGAAAAAACCCACAAGAACCTAATAATAATAGTACTTGCTAGCAAGTGGAAGACCAAGGAGATACCATCAATCGATACCTGGCTTCTAAAGATCAGAGACTTAATGGAACTGGACACCCTAGCGACTATGACATATGACACCAGCAAGAAATGCAGGATCGACTGGCAGCCGTTTAGGCGCTATCTAAAGGAGAGGAAAAACATCACTCTAGGAGACTAGGGAGGCTGCATGGAGGACATAGAAATATGCATTAGTTATCCCCTTTTCGACTAAGCTTGCTCTAAGCAATATATTCTTGCTGTACCCACTTTGGGAAGCCCAACTGCGGTCGACTGTCTGTCGACCTCTACTTGTTGTTCTTTGATTGTTGTATGCATGTTTTCTATTGAAGGAATGTTTCCTAATCTTAATGTATTTCATTGTCTTTTTCACTTTCTCGTATCATCCCCCCCCCCCCCGCTTCCCTACAACCTCCCCCTCCGCCCCCCCTTTTTCGCCCCCCCTCCCCTCTCTCCTCCCCTCCTGTCCCTCTGTTACCCACCCCCCCCCCCCCAGCCCCAACCTCTTGTTCGAATGTTTTAAGGATAAATGTATTTAATTGTATGTCATAAATTTATAAAAGCTAAATAAAGACTATTTTCAAAAAAAAAAGAACCTAATAATAATAATAATAATAATAATAATAATAATAATAATTTATGTATACCCCACCACCATCTCCCCAAAGGGGCTTGGGGCAGTTCACAGAATCACTTCAAAGTACTGCACATAAAACATATAATACATAAGCATATAAATTAACAACATAAGTCAATAAACAACCAACATACATAAACCCCATCTAATAAAATTATAAAATTCATAAAACACATTAGAACATGCGAATAAAACTGGCTGTCTACAATTGACAATCCAAAGTGCCTGAGTGCAGCAATCATTAAGTCCTCACTTCTGACCATAAATTACATAAGCCATGTTTTTAAACTAGCCCGAAAGGCTTGGAGAGTGGGGGCTAACCTAATTTCTCTAGGGAGGGTATCCTGGAGCCAGGGGGCCGCCACCAAGAAGGCCCTCTCTCTTGTTCCCACCAACCGTGCTTGAGATGGCGTTGGGACCGAGAGAAGGGCCTCCCTGACAGATCTCAAATCCCATGCTAGTTTATAGAAGGAGATGTGGTCTCGAAGATAGGTTTGACCCAAAATGTATAGGGCTTTATAGGTGATAACCTGCACTTTGAACTGGGGCCGGAAACTTATTGGAAGTCAGAGGGGCGTGGTATGCTCCCTATAGCTAGGCCAGTTAGTAATCTGGCAGCCGATCTTTCCACTAACAGCAGCTTTTGAGCTGCATTCAAAGGCAGCTCCGCATAGAATGAATTACAGTAGTCTATTCTGGATGTAACCAAGGCGTGGAACACTGTGATGAAGTCAGGTGTAAACCACTTGGAGAAGTTTGCAAACCAGTTTTGTTCTTCCAGATTGGTTAACCTGAGGTGAAAAGTTGCTTCAATTGGACTGCTGTTGTTGTTCATTCGTTCAGTCGTCTCCGACTCTTCGTGACCTCATGGACCAGCCCACGCCAGAGCTCCCTGTCGGCCGTCACCACCCCCAGCTCCTTCAAGGTCAGTCCAGTCACTTCAAGGATGCCATCCATCCATCTTGCCCCTCTTCCTTTTACCTTCCACCTTCCCCAGCATAATTGTCTTCTCCAGGCTTTCCTGTCTCCTCATGATGTGGCCAAAGTACTTCAACTTTGTCTCTAGTATCCTTCCCTCCAATGAGCAGTTAGGCTTTCTTTCCTGGAGGATGGACTGGTTGGATCTTCTCGCAGTCCAAGGCACTCTCAGTACTTTCCTCCAACACCACAGCTCAAAAGCATCTCTCTTCCTTCGCTCAGCCTTCCCTAAGGTCCAGCTCTCACATCCGTAGGTTACTACAGGGAATACCATGGCTTTGACTAGGCGGATCTTTGTTGCCAGTGTGATTGGACTGCTACATGCCCACATTTCCCAAAGATTTCTGCATGTTTCAGATTACAACAGAGGCACCAAAACCTATAGACATTCTCTTTGTGTGGATGCAGCTGTGTCAAAATTGGAAGCTAAGATTACACGAAGCAGGTTTTGCTTTGCCTTCTCAAGCGGGTTAAGCACAAAGAGTTCCTTGCCTCCCTCCACAACCCCTTGGAAAGAAGAAATAAAGAAACTCCGTGATAACTGTATTCTCTTTTTCAATGTTAAAAACACCTTATCAGAACAACCTGCACTTTTGTGCTACCTCTAAGCACCACATATGACTGTCAGCCGCTGGTATAACAGGATGTGTCAGAGCATGTATATTATTTAGTCTTGCACTACGTTTGTTTTGCGGCAGAGGAGAGAGAAGAGGCGGCTTTGGAGAGGGAGAGGCAGCCGATGACAGCCTGTCTTGATTTATAGCACAGACGAAACATCTTTGCAAAATCCAAACTTGACTGATCAGATGCAGCGCCTTCCTTGACAAGACGGGAACAAGACAAATGCATGGCGGAGGGGAAGGGGATTTCTTCGCTTGGTCCGCTTCCTGGCGCTGGCGCGGGGAGGGGCCCCTTGATCGCCGGGTGGGAGAAAGGAGCTGCCGCACCTGAAGGATTTTCATAAACTGTCACCTCTAATAAGGCATGGGCGGCAAGACTGTCAGCTCTCATAAAGCATTAACAATGGCACAAAAATGAATCTGCAAGCTCACCACACAGGCACGGCGCCTGTAATGACCGGTTTCACAATCTCTTAGAAATGTCAAGACGACTGGTTTCACTCTGTTTTAAATTTAAATCTGCCTGTATAATTCAGCTCTAAACGGCACCAGCTTGTGAAGACCCAGGCGAATGAACTGACAGAAGTAATAACCTGGTTCTGACATCTGCTATGTCATAACCAGGGATGGGCAACTTCAGAAGACAAGGGACTTTTCCCTCTCAGCATTCCCACCGTGGGCTACAATGGTGTACTTCATCAGCCTAGAAGTGTTATAATGCAACAACAAAGGATGGACAGAAGGGCAAACGACAAGGTTCTGGCCCAAAGGCGAGGCTGTGACGGGACCCCCCCCCCCCACACACACACACACACACAAACACAAACACACACAAAGCCAGAAAGTGGGAAGCTACCACTGTATATTAATTATTTCCTTTGCTGCCACCAAATATTCATTAAGGTTTTTTATGCTGCCACCAATTTCATAGAATCATAGAATCAAAGGAACCCCTGGCAACAAAGATCTGCATAGTTACAGCAATGGTATTCCCCATAGTCACCTACGGATTTTGAACTGTGGTGCTGGAGGAAAGTTCTGAGAGTGCCTTGGACTGCAAGAAGATCCAACAATAGAATCATAGAATCATAGAATCAAAGAATTGGAAGACACCTCATGGGCCATCCAGTCCAACCCCATTCTGCCAAGAAGCAGGAATATTGCATTCAAAGCACCCCTGACAGATGGCCATCTAGCCTCTGTTTAAAAGCTTCCAAAGAAGGAGCCTCCACCACACTCCGGGGCAGAGAGTTCCACTGCTGAACGGCTCTCACAGTCGGGAAGTTCTTCCTCATGTTCAGATGGAATCTCCTTTCTTGTAGTTGGAAGCCATTGTTCTAGTCTCCAAGGAAGCAGAAAACAAGCTTGCTCCCTCCTCCCTATGACTTCCTCTCACATATTTTATACATGGCTATCATATCTCCTCCCAGCCTTCTCTTCTTCAGGCTAAACATGCCTGGCTCCTTAAGCCGCTCCTCATAGGGCTTGTTCTCCAGACCCTTGATCATTTTAGTCGCCCTCCTCTGGACACATTCCAGCTTGTCAATTATTTCATAGGCCACCTCCTTCAATTGAACGTTTAAAAAGCCATAGGAAGTTTTCAGTTGAAATAAAACAGGAATATATTGTTTAATTTTGTTCTCAGACAGTAAATAAGCGTAGTGGTTTCAATAGATTAACAGACTTTACTTTTTGTCAGAGAATGGTCTTATATTTTGAGTTTCTTAAACAAAGTTCCCCATACATAAATACAAACTGTTTATTTTAAACCTTTTGATTCTTCTTTCCTCACCAGCACTCTAATCACTATAGAGGCCTATTTTCCTCAAAGAATTATCTTTTAACAACAAACAGTTCCTAAAACTCTTCCTTCCTTCTTTCCCTTCAAAACTCTTAACTTTTCTTCAAACTCTAAACTGAATTAAAATGGCTGCATTTCCTCCTTCTCTTTCCTTAAGGGTCCCCAGATGTTTTGGCCTCCAGAATTCCAGAAATCCTAACAGCTGGTAAACTGGCTGGGATTTCTGAGAATGGTAGGCCAAAATACCTGGGAACTCACAGGTTGAGAACCACTGCTCTAGAGACTAGGACACAATGAAGCCATGGATTCAAATGTCAGGAAAAGAGAGTTCACCTATACATTAGGAAGAACTTCCTGAGAGCAAGAGCTCTTTGGCAGTGGAAAATGCTGCTGCCGCAGAGTCTCCTTCTCTGGCGGCTTTTAAGCAGAGGCTGAATGGTCATCTGTTGGAGGTGGTGGTGGTGCTTTGATTGTGTTTTCCTGCACAACAGGAGATTGGACTGGGTGGCCTTTGTGGTCTCTTCCAACTCTATGATTTCATGATTCTATTATTATAATTAAATTACCACATTCAGGGACAACTGGTAATCTGGATGGTTTTGGTCATTTTTTTAAATAGGGGAGAGGTCTGAGAGCTCTTGATGACTTTGAGGTTAGGCCGAGGGCCACATGCAGCCCAGTGGCCAAAACCTCACTATAGATTGTTCACAAGCGAGATCAGGAAATATGGACTGATGCCAAAGCACAGTTGGACTGGGTGGCCCACAAGGTCGCTTTCAACTCTAGGATTCCATGATTCTATGATATGGACATCACATTTTGCACACATTGTAAAAAAAAAAATGTGATTATAGAAGAATATGGAGGTGGTAGTACTGTGATCACAACCATGATGCCTCCCCATTAGACCCGCCAGTGGCATCCCAAAAGTGTATGTAGATGGTGATGGTGGGTTTTACCAACTGTTTCACAAGGACACACAAAACCTGCACGTGTGTGCAAGTTCTTTATAGACATGCCAGGGCATTTCAGAGAGAGAGAAAATAACCAATTTGTGCTTGTTAGATAAGAGTGCTAAATGTCAACAGCTAGGGAGTCCTCGACAGAGGGCATGTTTGTGCTAATTATTTGCTCTGGATCCGTGCCCACCAAAGACCTCTGCAACCTCTATCTGTCCAGCTGTGTCTTCACTGACATGGTGAGAGATCGAAAAATACAGCTGAAAATTGTACTGGGTTCTATTTACTGCAACGTGCCCTGTAAAATGGGAGACAAAGCAGAGGGGGATAAAATATTCCACTTGCTGCTGTTCTTGTGTACTTTAAAGTCACTACTCGCTTATGGCGGCCCCAGGGCAAACCTATTCCAGGATTTTCTTGTCAAGATTTATCCAGAGAATGTTTGCCAGTACCTTCCTCTGATGCTGAGTATGACTTGCTCCCAAGGAGATCAAAACCCTCAGCCAGGTCTCGGTCTAGCACTGATACCTATACACCACATTGGCTTTCCAGTCGCCTCTTATATAGATGTATTTATTTTCCTTCTTATTCCTTGGCAATCAAGTCTTGATTGCCCATTACTGGTTCTATTAAAGAGAATTAAAGCACCAGATGAAAATAGCTATTCTGACCATTATCCCAAATTGTCGCTGCCAGGATTCTAATACAGCACTTAAAAATGAAGCATTTATGTAGACGAAAATGCATAAACCTATTTATATATCAGCAATTAGTTTATATACGATATTGCATCTATCATATCTGAATACAGTATATACACCCGTGGCTTTTACCACAGGCTTTCCATTTTATGTCCCATCTGCACCAATTGAGATATATGCAGTATGAAAACAAAGCTTGCTGGGTAAGAAAAGCTGTTGGTTAAGTTTCAAAATCTAATTCAAGATTCCAAGATCCCCACTGATGTTTGGGTGTCTATTTTTAAAAGGTAATGATCTAACAATCCAAAAGTGCACAAGTCATATTTTATGAAAAATGAAAGCTGCATTTGGCCTATCATTCAGTTCGGATCCTGCTTATCTTTGCAACCGTATCTCCTTCTATGAACCGGCGCGAGTGTCAAGATCTACTGGGGAGGCCCTTCTCTCACTCCCACCTCAGTCAAAAGTATCGTTGGTGGGGATGAGACAGGGGCCTTCTCGGTGGTGGCCCCCCGGCTCTGGAACTCTCTCCCCAGGAAGATTAGATTAGCCTCCACCATGTCCACCTTCTGGAAAGACTTGAAGACTTGGATGTTCCAACATGCTTTTGAATAATTGTTCAGTTACTGATTAAGTCGGCCTATCCCTAATCTTTTGGTTGGATCTCAAGAACTTTATTCCTAGCCCGGCTCTGCAGATTTGCCTTTGCCTTTGTTCTGCCCTATTAGTTTCAAATCTGAATATGCCAACTTTTTATGATGTTTTAATATATTTTACTGTTGTATGTTTTAAACTGTGTTATTTGTAACCTTTGTTTACATTGGGCTGGGTCCCCAAGTAAGCCACTCAGAGTCCCTTCAGAGAGATGGAGGTGGGATATAAGAATAAAGTCATCATCATCATCATCATCATCATCATCATCATCATCATCAATATCATTCAAATACATCAACTAGAAGTATGGAGCCCCCGGTGGCGTAGTGGGTTAAACCCCTGTGCCGGCAGGACTGAAGACCGACAGGTCGCAGGTTCAAATCTGGGGAGAGGCGGATGAGCTCCCTCTATCAGCTCCAGCTCCTCATGCGGGGACATGAGAGAAGCCTCCCACAAGGATGATAAAAAAAACATCAAAAATAATCTGGGCTTCTCCTGGGCAACGTCCTTGCAGATGGCCAATTCTCTCACACCAGAAGCGACTTGCAGTTTCAAGTCTTTCCTGACATGACAAAAAAAACCCCCAAAAATCTAGAAGTATGAACACATGATGTGTTTTCAGCAGAGCGCTCTAGATCCCAGCAGACTCTGCAGCTGATTGACTCACCCACTATGTTTTTGTTGTTAACTTTATGTATACCTTGCCTTTCCTCTAACATTGGGGCTCAAAGCAACCTCTACATTAAAAATAATTACAATATAATCAAAAGCATAAAAGAGGAAACATTAAAACTGAACAAAATTATTGACTACATGAAAACAATTTAAAACATACACTTAAACACTAAAACTGTTGAAGAGCACAATTATAAACAGTACAGGTCTTACAGCCCTTTCCTTTCAAAACCTTCCTTACTAAAAACCTATTTTCACCTTCCTGCAGAATGAGAACAAGGAGGGGGCCATTCTAGACTCACTAGAGATGGAGATCCAAAGTCTAGCCCAGGGGAGTCAAATTCCTTTTCACCAAAGGCCACATCACCTTTATGGTTGCCTTCAAAGGGCCAGATTCGGAGAGCCAGATTCGGCCCACAGACCTTGAGTTTGACATATTTGGTCCAGGGGGTTCAGAAAATGTGATGGGATTCTGAAAAAGTCTCACTTAGGGGTCTTATTGCTCAAGACAGAATCAGATTATGGATAGCTTCTTTAGCTACTACAGTGGTTCTCAACCTGTGGGTCCCCAGATGTTTTGGCCTTCAATTCCCAGAAATACGAACAGCTCGTAAACTGGCTGGAATTTCTGAGAGTTGTAGGCCGAAACACCTGGGGACCCATCGGTTGAGAACCACTGAGCTACTACATCTCTCTAATCCAGTGGTTCTCAACCTGGGGTCCCCAGAGGTTTTTGGCCTACAACTCCCAGAAATCCCAGCTGTTTACCAACTGTTAGGATTTCTGGGAGTTGAAGGCCAAAAACATCTGGGGACCCCAGGTTGAAAGCCACTGCTCTAATCAAATAAACTTCATTAGCATTTGATGGAGGAGAGAGAATGTAAAAGATGCTCAAAGGGAGTCTCTGCCATTTTATTACTCAGAGCTGTTACTATAGAAGAGACTTTCCTAAGAGAGTGACACTCTTCTCGGATTTGTTTGTTTTGTCTCCGAGAGGCACTTTCTTGGCATCCTCCAACAAGCTTACCACGCTGATAATGGCAGCTTTCCTCCAGATATTGACTTTATCCAAGACGAAATCTCAGTGGCGCTTTAGCCTTGCCGTCACTAAATCAAAGGCAGCAATCCAAGAATCGCTGATGGATGTACCACTGTCAACTTTCCATCCGGCACTCGGTTGCCTGACAGATGCTGCCTTCTTCTAAGACTGGGAGAGAAAAGGCTGAGATGCCAACATAGTTTAACTTCTCCACCTTTTTCGGTGACATACAAATGAAGTGATTTAAAAAGAACTTCTGCTTCGAGGCCAATGAGCCCTTTTGCTCTTTGCTCCTTCCCCGCAACGGTTTTTAATTGCTGCCTGATATTAATGAAGTGTGGCTGATACAAGATCTCCTCGCCGCTTTCAAAAGGATTAGGACTAATGGCATCTCCACAGCCTGAAAGGCTGCGGCCTCCCGCCCTCGGCCGCCTGTCTCCATCTCCTTCGCTGCCTTCTCTCCACCAGCCTCAAGACTGAAGCCATCTGTTCTCCAATTGTCTGGTAATAAACAGAATCCATAAAGCATATGTAAAATTATTATTGCCCTGAAGAGCCAAGTGCCTTTCAAACGCCAGCTGAAACCAACAAAAGGAAGATTCACTGATGTCGAACAAATGTTGTTGGCCCAAGTGAGCCTCCTTAGCACACCCACCAGCTTACACGTTTTGGTCAACCTCATTTCCTGATGGCCAACAGGAAATGATCAACCACAGATCAAGACTGATCTCCCTCCCTGGGAATATTAGCGCCTGAGCAGATGTCGACTATCAATGGACAGCAGACGCAGCCACCAGCCTTTTTTGCGTAGTCCTAATTTCCATACTTCAGCACCTCCTACAATATCTAATCAGGGAAGGAATCGTGTCTGTGAGTCCATCAGGCTGGAGGTCTAATTAGCTTTTCACGTGTTTTTTTAAAAAAGGAAAAGAAAGTCTATTCCCAGGAATCAACTCTTTTCAAAGCACCATGTGCTTGTTGGAAAAATAATATCTGCGATTCATTTATTACATACAAGTGAGTTCCATTAAGCGCTGGTAATTAATCAGGGCCTCCGTGCATTACATTTATCCTGCTGGAAATTAGGTTGTCTACCCCAGGGCCAACACATGCCTCCGTTTCCCATTTCTGCCTTGGTGTTCCCAATAAAATGTTCTGAACTAAGAATGCAAACTCTTTGCATTCATACACATTTTTTTTACAGATAAAGTAAACTTCTTCCTTTTGTTGTTGTTGTTTATTCATTCAGTCGCTTCCGATTCTTCATGACCTCATGGACCAGCCCAGGACAGAGCTCCCTGTTGACCATCACCAACCCCAGTTCCTTTAAGGTCAAGATAATCACTTCAAGGATAACATCCATCCATCCACCTTGCCCTTGGTCAGCCCTTCATCCCCTTTCCTTCCATTTTCCCCAGTTTCATTTGCTTCTCCAAGCTTTCCTGTCTCCTCATGATGTGGCCAAAGTACTTCATCTTTGCCTCTATTATCTTTCCCTCCAGTGAGCAGTCGGGCATTATTTCCTGGAGTATGGACTAGTTGGATCTTTTTGCACTCCAAGGCACTCTCAGCATTTTCCTCCAGCATCACAGTTCAAAAGTGTCTCTTCCTTCCTTCACTTAGCCTTACTTATGGTCCAGTTCTCACATCCATAGTTTAGGTAAAGGTAAAGGTTTTCCCCTGCCATTAAGTCCAGTCGTGTCCAACTCTGGGGTGTAGTGCTCATCTCCATTTCTAAGTCCGTGGACACCTCCAAGGTCATGTGGCTGGCATGCCTACATGGAGCACCGTTACCTTCCCGCCGGAGCGGTACCTATTGATCTATTCACATTTGCATGTTTTCAAACTCCTAGGTTGGTAGAAGCTGGGGCTGACAGTGGAAGCTCACGCCACTCCCTGGCTTTGAACCTGCGACTTTTCGGTCAACAAGCTCAGCATCTCAGCGTTTTAACCCACTGTGCCACCGGAGGCTCCATCCATAGGTTACTACAGGGAATATAATTGCTTAACTATATGGACCTTCTTTGCCAGTGTGATGTCTCTACCCTTCACTATTTTATCGAAATTGGTCATTGTTCTCCTCCCAAGAAGTAAACGTTTTCTGATTTCCTGGCTGCAGTCTGCGTCCGCAATAATCTTTGTGCCTAGAAATACAAAGTCTGTTGCTGCCTCCACGTTTTCTCCCTCTATTTTTTCCCTCTCCCTCTCCCTATTTTCTCCCTCTCCCTACGTTTTCTCCCTCTATCAATCAGTCTGGTTGCCATCATCTTGGTTTTTGTGATGTTTAACTGCAACCCAGCTTTTGCACTTTCTCCTTGGTTATAAGGCTCCTCAGCTCCTCCTCACTTTCAGCCATCAAAGTGGTATCATCTGCATATCTAAGGTTGTGAATGTTTTGTTAAGCAATTTTAACTCCAGCTTTGAATTGATCAAGCCCTGTACATCGCATGATGTGCTCTGCATACAAGTTGAATAGGGAGGGTGAGAGTATACAGCCCTGCTGTACTTGTTTCCCAATCTTGAACGAGTCTGTTTTTCCATGGTCTATTCTTGCTGTTGCTACTTGGTCGTTATATTAAATGGATCAGTACAACTTATTCCTTATCACCTACATATAATATTAGGGTGAAACCATGCAACGTGGAGAAGAAGAGTCCAATTTATACTAAGTAAAACCTGGACAGCAAAGTATTATGCAGAAGTACTCAGAAATCGGGTTGTAAAGAATGTTCACGAACATTATCTTTCTCAGTGAGAAAAGGTATCTCCAGACATCTTAATAGGAAACATTTCATACATTTCTGGTGGTTTTTGCATATTTCAATACTTTTTTTGGAAAACATTTGTGAAGGAAAACCCTCCTTAGCCATAGTAACACAGTGCTTAGCCACATAAAGGAAGCAATTTCTTGCAATGCTGCTGTCTTGATAGCCCATGCCTGTTTGGCTTCCATCACGTCCTTCTTTCGCCACTATCTATTAAATGGAAGGAGGAGGGTTTCTTCTATGAAACTGCTTTCCCCCCTCTAACAATTATTGCTGTGTTATTGGGCAAAAAATGCAAGGAGGAGAGAGAGAATGGTTTAAGATGAAGGAAATGCCATCCACCTTTATGACATCCACCTCTATGACAAGTGCACTGAACAATACCACAACATCGTTCCATCATAAATCTTGCCCAAATCATGTTTACGACATGCATTATTTCCACTGCCTCCCCTTCAAACTGGTAATGAAACCATAGTGTGTCATGTAAATTGCAATTCAAAATATGTTGTTTGTGTCTGACAGAGGCTGGGAGAAGAAAGTGAGGAGGAGAGGAAGAGAGGAAGAAAGAGAAGGAGAGAGACAAAGACCACGGAAGTTTTTCTCCTATTTTATATGCTTCTGGGATGTCAGCAATGAAGATAATATCTGATTGCTTGTGACAAGCTGACAAAAACACTAAAGATGATCAGTCAGAACTACACATCGCAGTGAAGCGGTCACTTTGGAAGAAGTGTTTCCATAACAGTCCTCATCCCTGTCACAACACGGCGGCTGAGGATGGCATGAAATGAGCTTGAAGCCAGAGAGAGTTTATTGGCATCCCAGTCATTAGCAGCAAGCGCTTCACAAACACAGGGAATCTAAACAGATTACTTGCCAAAAGATTATGGAATGAAAGAAAAGAACTCCCTCCTCCACAAAAATCCCAAGTTCTATAGGTTTATCGTCGAAGGCTTTCATGGCCAGAATCACTGGGTTGTTGTAGGTTTTTCCGTGCTATATGGCCATGTTCTAGAGGCATTTTCTCCTGACGTTTCACCTGCATCTATGGCAAGCATCCTCAGAGGTAGTGAGGTCTGCTGGAAGTAGGAAAATGGGTTTATATATGTGGAATGACCAGGGTGGGACAAAGGACTTTTGTCTGCTGCAGCTAGGTGTGAATGTTTCAACTGACCACCTTGATTAGCATTTAATGGCTTGGAAGTGCCTGGGGGGAATCTTTTGTTGAGAGTGATTTGATGTGCCTGATTGTTTACTCTGTTGTAATTTTTGAGTTTTTTAATACTGGTAGCCAGATTTTGTTCATTTTCATGGTTTCTTCCTTTCTGTTGAAATTGTCCACACGCTTGTGGATTTCAATGGCTTCTCTGTGTAGTCTGACCTGGTGGTTGTGAGAGTGGTCCTGCATTTCTGTGTTCTCAAATAATATGCTGTGTCCAGGTTGGTTCATCAGGTGCTCTGCTATGGCTGACTTCTCTGATTGAAGTAATCTGCGGTGCCTTTCTATAGGTTTGCACATCAATTACTTGGAAAGGCACCAAGGGGTGGAAGAGAGGAAGAAGACTCAACCATGGGGAGCTGGCACAGTCTACATCAGGCATTCATATAGGTCCGAGTTCATGTAATAAGGGCTGTGGAGGGTTGTGGAGACTTTATGGGGAATTCCTCCCCCTCGCCACTTGCTTCTTGACATCCTCCACTTTCCTTAGAGTCAGACAACCTACTCCACTGGTAACTGCTCCACTGGCTGATGGTCCATTTCCATCATCATCATCATCATCATCATCATCATCATCATCATCATCATCTTTAATTACTTATTAATCTCCCTCCATCCAAGATGCTCTAGGCCATTTACAAGCTAAATTGTAAAAGATAAAAATACATACAGAAATTAATGATTAACATAGATCAAATGCTCTAGTGAAAAGCCAGGTCTTAAGTGCTAGAGTAAAAGGCCCTAAGCCATGCATGGCTCTCATATCGGGAGGCAAGGAATTCCACAAGGCAGGGGCAGAAATAGAAAAAGCCCTGCGTCTGGTACTTTCCAAGTGCACTTCTCTAGGACCAGTATATAGAATAAGTCACGTTGGGCTAGTCGTTGGGACCTCCAATGATGGGAGAAGGAGAGGCGGTCCCTAAGGTATGATGGACCCTGGCCGTAAAGAATTTTAAAGGTAGAACTAGCATCTTATACAGGCCACGGTAATCAGTTGGAAGCCAATGTAAGTGTTGCAGCACTGGTGTTATATGGCATTTCATGGTCATTCTTATGAGTAACCTGGCTGCCGCATTCTGAACAATACGGAGCTTTCGGGTCATAGACATCGGAAGGCCAACATACAAGGCGTTGCAATAGTCTAGCCTAGATATGACCATGGCATGGATGACTGTTGCCAGAACCTCGTCAGATAGGTAGAGTGCCAATTGCCTCGCTTGTCATAGATGGAAAAAGGCCTGTTTGCTGGCAGCAGCCACCTGAGCTTCCATTGTCAGCTGCGAATCCAAAACGACACCTACGCTCTTAACAGTGGACGATGGAGATAGGGCGGCACCATCGAAGGGGGGTAGCGGATGAGTCAGACCTGTTGGGCGGTCATGCCAGAGAATCTCAGTCTTTGCCGGGTTCACCTTCAGTCTACTTGCACGTAGCCAGTTCAACAGAGCCTCCAGACATAAAGTGAAATTGTATGTCTGGTATTGACGTTGTCCAGGCTCCAAGCGCAGAAGGAGTTGGGTGTCGTCTGCATATTGGTAGCAGTTCAGGTCGAAACTCTGGACCAAACTAGCAAGGTGTCTAATGTAGATTTCCAGAGACAATAGAAAGTCCTTCTTATGATCTATGTAGCTTGGGTCCAGGATATTTTAATAACCAGGTGTGTATATATGCTTTCAAGTCACCTGTCAACTCATAGATTTCATTGGGTTTTCTTAAGCAAGATACTCACAGGTAGTTTGGCCAGTTCCTTCCTCTGAAATATACCCTTCAGCACCTGGTACTTCCTGAATATTCTCCATCCAAGTACTAACCAAGACTAACCCCATTTATCTTCCAAGATCAGATGAGATTTGGTGTGTTTACAATCAGACTGTGGCCAGGAAATCAGAAGACGCTTACTTCTTGGGAGGAGAGCAATGTTCAGTCTCGATAAAATAGTCAAGAGTAGAGACATCAGACTGGCAACCAAGATCCGCCTAGTCCAAGCCATGGTCTTCCCTGTAGTCACCTACGGATGTGAGAGCTGGACCTTAGGGAAGGCTGAGCGAAGGAAGATCGATGCTTTTGAGCTGTGGTGTTGGAGGAAAGTGCTGAGAGTGCCTTGGACTGCGAGAAGATCCAACCAGTCCATCCTCCAGGAAATAAAGCCCGAATGCTCACTGGAGGGAAGGATACTAGAGACAAAGTTGAAGTACTTTGGCCACATCATGAGGAGACAGGAAAGCCTAGAGAAGGGAATGATGCTGGGGAAAGTGGAAGGCAAAAGGAAGAGGGGCCGACCAAGGGCAAGATGGATGGATGGCATCCTTGAAGTGACTGGACTGACCTTGAAGGAGCTGGGGGTGGTGACGGCCGACAGGGAGCTCTGGCGTGGACTGGTCCATGAGGTCACGAAGAGTCGGAGACGACTGAACGAATGAACAACAACAAACAATCTTTAGGACTTGAAAAACTTTCTCACTTCAAAAGCCCATTAGAGTCTAAGGAGAGACCTTTCTCTTGGGTTGGATCTATACTGCCAAATAATGCAATTTGAACTATACTATGTGGTCAATGTAGACTCATATAATGCATTATTTGGCAGTGTAGATCCAAGTCTTTGTCTTATTAGGTATTCTGGCCACCAGGGGAGCTGTCGCTTTACCGTCCATTTGTGACACTGATGAAGTACTTCCTCATTCTTTGCATGCTTGCTGGAGATTTTTATGGCATCGTATATTTGCCTCCCTGCAGAAGCGGTACCTAAATTTCCTACTTGACAGATGCAACTGTCTTTCAGGCTGCAAAGGTGGACAGCAAGCTACACAAAGAGGTCACAAGCTCACTCTGACCCGGGCTGGCTTTGAACTCATGACCTTTGGGTCAGTAGTGATCTTAATGCAGCTGACTCCCAGCCAGCTGTGCCACAGTCCCGGTGGACTATAATACTAATAATAATACTAATACTAATAATAATTGTAACGTGCCCCTCCCATACCCTTGAGTGCCCCCCCACAGTTCTTTGACTCCTCCTATCAGTGCCCCCCCCCCCCCCCCCCCCCCGCACCCGGAATCATACCTGATACATTAACCTGGGTTTTCAAACTGTGATTTTAAACTGTTTTCTAGTTTTCTAATCTGTGGAGCTGTGTTTCCCCTTCCCAGGGTGCTTGTGCCTCGCTTTGTGCTGGTCAGTGACTATAATAAAGTTTTGTTGTTGAAAGAAAGGTATAAATGAATAATAATATTGCAACCATATAAATGAATATAATATTGCAACCAGTAGTAATGGGGAGCTGTGTTTGTCTCAGTCTTTAAGAATAGCCTCAAGGCACCCTTTCCTTTCTGGTGCAATACCTGCTGCAAAGAACAGGATTGTCTGCCTAATAGCTGCTCCTAAAAAGACCTAAAACGCACCGATATAGTGCAAAGTAAGAAAAAAAAGGAGACAAAAGGTATAGAACAAAACCGAGAAACATATACGAACATCAGCAGACAAAATGTATTAGCTACCAAACAAGGAAGCCAACCTCCTTTGATTTAGACACTGATGATAAAAGGCAAAATAAATCATGAGAAGGTAGAAATGGGGAGATTAAATCCAAATGGTGCTCTATTAAGCTTCCCATTTCCACCTTACTCAGCTCAGGTATTTGCAAGTCCTAGTAGCCCCTGATGAGTTTCCAGCTGAGGATTTCTAATGTATTTTAATAATTGACACTCGGCTTCCAAAGGCAGAGTGGCTTCATTTGCAGTTTTGAAAAGTTGAAAACGGTTTATCAAGAAATCAGCTTACCTTGCAACGTCTGGAAGGTTCACTCGCAGCTTATTAATCATAACTGGCAGTGAATGATAAACAATTGGCTATGAGCTACAACTAAACTTTTCCCCACGCCTGATCAATAATGAATTACACTGTTTGCCGCCAAAGGGGGTCAAACAGACAAATAAACCCAGAAAGATTGCTATTGAGTTTTTCAGAAGACAAGGGAGTGCAACGGCAGCAAGGTTACGGGGAAAACTACACAGCCACATATGACAGACGTATGAACACCTCACAATAAAGAGATTGCTACACCATAGGTAGAGAAAGCTTTTGCGCATCTAACATTTCTCTTTGACAGCAACATAAGCATTTATTATTATTGTTGTTGCTGTTATTATTATTTTCTTCACAGGTCATTTATTACACAATCCACACATTCATTCAGATTAGTGTCTGATTTTAACTAATAAATGATTCAGAATATTTCTAGCTGTTTCCAACTGATTTTACTCATAGCTGCCCTACTGTCTTTGGAAATATAGATTGGCATACATGTTTAAATAAAGGTAAAGGCAAATGTTTTCCCCTGACATTAAATCTAGTCGTGTCCGACTGGGTGTTGGTGCTCATCTCCATATCTAAGCCAAAGAGCTGGCATTGTCTGTAGACGCCTCCAAGGTCATGTGGCCAGCATGACTGCATGGAGCCACAATACCTCCCCACAAAGCAGTACCTCTTGATCTACTCACATTCGCATGTTTTCAAACTGCTAGGTTGGTAGAAGCTGGGCCTAACAGCAGGAGCTCACCCTGTTCCCCGGATTTGAAACCCCAACTTTTTGGTCAGCAACTTCAGCAGCTCAGCGGTTTAACCCACTGCACCACCAGGAGCCCTTTGGAAATACAATAAGGTAAAGATTTTCCCCTTTGGGGGTTGGTGCTCATCTCCATTTCTAAACCAAAGAGCTAGCGTTGTCCGTAGACACATCCAAGGTCATGTGGCCGGCATGACAGTATGGAGCGCCGTTACCTTCCCTACAGAGCGGTACCCATTGATCTACTCACATTTGCATGTTTTCGAACTGCTAGGTTGGCAGAAACTGGGGCTAACAGCGGGAGCTCATGCCACTTTCCAGTTTTGAACCACTAACCTTTCGGTCGGCAGCTCAGCACTTTAACCCTCTGTGACACCAGGGGTTTGGAAATATAGGATGGCATAAATGTTTAAATAACAGAAGGGAAATCCCCTGGCTGTTGCTACCATTTTTGAATGCCATACAAACTTTTTAAAAAGCCATAAGTGGCACCACATTGGAAAGAGTAAGAAGGGTCGGTACCCCTTTTAGATTCTCCTGGGATGGACTAAGCTCTTGACTTTCACCATTCTGATCGGGAAATTTGATGGTTTCTTTTTTTGCTAACAGTTAAGGTACAGTACTCAAATTGACTTGTGGGTTAATATTTTTTGACTAACACTTCAAGACTTCTACATGAGTATAAAGGGCAATTTACGTTGTCATCAGGATGGGACATTATGGCCACATCAGTGTTCCTCATAAGTAATGTTAGCCAACACTCATGTTAGACAGTACATTTTCATTATTTCTATAATTTATCCTACTATCTATGAAGAAGGACAAGGAGGCTGAAGGGTCACCAAAGCCCCCAGATAAGCAGAACTCTTTCTCCGTGTTTCAGAGAATTGAAGAATCATTGCCAGATGCTTTTATACCATGCTTCATATCCATATCGAGTAACAACCTGACTTTCATAATCAGGCATGGGCAATATGTGGACCTCTTGATATGACCTGACTTCAACCCCTATGCAAACGTGAGCACTGACAGGTGTCGCAGTCCAGAAAAGTTTGGAGAACCTGGGCATTTCCCACCTTTTATAAAAGCAAGATAATGAACTTTAGATTGAATTCTGTAAACTATCCCAATTTACATGGTTTGGCTGCACTTGTATAAACAGCTCAAAGTTTTGCAAACAAATCCAAAATGTGGTCAATGGCAAAAACTGCTGTATGTATGAGTCAATCTGCATGCATGAAGGTTGAAAAAGTGTTACCTTAGAAGCGGGTGAAAGATGATAGTGATATTTCGGGCTCCAGGCTTGCAGACAAACTTTGTCCCTCCGCCTTCTATTAAGTTGTCATCGGGTCCTCCTTGAAAAGGAAACAAAGAGAAAAAAATGATGGTTTTCTGGCACTGCTCATTTTCCCATGCACTGAACTGGCATTAACAAGATCACCTTTTGAAGTCAGATTCGGCAAGCGAATGGGGGAGAAACTGTTATTAATGTATTTGCAAGAGCATGCAGGTGTACTTCATGAGCCCGGAAAAGCCATCTGCCCCATTTAACAACTCTGTTTAAGGGATAACGCCAAATGTTCTGAAAGTGAGGAAAGACAGGGAGTCTTCATTTAAGAGGCACTTTAATGGGTTCTGAGTTCATGCTAATTAACATCAGATCCTCTACTTGTAATTTTGACAGGTTGAAAGACTTGAAACCTTTCCTGATCCAGGTAGACTACTATTGGTCTATACTCCTACAATAAATGTGAATTATCATTAGTAAAATCATATTGTGACATTTTCTTGGGATGCCACCTTCAGCAATAGGTCATGAAGTTTATGTTGATTTATTGAGCGTTTGATCAAAGGCACAAAAGCAAAACCCCCCCGAAGCGTACGACCTTAGTCAGCTCCAAAGCCTGGAGCAGCTCTTATCTTTTATTGCAAGTACTAAAACTACCGACTATTTACAGAAGTAGCAAAAACACGTCTGTCCTCCTAGCTGTACATTGGAAGTGAAACCGCATGGCTATCTGATTCTGTGGAATGTAAACACGTTACAGGAAATCTCCAAAGTTATGCTCTAGTAATCAAGCACAGCTCCATGCATTTATTTTATTTTATTTTATTTATTTATTTACTTTGCTTATATACCGCTGTTCACAGCCCAGGGGCAACTCACAGCGGTGTACAACATAGAAGGAACAAGGTACAAAATACAAGACACAATATAAAAAATCTACAATCCATCATTAACAAAAAACATCATCATCAAAAGCATCATCGTTACTACGAAAGCCATTCCGCGTCGTCTCATCATCAAAACCACAATCCAATATCATTTTCCATTGTTCCATTCCTATAGTCAATTACCAATCATTGCACTTCTTGTTCGAACACCTTCTTGAACAGCCAAGTCTTTAATTTCCTGTGGAATAGCATCAGGGAAGGGGCCAGTCTGATGTCCACGGGAAGGGTGTTCCACAGCCGAGGAGCCACCACCGAGAAGGCCCTATCTCTCGTCCCCGCCAGCCGTGCCTGTGAAGCAGGCGGGATCGAGAGCAGGGCCTCCCCGGACGATCTCAAAGTCCTGGTGGGCTCATAGGTCGAGATGCGGTCAGAAAGGTATCTTGGGCCGGAACCGTTTAGGGCTTTATAGGCCAACGCCAGCACCTTGAATTGAGCCCGGTAGCAAATCAGCAGCCAGTGGAGCTGGTACAACAAGGGGGTTGTATGCTCCCTGCGTCCCGCTCCTGTTAGTATCATGGCTGCCGCACGTTGGACCAGTTGGAGCTTCCGGGCCGTCTTCAAAGGCAACCCCACGTAGAGAGCGTTGCAGTAGTCTAAACGGGATGTAACCAGAGCGTGGACTACCGTGGACTAACTCTTACATTGCATTGCTACACCACACAGTTTAAACCATGACAATATTTCATCGCATTTAAACCCATGTTCTAACAGTTTACACAGAGAGAGAGACATGGTCCCCAGTATCTGTTAATCTATGCAAGACAATCTTGAGAACCAATGAGGTATAAGGGTTGGGACTCTGGAGAACAATGTTTGAATCACTGCCTTATCAAAACGAAAACCAACTGGGTTGTTTATACAAATGTAGTCTCCAACTTACAGCGACCATGGGGTTTTCTTGCCAATATTTCCTCAGAGGGGTTTTGCCCTTGCTGTCTTCTGTGGCTGAGATAGTATGCCTTGCCAAGGTCTCCCTGTGGGTTTCCATGGCCAAGGGGGATTTGAACCCTTTTGTTCAAAGATCTAGTCGTATGTTCAAAGTGGTCCATCATGCTGAGTCATGGGGAATTTTACTGTACAAGATATGGCAATGTCTGGTAGCTTAATAAAAGACTGAATAAATTCATGGAAGGAGATCTTAATGAAGTGATCTTGGGTCAATGAAACCAGCATCATCTATGGCAGTGGTTCTCAACCTGTGAGTCCCAGATGTTTTGGCCTACAACTCCTAGAACTCCCAGCCAGTTTACCAGTTGTTAGAATTTCTGGGAGTTGAAGACTAAAACATCTGGGGACCCACATGTTGAGAACCACTGATCTACAGTAAAGCTGTTGTTGTCATTGTTGTTGTTGTTGTTTTCTTGCTCTGAGATTGAGAATGTGATTTGCACAGAATCACCTAGTTGGTTTTCGTTTTGATAAGGCAGTGATTCAAACATTGTTCTCCAGAGTCCCAACCCTTATACCTCATTGGTTCAATTAAGTATGACAACTCTCCTAAATTAAGTTTTAAATTCTTCCCACTATATTGTTTTCTTTGCATTCATGCAAGCATGAGAACTGAAAATGTATGGAATGTTAGCAACTTTTATTGAAAGGTGTCCATCTCTACCTAGCAAAGTGAAATAATCATCTAAGACTCCAGTCACATAAAGATGTTCAGACTGATGGAAAAGTCCTAGCCTGGAATATTGTGCCAAATTCTGGGCACCACAATTAAAGAGAGAAATTGACAAGCTGGAATGTGTCCAGAGGAGGGCGACTAAAATGATCAAGGGTCTGGAGAACAAGCCCTATGAGGAGCGGCTTAAGGAGCTGGGCATGTTTAGCCTGAAGAAGAGAAGGCTGAGAGGAGATATGATAGCCATGTATAAATATGTGAGAGGAAGCCACAGGGAGGAGGGAGCAAGCTTGTTTTCTGCTTCCCTGGAGACTAAGACGTGGAACAATGGCTTCAAACTACAAGAGAGGAGATTCAATCTGAACATGAGGAAGAACTTCCTGACTGTGAGAGCCGTTCAGCAGTGGAACTCTCTGCCCTAGAGTGTGGTGGAGGCTCCTTTTTTGGAAGCTTTTAAACAGAGGCTGAATGGCCATCTGTCAGGGGTAATTTGAATGCAATATTCCTGCTTCTTGGCAGAATGGGGTTGGACTGGATGGCCCATGAGGTCTCTTCCAACTCTTTGGTTCTATGATTCTATGATTTGTTCTTTCTGATTTTATAATAAGTTCAATAAAATGACCTGGGAGCAGATATAAAAAAGTTTCTAATCATAGCAAAAGCTGTCAAATAATATTTTGGGATAAACAAAATGTGTATGGCTCTCTAAAAACAAAATCAAAAAGAACTGGAACAAAATAGGAGACTTTCTGCCCTTTATAAAAACAGTTTGAATGCTCCCTTAGCAAATACAGGGTGAAATTAAGTATAAGGGATGCTCTTGTAACAGTGAATCAACCTGCACTAATTAATATTCTGATGGAGATGAACTTTCGAGTGAGAAATTAAGCAATCCGTCTTATCTTCTCCGGCCATGCTATTCAAGGATCGGCTTTTGCAGAAAGAGCTTTCTGTTCTTCTCAGCTCCTGAGATTTTCAAATAATAATAAATGCTATCTGCAAATAGGATAATCAGTGCTCAATGTAGGTCCTCAGGACCATAAGATTGACTCTTTCTAGCCATTAACAGCCAGGGCACCACCCTGACCTTCCTCTGAGCCTGGACTGTGACCTGGGATGCTCAGCTTCCCTAACTCTGGAATCCCTAGTAGGAAGACGAACCAGAAATTGAAAGCATATTCACAATTTTAGTTTCCAGATCAAGGAGCATCCACCACACTCCAGAGCAGAGAGTTTCAGTACTGAACAGCTCTCATAGTCAGGAAGTATCTTCCTAATGTTCAGGTGGGATCTCCTTTCCTGTAGTTTCTGCATCCTAGTCTCCAGGGCAGCAAAAAACAAACCTGCTCCCTCCTCCCTATGAGTTCACTTCACATACTTATACATGGCCCTCATCATGTCTCCTCTCAGCCTTCCCTTCTGCAGACTAAACATGCCCAGCTCTTTAAACTGCTTCTCATAGGGCTTGTTCTCCAGCCCCTTGACCTTTGAGTTGCCCTCCTTTGGACACCTTCCAGCTTGTCAACATATTTCTTCAACTGCGGTGCACAGAATCGGACACAGTGTGATTCTAGGTGTGGTCTGACCAAGGCAAAATAGAGGGGTAGCATGACTTCTCTGGATCTAGACATTGTACTATTTATGCATGCAAAAATCCCACTGGCTTTTTTGACTGCCACACGACATTGTTGGCTCATGTTTAACTTGTTGTCCAGGAGGACTCCAAGATCTTTTTCGCATGAACTGCTGTTCCTTGTAAACTGTGGAATCTGGAACAAGTCCCCAGTATAGGAACAGGAATGTGGAGAAGTTTCTGTTTGCCCAGTGGATTTGCAATGAAGTTATGTTTTGTGGGTTGTTGTAGGTTTTTCGGGCTGTATGGCCATGTTCTAGAAGCATTCTCTCTTGACATGAGGTTCTCACAACCTCTGAGGATACCTGCCACACATGCAGGTGAAACATCAGGAGATAATTCTTCTAGAACATGGCAATATAGCCTGAAAAACCTATAACAACCCAGTGATTCCGGCCATGAAAGCCTTTGACAATTCAAGTTTTGCTTAATTTTCTTAGCACTTCCACTGTGTGTTCCGATTCTAATGTACAAAGCTTTAGCTCACCGATCTAGATTAAAGAAGCCTGGGCTGATTTTACAATTCTTTGTAAAAAGAAAGAACCATGTTTTCCAGCATTCTCTGCCTTGGCTGAAGCAGTAGTACCTCTAGATCCCAAACTTACATAAAGTTTTGGATCCATGACCAAGTAATGGATTAATCCTAACTGTTGATCAAAGTCATATGGACTGTTCCCAGGACTAAAACAAAGCAAAGAGAGAAATATTTACTATAACTGATCAAATATAGTTTGAGCATTCCTGATCTGGCATTCCAAAATCTGAAATATTCCAAAATCCAAAACTGTCCATATGACTGACTCAGAAAGTGAAATCTTTGGTTTCTGAAGGATCAACACACCTAAACTTTGTTTCATGTACAAAGTTATATATTCAACCAGAGAAATCAGCCATAGCAGAGCACCTGATGAACCAACATGAACACAGCATTTTATTTGAGAACACAGAAATGCTGGACCACTCTCACAACCACCATGTCAGACTACACAGAGAAGCCATTGAAATACACAAGCATGTGGACAATTTCAACAGAAAGGAGGAAACCATGAAAATGACCAAATCTGGCTACCAGTATTAAAAACTCTTAAAATTGCAACAGCACAACAACAGAGAGGAAGCAGACAGGGACATCTAATCACTTCTCAACAAAAGTTTGCTCCAGGCACATTCAGCCCATTGTATGCTAATCAAGGTGGTCAGTTGAAACATTCACACCTAGCTCCAGCAGACAAGAGTCTTTTGTCCCACCCGGGTCATTCCACAGATATATAAACCCTTTTTCCTAGTTCCAACAGACCTCACTACCTCTGAGGATGCTTGCCATCGATGCAGGCGGAACGTCAGGAGAGAATGCCTCTAGAACATGGCCATACAGCCAGAAAAAACCTACAACAACCCAAAGTTATATATTTTTTTAAATCTATAAAATTACTCTCAGGCTATAAGAAGTAAATGAAACATAAATTAATTTGGTGTGTAAATTTGGTTTCATCTCTAAGATAACTCATTATGTATGTACCTATAAACAAATGGAAGTATATCATAGTTCCTAAAAATCCAAAAGACTTCTTGTCCCAAGCAATTGAAAAAGGGATAATCAACCAGTATCTGTATTTCTGTACTATTAGTAGACCTTTCGTTTGGATTAGTACACATGGCTTATTTCTGAGCCATTTTGACCATGACTGCAGTCAGGGCAATACAAGGTGGCTGCAAAGAGAAGGCTCGATAACTGTCACCTTAACGAGAAACATTTTTATTGTTCAGAATTCCAGGAACCCTGGCTTTTGTAGCCACCTCACCATTCCCAGAAATCTCTTTTGAATACCAACTAGTCTTGTATTTTTCATATCTTTATGGCCCACAGTGGGTTACGGCGGCCTTTTACAGCAAGCAGAAAAGCATTAAATGTTTTCCAGCTGCTGTATAAAAGAAAGAGTGCCAGCGTGGTGATTTAATTTGTCTGGTAATAAACTAGAAGGGCTTCTTGTTGAGGATAGGTTTTTCTCTCTCTCTCTTCATCTTGCAGGAACAAGGCATGCTGGAGATGAAGCCAAATGCATCACGAAGTTAAGATTAGCTCCACTTTGCTGATGCTCTCAGCCAAGTGTGCCTACCTGGATGCGGCCGTGAGTGGGAGTCGAGAGACGGGTCCATTAGCATGGCAGCTAAATGTTTCTGTAATGAAGCCTGAAATGTCAGCGCTCTCTTACGATCAAAAGTGTGGGAGATGAACAGGCCTTGCTAAGGAGGCATTTTAAAAAGAGTCAGAAGAGACGGCACGAAGACTTTGCAAGAGCCTGCCACATACAGAAACACAATTTAATATTTCTAAAAGAAACTTAGTCCATGAGGGGCAGGTTTACTTATCTCTATAGCCATCCTTCCCAAACTGAGTGTCTATGGGAAGACGATCGAAATGGTAAAAGGACTGGAAACCGATCCCACTGAGTAACAGTTGAGGGAGCTGGGTATTCAACGGCTGTGTTTATCCCAAGCATGGGCAAACTAAGGCCCAAAGTTTGGATACCTCAGATCCTCCTAATTTTCCCTGTCCACAGCGACTTGTCATGTCCTTAACCTACAAAACCTTATACTGTTCTGGCCTGGTTTACCTGTCCGAACGTACCTTCCCCTATAAACCATCAAGGACTTTAATATCTTCCAGAGAAGCCCTGCTCTCAGTCCCACCACCTTCGCAGGTGTGTTTGGTGGGGACAAGAGACAGCCTTCTCTGTGGTGGCCCCCCAGCTATGGAACTCTCTCCACAGAGAGATTAGGTCTTCCCCTTCTCTTCTGTCCTTCAGGAAGCATCTAAAATCCTGACTTTGGAGTCAGGCATTTGCAGTTTGATGGATAATCTGATATAAACTAGTAATTATTTGACCACAAGGTTTTGGACTGAGTTGGATGTTGTTTTTAACATTTAGCTCACCAAGGACATTAGTCATGCCCCAACTTGGGCAGTCTTTAAGAGGAGCCTGAAACGTGGTTGTTCCAGTGTGCCTTCCCAGAATAAGGAAACCTTAAGGAACATGTCCCTAATCGCACTTTACTAATGATCTAGGATTGTCTGCTCGCTCCATCTCTCTCCAAATACCTATCCTAGTTATATGTCACCTTGTCATGCCCAGCATTTTTAAAATTCTAATTATTACAATTGGCCCTGCTATAGGTTTTTAATGCGTCGTGGTGTTATTGTTATTGTTTATTGCTTTGTTTATGAGTTTATTTATTGTCTGTATTGCTGTTGTTGCTTTTTTTACTGATATATTTGGGCTCGGCCTCTTGTAAGCCGCACCGAGTCCTTAGGAAGATGGTAGTGGGGTATAAATAAAGGTTTATTATTATTATTATTATTATTATTATTATTATTATTATTAATTGTTTCATATGTATTTTAGAACTTATTTATTGTATGGCATTGAATTTTGCTGTTAACCTTTCTGAGTTCCTCCACGGAGGTAGAGAAGAACGGGATTTAAAATTTCTAAATAAATAAATACAGACAAAAAGATGGGAGAGGAAGGCACGAAGCAGCTGAGAGCCCTCTGGAGTGCTCTCAGCCACCATGTGTCTCACCCTCCTCCCAGCATATAGCCAAGAGGATAGTTCGAGGATTGGAGGAGGAGGATCGGTGCAGTCGCCATGTGTCCTGCCTTCCTTTCAGCTTAAGGATGGGATGAGCAGCCCCGTTCTTATGCTGGGAGGACAACCTGAGGATGTCCCTGGCCTCTCCTGGCCTTCCCTCTCCTGGGTCGTCCCCCCAGTGTGTGCCTAGCCCCTTCCCTCCTGGGCAAGCAATGTGTCCAATGGCAAAAATGTTTTCCCATGCCTGGTTTAGCCCATGGAAGAGTGATAGGATAGGGGGTAGAAAACCTGCCATCTCTGAGAGCCAACATGATGTAAGGATTTGAGTACTGGACTCTAGGAGACTGCAGGTCAAAGAGCCATTGGATGACCTTGGCCAAGTCACATTCCCTAGTCTCACGGGAAGGCAGTGGCAAACCTTTCCAAACTAAAATTGACAAGAAAACTATGAGACAAAGTTGCTACAATTCAGAAATGAATTAAAGGAACACAACGAGAAAATACAAGAGGAATAGAAGTCAAGCAGCCCTCTACAATACATTGTTCTACTGCAAATCCCAGCAGCCACAGCTTAGAGTAGTCTATTATTATTATTATTATTATTATTATTATTATTATTATATACAGTTAAAGCAATATTAAACAACAAGCAATAAAACAATACACCAGGACACAATAAAACTGGGCCAGGCTAGAGTAATGGGTACAGATTAAAAGTGCTGATGTGACAGATGATATGTAAGGATTATAGGGTAAGTGCAGTGTGCCAACAATCTTAATTTCTAATAAAGTGCTTCTGGGACTTGTTGTTGGAGTTTTCCTATTCTGGAAAGGCACATCGGAAGAGCCAGGTCTTCAAGTTCTTTCTAAAGACTGTCAACATAGGGGCCTGTCTAAGATCTTTGGGGAGGGTGTTCCAGAGTCGGGGGCCCGCCACAGAAAAGGCCCTGTCTCGCGTCCCCACCAGACGCGCCTGATGAGAATTGCTGGAAGCTTGAGTAGAACAGCATCTGGAAGGCTACATGATTCCCAGTCCTGAATTATAATAGTAAATACCATAAAGCTGGAAATATGTGACAACAATTTGCACCATTCAAGTGTTCCAAGTGCTTTACACATATTCACGCTGTTCTTTATATACATTCACTCTGCCGTTCTCAAGCAACCATCCTGACAAAGCAGACCAAGATTTCCACTGAAAAGCAAGTTATTCAGCTAACTCCTTGCAAACAAAACCTTCAATTTGTATATGAATAAGTGAAAGCTGCAGAGAAATTGCGTGCCTGGTTCCAGTTTGAAAACCTGCCCAAAAGACTCCTTGTTCACATCTTGTTGGATTTTATCATCAGAGGAAATTTGTACTCAGTGGAAGTTCTAAATATTTTAATACAAAAGGGAAGGGGAAAGCTTGCAGCAGTTATTTAATGGTACCTAAGATAAAACAGTTCGACAACATTGTTAGCAGTGAAAAATCCAGAAGCTATTCCCCTGGAAACCATTCCCTGACAAGGTGCCAGGGCCATTAAAAGTGTAAATACACCTTCCTAGCCAAGGACGTTGAGAGTTCGGCTCCAGGAACACCATTGCCAGCAATCAAGGGAAGAAAAAAGGAACCTGGAAAAGTAGAACATATAAGGCTCTTCTTATTTGAGAATGCAACTTCTCAAGATGTAGTTAGATTATGATAATCCCTAACATTATAGAAATATAAATTAAAAAGAGCAACCAAATGGGATTTGGGGGGCATCTGGCCATCTTTTCCAAGTCCTTTAAAGGCTTTTTCAATCTGGTTATAAGGAGGAATCATTCATTCCAGCATGTTCAGAAAGTTTACCTCTTTCCTATCTTTTGAGATATACCAGATAGACATTCTCCAAAAGGAAAAGAAATGCCAGATCACCTATAAACCCAGCTCATTCACAGCTGGGAAAACAAGGAAGAAAAATAGCTCTCCTTGGCGCTTGTTTTTATGAAGCCGTATTTTCAGACTGCTTTAGTTTTATTGTCCTTTAAGTGACATTTTTATTTGTGATCCGCCTTGAGTGCCATATGTCTGTCAAGAAAGAAGCTGAGAATTATAGCGATAATCAAGTGCCATATATTAAACTTAGACATCTACCGCTTCTACTCAACATAAAACAAAAATGTTTTGTCTTCTGGCAATACTTTCCCTTGTTCTTTTGCTGTTGTTTGTTGTTTATTCATTCAATCACTTCTGACTCTTCGTGACCTCATGGACCAGCCCACGTCGGAGGTCTCTGTCGGCCGTCACCACCCCCAGCTGCTTCAGAGTCAAGCCAGTCACTTCAAGGATACCAGACACTTGCTTCTTGGGAGGAGAGCAATGACCAATCTCGATAAAATCGTGAAGAGTAGAGACATCACACTGGCAACAAAGATCTGCATAGTTAAAACAATGGTATTCCCAATAGTCACCTACGGATGTGAGAGCTGGATCATAGGGAAGGCTGAGCGAAGGAAGATAGATGGATACTGGTTGGATCTTCTCACGGTCCAAGGCACTCTCAGAACTTTCCTCCAGCACCACAGTTCAAAAGCATCTCTCTTCCTTCGCTCAGCCTTCCTTATGATCCAGCTCTCACATCCATAGGTGACTATGGGGAATACCATTGCTTTAACTATGCGGATCTTTGTTGCCAGTCTGATGTCTCTACTCTTCACTATTTTATCGAAATTGGACATTGCTCTCCTCCCAAGAAGTAAGCGTCTTCTGATTTCCTGGTTACAGTCTGCATCTGCAGTAATCTTTGCACCTAGAAATACAAAGCCTGTTGCTGCCTCCACATTTTCTCCCTCTATTTGCCAGTTCTCAATCAAACCGGTGGCCATCATCTTGTTTTTGTTTTGTTTTTTTATGTTTCAACCCAGCTTTTGCATTTTCTTCTTTCACCTTGGTTAGAAGGCTTCTCAGCTCCTCCTCTTTTTTGGCTCTCAAAGTGGTATCATCTGCATATCTAAGGTAGTGAATGCTTTTTCCAGCCATTTTAACCCCAGCCTTGCATTTGTCAAGCCACACACATCGCATGATGTGTTCTGCATGCTTCATATTTTATTTTATTATGGAAAGTTATTACAATTAAGTAATGCTAAATGTATTTTTTTAATAAAAGTGAATAGAAGAAACATTATTGAGATCCTTTCTCCGAAGGAAGCCCTCTCAATTGACTTTGCACAGTCATCTTTGGGATTGGTCACAGAGTTGCACCAAAAGATCTAGAGAAGTGGTTCTCAACCTGTAGGTCCCCAGGTGTTTTGGCCCAGACTCCAGAAATCCCAGCCAATCTACTAGCTGCTAGGATTTCTGGGAGCTGAAGGGCAAAACATCTGGGGACCCACAGGTTGAATACCACTGATCTAGAGGCTACGAGATAATATTTTTAATTTTTCCACTTTTGAGACCCTAACCCCAGTGAATGTGGAGGGACTATAGATGTGTTTCTGGGCATTAGTTCTTCCACAGAAAAATGTGATACCAGAGGCAGAAACAGCATGGAAATAACAGGGATAGGTTCCTACACCACAAAGGAGGAGGAGAAGGAGGAGGAGGAGGAGGAGGAAGAAGAGGAGGAGGAGGAGGAGGACTGCTCAACATCTTTTAACAATCTTTTAATTCAAAACTGAGAATATTCATGCATAAAAGGAAACAACCTGATCATGCAAGCCTTGGAAAAGACAAGAACCTGTGGATACTTCAAGAAACTACTTGAAGACTTAATTCAAAATACATCCAGGAATGAATTTTTATTTGAAAAGTATGAAATGGATAAAACAGGTATAAAATGAACTTTGTAAAAAATAACAGCTTCTGGGTCAAAGTTTTTTTTTTAACTGAGGCGCCTGTTCTGTCTCCAAAGATGGCTCGGCAGATAATGTGCAGACAATGCCTTGACTCCAATATTACCGCTGCTCCCCAAAGCTGCAATCATCTGACGTCTACCAAGACATGAATTCCAATATGATGCTTAATATTTCAAAACCTGATATATTAGTCACTCTCAGTCCACCGCAAAGAATGGAACATGTGGGAAGAGAAGCTGCAGTGTGCACTTTCATTTCGCAGGTTGTACAAAAGGTTGTGGTTCAATTTGTCTGTACTTCATCATTTGATCACAGCATCGAGCACATATATAAAATGCTTCTCTGCTTCACAATCTGTTTAAAATGTAAGCATCTCTTACAACTCAGGACTCAGCAGCAGGAGGTATGATTAATGTGTTTGTCATCTCTCATATATACCGTTTAGGTTAGGCTCTCTTAAATCCCTATGTACACGGAATCTATACACACAGGGAAATGCAGTCATGTAGCAAGACGGGAGGACAAACCCTCCCTTCACCACAAACTTCCCTGGGAAAATGAGACAATACTTTTTCTCCTAATGTGCAATCAACAGGATCTGCAATATATCTTACATTTATATTTGGTTTCCTCTCATTGCACAGTACAATAAAAGAATAGCATTTCCTCTAATGCAGTGAAGAGAACAAGCAAGACAAACTTCAGATATCTGAAAACATTATACTTAAATGCAATATCTTCCAGTTATTTTTAATACATAGGCTGAGTATCCCATAACCAAAACATCTGGGACAAGAATGCTTGCATTTCAGATTGTTTACTTGCATTCACATATACATTTGCAATGAAATGTCTGTGTAGATTCAACCATCGTGACTGTGGAGAAGAACAGACAACTCCGCATCTGTATGCTTGTCCATTATGCCCTGCCTCATGTACAGAGGAAGAATTGTTGGAGGCTACAGACAATGCCATTGCTGTTGCCCGTTTTTGGTCAAAAGATATTTAGCCACCTGTGCTCCTTCTATTTTTATCAGTTTTATACTAATTGATATGAAATAGATAATACCATCGGAAACAAAAGTATAACTCTCTCAGCCATCTATTTGGATGATATTTGATTTCGGAGCATTTCAAATTTTTAGATAAAGGATGCTCAGCCCGTACACCTGCATATCCACTATTTTCATATTTAGCATTAATAGCACATTGCCACCAATCTTCTTCATCACAGGATTCCAGGTATACAATTGAATACAATTAATCCAAAATGTTGAAAGACAATTAAACCACTAAATCGTTTTTTTTAAAAAAGGTAAGTGTATTAAAATATAAACACAACATACCTCATTAAAAGATTCACCTACTGAAAAAAGTTAAAAGCCCTTTTAAGGTCTTCCTAAATAGCAACCTCAGTTGAAAGACAACAGAGGGGAACAACTAAACCTGCTGTAGAAGAGAAGCCCATCATTTGGGAGCAGCCACAACAAAGGCTCTCTCCCACGTCTTCAAAAATATTCCAGAATAACATCCCGAACCGAAAGGAGTATTATGAGTATGGACAAATCAAGAGGGAGCCAAGGATGGTTCAGTGGTTTAAGTATTGGAGATTGGACTCTAGTCACCCTTCTCTGGACATGTCTCAGCTTGTCAATATATTTTTTTAAATTGTGGAGACCTGAATTGGACACAGTATTTCAGGTGATGTCTGACCAAAGCAGAATAGAGTGGGACTATGACTTCCTTTGATCTAGACCAGTGACTCTGGGAGGCCTACTCAACCATGGAAACTGACTCACACAACACATTCTCTCAAAATCCTTGGAAACTAATGACAAATGTTGTTTGAACAACTCTTGCCAGAAATGAACCCCTATGATAAGTTCACCATAACCTGGAGGAGACTTGAAGATAAAAGAAAAATAGCAAGCTAAAACTATTGCACACTTGAATGCACAAAGAAGGGCCAGGGGAGGAACATCATAAAAAGGTGGTCACCAATTAATTCCAGTGATGATTAAATATGTGAAGTCCTTAAGTGCATTTTCCAGAAAGTGTTCATGTGTGTGAGAGAGAAACAATGGAGTGAGATTCTCCAAGGTTTCCTTCAGCCTTATGCAGACCCTTCTCCTCTGACAGTTGCCCGCTGTTTTCCTAGGACAGGATAGGTCTGATATACTATATTTATTGTTTCAGCTTTTATATTCCGCCCTTCTCACCCCGCAGGAGACTCAGGGCGGATTACAGTGTACACATATATGGCAAACATTCAATGCCAATTTTGACGTACAACATATACAGACATAGACAGAGGCTATTTAACTTTTCTGTCCGCCAGGGGAGCTGTCGCTTTCATCGTCCATCTGCGACACTGATGAAGTACTTCTGCATCCCTCGCATGCTTTTGCTGGAGTCTTTTTTTTTATGGCCTCATAAATTAGTTAATTTAGCCTCCCCACACTTTAAGGTGGTACCTAATTTTCCTACTTGACAGATGCAACTGTCTTTCGGGTTGCAAAGGTCAACAACAGGCTACACAATTTGTTCGAAATCCACTCCAACCCGGGCTGACTTCGAACTCATATGCATATATGAGTCTACCTCATAAGAATAGGTTCAGGGCTGATTGGGTGGTCAAAATTAGGTTTTGATATGACCCATAGAGGTTGAGGGTCATTCCATAGAGAAGAGAACATTTCAAACCCCCCTACAATCTTCACCTTTTGGAACACAACTCAAATGTTCAAAAAGCCAACAAGATGACAGGACCTATGCTTCTTTTAGGTTCTCCAAGGCTGAATTAAGATCTCACCTTTCCAACATTTTCCACCACTTTACTCAGAGAAGGGGACCCTTTTTTATAAGGGTTTAGGCACAGTACTCCCTTTGACCTATGGAGAAATTGTCAGGGATTTTTTTTGGTTGATGTTTTGACTAAAATTTCAAGACTTACACAAGAGTATATCGGGTACTTTACTTTCTGGACTGCCAAAATGGCAGAATTTCCCCCAAACATACACTAGCCCAGAGCCTCATCTTTGATAAGCCGGATGATGCCTCTGAAACCTGAAACATCATGCTGCAGACGGGAATTGTTTTAGAACAGCGATCTTAAGTCAATACTGCTATTATCATTTACTCCTAATCATGCAAATTGGGTTAATAAAAACCCACGGACAGTGTGTCCCCATGCATAATGTTAAATAGATTTAATATGGCAACTGTGGGAGCGATACAACAAATGGCACAAGATTAAGGAGCTTTGCCAGCTTCCAGGGGTCACAGTGGCGGCTGAATCCCGGGAGGCAGGTTTAACAAATTGTTCCTGACGCTGGTGGATTCGGTGGGACCTCAGCCAGCGAAGGTGCAGGTGCTGCTTGAAATCTCTTACATCAAAGCCCCAGCAAGAGAAAATCATTGGCTTGGCTTTTCTGAGCTATGATATCTCTATCTGTCTGCATGAACAAGGGATTGGGAAGGTGGCAGGGAAGAGAGAGAGAAAGACTGCTATTTCTTCCCCAAACACAAAAGGGGGGTCTGAATTAATTCATTATCAAGTAAATGTGTACACAGAATCTGGGTAATAATACGGACTTTCCCCCCGAGGGAACTCTAAATGGATTGTCTTTGCCTGCAAAGCACAAAGTACAAAGCTACAACTCCCATCTGCAGCCGAAATGATCAGATTGTTCAGAACCGGAGCTGTCAGATGGTATTACTCAACCTGTTCATCCATAATCTTTTTCAGAGGGGCTTTTTCCCACCTCCTCATTTCGCCGCTTTGTTTTGCCCAAGATTCAATCAAAGGTGCATTAGGCATTCGAAAGCATCCCACACTCGGGCTCCCAAGCGGCATCGCAGACCCCGGAGACCCTGGCGTTAATTTGGTTACAGCTTAATCCGTGAATTTCAATGCAGGCGCAGCTACCCGACAAACCCTGCTTACCAATAGTGGCGAGAAAACACAGAGGGCTCTCCCCCATCGCACCTCATGCCCCGCTTGCAAACGAAACCCGTTCACCAATAGCCAAGATGGTAACTGAACCCCCGCAACAGATATTAACAATTGTGGGAAAGCAGCCAGAAACTTTAATCGCAATTCTTTGAAAACACAGCCGGGGATTTGGAAATGCTGCTAGTCCGGGATATGATCCTAATACCATGCTTAATCAAAGCCATGGCAGGCACCAGAGCAACCTGCAGACTTTAATAAAAACCAATTCCATCGAAGTCGCTGTGTCAGAAACACGCTGAACCCTCATTTTGTAAACTCTTGAGGGAAAGGAAGAGGGGGAAAAAAGTTTATTCTTCCATATATTTCTGAGTGAAATATACGAAAAGGAACCGAAGGCCAATCCGTTTGGGAACACAGTGCGTCTATAACCATCGTCTTCTAGAAAGCAACTTTGAATTTATTCTCCCCGCTCTCTATTTTGCTATTTTCCTTCCCTTGCAATCCTTCAAGAAGAAGGGCCAGGAACTCAATGTCTGGCCAGAGTAGGAAGTAATAATTTTGTGACTTATTCTGGCATTGAATGAAAAGCAGCAAGACGGAGGGAAACAAGGGCAAGGGGGAAAACGCACATGGAAACAGACGCTTCATTTCACAAAAAGAGCCAGAGCTTTTCTCTCAGATGTCAAGGGCTTCTGTTGCAAGATTTGAAAGGCTGAGCAGACAAGCGTCCAAAAGCAACTGAACCCAACCTGTGAATGGATTTTTGTACATTTAACATGGATTTTGGTGCTGCAACCAGTGAAAAGGCTGGCCTCATGAATGTTTTTCTTTTAAAGGCTCTAACATCTGCTTCAACTTCACCAAAAGCCATTTCCTAGAACTGCATTGTAATCTGATGGTGATCCAAAATACAGTGGGGATATGCCCTATATACACGTGCATAACTCTAGCAATCCCAGTCAAAAAACCAACCTCAAAAAAACTGAATCAATATATCCATGGGTCAATGCAACTACTATATCTTAGCTCTTTATCAAAAAGGAACCATCTGCTTATATATAAATTAATTATTCCATCCTCTCATATAAGGATGAATAAATAACCAGGTTTTTTTCCACACTCTGGGAGAAAAGTATTATTTTTGTGCATACTCTCCTTGTGTATAAACATCATAAAACATCTATGATGACTTTCCTGCTCAAATAAACATGTATTTTTGTACCAGCTCCCACATCTCCTGTGGAGAGAACGCTGTGTGTTTCTTTGCATAGAAAAATCCTCCAGAACAGTCTGGGGCATCCAAACACTGGGAGAAGACTTTGCAAAAGTCTTGCTGCTCTCTTCTTCTTCCTTATACGATGGTTATACCAGGAACTAAGTCGCTTCTGGTATATCATGCTACTCTGCTGCTGAGTATGCATGGCCAGTGTAGAACACATCTCACCATGCAAAAACAGTGGATGTGGCTCTCAATGAGACATGCCGCATTATCACGGGGTGTCTCCGGCCTACACCACTGGAGAAATTACACTATTTAGCCGGTATTGCACCACCTGACATCCACCAGGAAGTAGCAACCAATAGTGAAAGGACCAAGGCAGTGACATCTCTGGCCCACCCCCTGTTTGGATATCAGCCAGCACGCCAGTGACTTAAATCAAGAAATAAATTTCTAAGATATACAAAGACACTCACTGGAACACCTCAGCAAGCAAGAGTCCAAAAGTGGCAGGCTAAAACCCAGAACCTCAATCAATTGCTGTTTATTCGTTCAGTCGCTTCCAATTCTTTGTGACCTCATGGACCAGCCCATGCCAGACCTCACTGTCGGCCATCACCACCCCCAGCTCCTTCAGAGTGAAGCCATTCCCTTCAAGGATACCATCCATCCATTTGCCCTTGGTCAGCCCCTCTTCTTTTTTCCTTCCATTTTCCCCAGCATCACTGTCTTCTCTAAGCTTTCCTGTCTTCTCATTATGTGGCCAAAGGACTTCATCTTTGTCTCTAATATCTTTCCCTCCAATGAGCAGTTGGACTTTATTTTCTGAAGTATCGACTGGTTGGATCTTCTTGCGATCCAAGGCATTCTCAGAATTTTCCTCCAACACCACAGTTCAAAAACATCTATCTTCCTCTGCTCAGCCTTCCTCAATCCACGGTTGATGCCAAATGAGAAACTCCCTCCTGGGCACACAGAAAACTGGGCGACTTGGAAGGTGCTGAACACACTGCATTCTGGCACCACTAAATACAGAGCCAACCTTAAGAAATAGGGCTACGAAGTGGAGTCCACAACATGCGAGTGTGGAGAAGAGCAAACCACAGACCACCTATTACAATGCAGCCTGAGCCCTGCCACATGCACAATGGAGGACCTTCTTAGAGCAACACCACTCCAAGTGACCAGCTACTGGTCAAAGGACATTTAATATAATGCCAACTTTTCAAACTTTGTGTCTTTTTTTTAAAAAAAATACAATACAACTGTTTGGTTTCTACTGGTCAGTCGTAAGGCCGAACAGGGCATAGGGTTACAGCCTGTGTTAGATGGGGTTACACTCCCCCTGAAGACGCAGGTTCGCAGCTTGGGAGTGATCCTGGACTCATCGCTGAGCCTGGAAACCCAGGTCTCGGCGGTGGCCGGGAGAGCTTTTGCACAATTAAAACTTGTGCGCCAGCTGCGCCCGTACCTTGGGAAGTCGGATCTGGCCACGGTGGTCCACGCTCTTGTTACATCCCAATTAGATTACTGCAACGCACTCTACGTGGGATTGCCTTTGAAGACTGCTCAGAAACTCCAATTAGTCCAGCGGGAGGCAGCCAGATTGCTCACTGGGGCATCATACAGGGAGCATACCACCCCCCTATTGTGTCAGCTCCATTGGCTGCCGATCCAGTTCTGAGCACAATTCAAAGTGCTGGTTTTGACCTACAAAACCCTATACGGTTCCGGCCCAGTGTATCTGTCCGAACGGATCTCCCTTTACGTCCCACCCCGGAGTCTAAGATCTTCCGGGGAGGCCCTGCTCTCGACCCCGCCTCTATCACAAGTGAGGTTGGCGGGGACGAGGAGCAGAGCCTTCTCGGTGGTGGCCCCTCACCTGTGGAATTCACTCCCCGGGGAAATTAGATCTGCAACATTGCTCCTTTCCTTCAGGAAAAAGCTGAAAACATGGACTTGGGACCAGGCATTCGGACAATCAGGCAGATGAAGAAAGAACTTTGATGATAATTAGGAAATGATTAATGGATTAGAATTATGGAACTCTGAAAGACGGAACGCTGAGCACGAGAATAGTTTTTATATGTTTTTTTATATGATGTGTTATGTACTAGTTGTGGATTGTTTTAATTGTGATAACTGTTTTTAACTTTGGTTTTGTATAATCGAATTGTGCCTTTTTTGTAAGCCGCCCTGAGTCCTCCCTCGGGGGTTGAGAAGGGCGGGGTAAATCTACCTGTAATAAATAAATAAATAAAATTCTCTTCTGATACGATAAATAATAAATAAACCAGGAACTAAAACAAAGAACATGATTTTTCAAACGGGAAACACATAACAGGATATATTCTTTCCGTCTCTTAATATCCAGAAATATTTTTTTCCCAACCTGGATTGGATGGACTCCTGGCAAATTGGTAGTCTAAGGGTCACTGCAGCTATTACACTGCCAATCTTTTAAATGTGTTTTATTTTGTTTATTGTTTGTGTTTATGAGATGAGACACCCATGAAACATGTTCCCTCAGCGTTGCAGAACCATTCATAGACAAAACAGGAAGACCATAAAATCTAACATGAATCTAAAAACTTAACAACACAAAAGCCAGCATGGCGGATATAATACAAATGCAAAAGTCAAGCCAAGGAATAAAGACAGAAGCCAAGAGCACAAAACGCTAAAATGTCACAGGGATTAAAACAACAAAGATCTCTAAAAGCCAGGAACGACAAAAAGCTTCACTCTGGCCTTCTGCCAGGTACAGAAGTCCCAAACCTCAGTGCTTTATGGATCAACACCAGGCCCACAATTGGAACTGAGCTCAGAAAGAAACTGGAGCAGAAAAGACATGGCATAATATATCCATATGTCCTTGAACAAGGGATCATTCTCAGAGACGTATTTTTTTCACCATCTAAAGTTTCAGATCATTTTTCCTATCTTGCAATGCACTCAAGACAAATGAGATGTTACTAGAGAATGCACAAGTGCAGCCAGGTTATCTATCACCATTTCAGCTAATAGCTGGGGTGCATAAACAGGATGCATAAACTGGTAAAATTGAGTCATTTGAATAAAGGCCACCTCATCGATTCTTGGACGTAAGGGAGCCAAGAGCACCTCCCAATCACACACCTGGCCCTTCAGGTGGAATACAACCCTTACCCAAACAGCCGGAATCCCATTTATTCAGAGTGAGAGATCATCCACTAGAGCAGTGAATTCTCTCTTGTTCAGACTGAACCTCATCTTATTTTCATGAGCCCGAGAAGATAAAAATCCAGTTATTATAGGGTAAGAGAGAGCTCTGGATACCTTCACAGTCAGGCCTATAGCAAATGAGAAGTTCAAATTGTGACAGATAAAAGTTATTTTTACCCTCAAAAAGATTTTCAAAATTGTCAGAGCATTTCTCCGGAGAGTCTCCGGCATTCTCAATTGGAGCAGGTTTGGAGAAGCCCAGAATCACTTTGACAAGTGACCTTCAGAGGAGGCAACGATGATGACAGTGAAGAAGACCACCACTGTGTAGGTATCATAAGGAGTTTGAAGTCTCAATTGCCCCTCGTTTATAGGTGGGTCAGTGCTATGTCTAGTACAGAGGTCCTCAAACAAGCCCTAGATGACTGAATCTAAGGAGTGCCAACAGTAAACTGAACCATCATGAAGCAAAGGCATTTCTATCTTATCCACCCATGCGGACAATTTCAGATTTGGAGTGTTTCAGGTTTGGATGCTGAACTTGCAATGCAATAATGATGAGAATGCTAATGGGCAAAACAGTGGAAGACTAGTTCACGAATAGCCAAGATCACTAGATCAAAGAGTAGGCAATAGCAGATACAACAGAGATTCAAGGGGGCTTAAATGTCAAAGTTATATAACCCCAAATTTAGGATGTGCTCTGCTCCATGTTTCAAAACACGGACAAGCTGGAGCGGCTGTATGAGTTGTGTCCTCTGCTTTGAAAGGTGTTGCCCAGAAAGACAGAATCAAGTAAATATTTTAACTCACTCTGAGTTTTTAAATCATTTTATGTACATGTGGCCTGCTCACTGTCATTATGTTTGGTTTCCTGCTTTTTATGTTTTGTGTATATTTTTATTGTATTTATATGTTTTGTACTTTACTGCGATGTTGTTTATTTCATTGTAATTTGTATTTTATTTTGTTGTAATTTGTTGTTTGGGCTTGGCCTCATGTAAGCTGCCCCAAGTTGGGGAGAGAGTGGTGAGGTACAAATAAAGATTATTATTAATAAATAAATAAATAAATAAATAAAATATATGCATCTTTCGAGTTAAATCCCACCCATGAAAGCCCCTGGTTGCCTTTTAAAAGATTATTGTTGTAAGAACGATGTGCAAGAAAAATATTGCAAGATACTTATTACCAAAATGGGCACAATAGAATTATATATTTCAAATTTCCTGCAAACCTCAAACCTCTAAAGACTCCATCAGCCCACTTCTTTTTCTTCAAAGCCCAGATGCATTTCAAGAAAATATCAGTTTAAACCATTTACAGAATCATCTTTCTAGAACAAACTGTAACCTGGGGTGCCATTGTTTCCTAATGATCTGTCTTTCCTTTCTGCCTGCTAAGTCAATTTAAGGAGCTTGGACCATTCTGGCTTCAAGGAAGTAAAACATTATAGTTTTGTTTAGGGGTAACAAGCCGGTTGGGGGAAGAGTAGGGTTGTGCGTGAGGAAATGTCAATTCCCTGAAGGACAAGAAGAGAGAAATGGCAACCCTGATTCAAGCTGAAGTCACTATATTTTATAATGAAATTTCATTCCACGTCCAGCCCTCGGGGCGGCAGCGAAAGGGAACTGCTCACACTAATCAAACTGCAGGGCTGCTCTTTCCCTTTTTTTAAAGGATTGAAACAAATGCAAGAATGTGTTCTTGCAGCCTTCACATGGTAGCGGCCAGAAATGTTAGATTAGCTCTAAAGTTTATGTTACATGTGCAGAGAGAGAAAGAGAAACTGAATTCTTTCACCATAAATATTCAGCTACATAGGTTGAGCATCCCTTATTCAGAAAAAAACCCAAGGTAGTGACATCTCTGGTCCATCCTCTGTTTGGATATCAACCGGCACGCCAATGCCTTAAATCAAGAAATAGTTTTTTAACATCTACAGAGATACTCGCAGGAACGAGAGTCCAAAAGCGGCAGGCTAAAACCTGGAACCTCAATCAGTGGCTATTCAGAATTTCAAAATCTGAATTGTTCAAAAACCCAAAATTGTCCAGATGAGCGCCTTAGAAAGTGACACCTTTAGCTTTCTCATAGAAAATTAAACCATCATAAAGCAAATGTGTCACTCCCTCAGGTACACATGTGGCCGATTTCATGCTCAAAATGATTAAAATATTACGTAACTTCAGGCTATGCAAATAAGGTGTATGTGAAACATAAGTGATTTTTGTGTTTAGACCTGGATCTTTTCTCCAAGATAATTTATTCTGTCTAAAGATATTTTGTTGTTGTTGTTTATTTGTTCAGTCACTTCAAACTCTTGGTGACCTCCTGGACCAGCGCAGGCCAGAGCTCCCTGTCGGCCATGGCCACCCCCAGTTCCTTCAAAGTCAAGCCAGTTACTTCAAGGATATCATCCATCCATCCATCTTGCCCTTGGTCGGACCCTCTTCCTTTTTCCTTCCATTTTCCCCAGCATCATTGTTTCCTACAAACTTTCCAGTTTCCTCATGATGTAGCCATAGGACTTCATCTTTGCCTCGAATACCCTTCCCTCCAGTTAGCAGTCGGGCTTTATTTCCTGGAGGATGGACTGGTTTGATTTTCTTGCAGTCCAAGGCACTCTCAGGATTTTCCTCTAGCACCACAGTTCACCTCAGCAAGCAAGAGTCCAAAAGTGGCAGGCTCAAACCCAGAACCTCAACCAATGGCTGATACCAAATGAGAGACTCCCCCCTGGGCACACAGAGGACTGGGCGACTTGGAAGGCGCTGAACAGACTGCGCTCTGGCACCACAAGATGCATAGCCAATCTTAAGAAATGGGGCCACAAAGTGGAATCCACGGCATGCGAGTGCAAAGAAGAGCAAACCACTGAACACCTGCTGCAATGCACCCTGAGCCCTGCCACATGCACAATGGAGGACCTTCTTGCGGCAACACCAGAGGCACTCCAAGTGGCCAGATACTGGTCAAGGGACATTTAATCAACTACCAAGCCTGCAAATTTTGTGCTTTGTCTGTTTGTTTGTTTGTTTTTGTTCTGTAAGAAATGTAATACAATTATCTGGTTGCCCCTGACATGATAGATAGATAAATAAATAAGTAAATAAATACAGTTCAAAAGTGTCTATCTTCCTTTGCTCAGCCTTTCTTATGGTCCAGCTCTCGCATCCATAGGTGGTTACGGGGAATACCATTGCTTTAACTATGCCGATATTCGTTGCCAGTGCGCAAAATCTTAAAAAATGAATAATCCAAAATAATTCTGATTCCAAGCTTTTGAATAAGAGATCCAAATGTATATGGCATCTTACTGTATCGCATTTTGTAAGCATATATTGTCTTCCAGTAGACACCTTTGTCTGTCTGTCAGTCTCACTCTCACACACACACAATCACTCTGTGTCTTGGCAGGGAGCTATGAGTGAAAACTCCATGCATTCTCATTCCATCATAGATGGACTAACACAACCTGTGTGCTACTACCTGGCTAAAATTCCCCACATCATGGCAATTGGTGCCATGCTCTCCACCCCAGGGGAGGAACCCACTATGGAAAAGGCAGGGCTAGTAGGCCTCCTCCTGCCTCTAGCACTAGTGTAGTGGAGAAGGGAACATCCTAGAAGCAGAGAAGACTCACACATGAAGACAAGGAAATGTTCTAGAGAACAGAAAAGAAAAGGCAACATCTCCTGGGGTTCTTTGCTTTTTACATCCACATCACTGTCCCAGTACGTTTTTCTGGTGAGTATTTTGGGCAAGAGCGGGCAATAAATGTTCCACCTTCAATGCATGCGTGGAGTCATTCCCTCTCCTTGTGCCTACATGGTGTTGGTGTATTTTGGACACATGGTAGTGATATCGTTTTGGCTGATTTCCCCTTTCTTTCCAAGTTTTCAACGGCTCTAAGTGATTGGAAAAGCAAACTGCCACATTTACAGAAAGAGTTTGGGCGGAAGACCTTTTTTTGAAAATTTCCAGTTTAAAATTAACTCATTAAACAGATGTAGGAGTCTGGGGACTTTGACAGGTTTCTGGGGGCTTGGGGGAAGTGAACTATGCCACTGGCAGGCAGTTTGGAGCATCTTGTGTAGATCTGGGGTGAAAAATCCTCCCAAAATCACCCACCTTTCAAGGCTTCAGGGAGCTTCAGGGACCAGACCTTGTGGTCCCAACGGCTGTATGAGACCCATCAGTCATATTTTGCCCACTAAATATTTAAACACCATTGAATCATAGATCCCATCTACTTTAGCTGCCATAGCCAGAAGTAAGGGATGACAAGAGTTATAACCAAGCAAAATCTGGGGGATTACAAGCTATCCAATACTGATTAATTAATTGCTTCATTCATTCATTAATTCCTACAATGTATATCCTGACTCACAACCTCCAATGATGGCTGTCATGGATGTGGGTGAAACGTCAGGAGGGAATGCTTCTGGAACATGGCCAGACCGCCTGGAAAACTCACAGCAACCCATTATACCCTGACTTTCTCCTGGTATGGTACCCAACAAAATACAACCATGCAACTAAAAACGGAGGCTGTCATTCTGCTTTAAACATGATGGTTTTCTAACTGGTCTTGTGTGCAGACAACATTGAATGCAGTAGTCTTTCATCGCTCATATTCAGCTAAGGACTATTGTGATGTTACAACAATTGGGCCAATGAGCAAGTGGGCATCCCCGATGCACATCTAGGCACAAACAAGAAATGCCAGAGTATCACAGGAGTGACCGATATTCATCTGTAATGCCCAATTCCCAACAGAGGTGCTCAAAGCACACTGGAGCCCTCTTGCCAGTATGCTACATACATCTTCTCAATTCACAAACAGGGCTTTGTTGCATTTCTGTAATGCAGTGATGGATTCATAAAGTTATGAAGTGTAGGATGCGATGTAGGATTTTGGCTCTAGTAATGAAAAGTTTAAAAACCACTAAAGAAGCAATCCTGTTAAAACACTACCTTAAAAGACATTGGAGACATGGTAAAGAGGATAGAAATAGGTCTCGGAAGAGGTTGTTTCATCTCCTCGATTTCTTCATCTAAGGCAGATATGTCAGGGGGAGGCCTGCACATATTCAGAGGCCCAGCCTTCTGACTGTACATTTTGCTGTGTCCTTTCCTGATCTCAGATATTGGAGGGCTTGCCTTCTTTTGATTATAAAACTTGCTGTGCCTGCTTGACGGCGTTTGAACCAATGTGAATTCCCACCATGAGAGTGGTGGCATCTGACTTGGCCATTATCCATCCACAGAGCTCCACACTCTCCGTATCATCTGTGACTGTGATGGCAGGCCAGTAGGAGACACAACCTTACAATTATTCTTGCTCATTATTGGAAAGGGTGGCTTAGATCTACCTTCATGGCAAACTCCATGTGGTACGGATAATCACGACTAGGACAGGGATGAAAAAACACATGTAGCCATGCACTATGGATCTCTACTATCTCTACGTTTTCTGCATGCTGACTCAAGCATGCTTTTAAACTGTTCTCTCAAAAATTAACATTTTATGTCATCATTACTGGATGCTGCTCTGAGGTGAAAGGTACACATTGCAGAGAACTGTGAAGGTTGCCAATGAAAATGGCAGCTCATGGAGAAGTCTCACTCGTATAAACCTGGAGAAGTTGAAGCTTATGTGATTTCACAATGTTTGTTTTTCTATCCCTGCAAATGCCATCCCGTGATGTGGAATGCTGGAGATGTTCTTAGAGAAATAACATTATTTCACAGAGTAAAATGAACTACGTTGTGATAGTTCCAATGTCTGCTGGTCTGCTTCCAGGCTAAATACAAAGTGTTGGTCATTACTTTTAAAGCCCTACTTGGTTCAGGTCCAGGCTATTTTACCAATCACATCTCCTCTTACAAACCAGCCCAAGCACTGCGGTCAGCGGAGGAGGCCCTGCTCTCGGTCCCACCCCCATCTCAAGTACGGCTGGTGGGAATGAGAGGACTTTCTCCATGGTCACCCCTTACTTCTGGAACTCCTTCTCTAAAGAACTAAAGCTGGCCCCCTCCCTCCTCTCCTTCAAAAAACAATTGAAGACCTACTTCTGCTCACTATCATATGGAGAGGAGGAGGATTAGATAATAAAGAGATCAGTACCACGCCCTGGTTGAGAACTATTTTGTATCTTGGTTATGCTAGCTCATGTCAGCCCAGTTACTATTACTGGCCACACAACCAACCCACACAACTCCATGAACTCCAATTGGCTTCTGTAAATTAAGGTTGGATATATTGTCGAAGGCTTTCATGGCCAGAATCACTGGGTTGTTGTAGGTTTTTCGGGTTGTATGGCCATGTTCTAGAACAGTGGTTCTCAACCTGGGGTCCCCAGATGTTTTTGGCCTACAGCTCCCAGAAATCCCAGCCAGTTTACCAGCTGTTAGGATTTCTGGGAGATGAAGGCCAAAAACTTCTGGGGACCACAGGTTGAGAACCACTGTTCTAGAAGCATTCTCTCTTGACGTTTTGCTTGCATCTGTGGCAAGCATCCTCACAACCTCTGAGGATGTTTGCCACAGATGCAGGTGAAACGTCAGAAGAGAATGCTTCTAGAACATGGCCATACAACCCAAAAAACCTACAACAACCCACTAAGGTTGGATATTTGTTCAGATTTTATGTCATCATATAAGTTTTGTCTGGCTACATATGTGCAATTTATTGATGTTAGGTTTTATATTGTTTTCATATGAGGGAGTTTTCTGGAAATTTATTTCAATATTTTTTTGTTTTCTGGAGGCATTGAATGTTTGCCGTTGTATGCTTGAATCCGCCCTGAGTCCCCCTGAGGAGATAGGGCGGAATACAAAGAAAGTTGTTGTTGTTGTTGTTATTGTTGTTGTTGTTATTATTATTATTATTATGTATACAAATGAAGTTTTATTATTATTATTATTATTAGTAGTAGTAGTAGTAGTAGTGTTATTACGTAGTTTTGATAGGGAATACTCAATATAGATAGGGAATACTCAGTACTCAAAAACGTCAGGGGAGAATGCCTCTAGACCATGGCCATATAGCCTGAAAAACCCTACAACAACCTACTCAATATAGGATTGCCATTTTGGGGATGTCATTTTGGGCTTCAGCATTGTGATTTTGTGCCACACTAGCAATAGAAAATAACACCATCAAAATCAATAAACCGATCTCCCACTACCCCATCTAAGTCCCAGAGTTGTGAGAATTATTTAGATCCAATGGAACTACATTCATGGTAAAGATGGCTGACATACAAGTATGAAGGCTGAAGAGAAGACAGCTCTTTTCATAGTAACGTAAACTACCAAAGAGATGCCAGTAGCCAGTAAGATAAAAGGACAATGGTGCCTTATATCAGATACACAGTACTTCTGGTTTACCACAGGGCAAGGTAAGGGCTCCTACATTATTCACTGTATAGTTTAATTTAGGAGAGATTCCTATCCATTTTCATACACCTATTTCTTCCTCCGAAAATGCTACGAAAGATGGAAAATAATGGTTTGACTTTTGTGCCCCCTCTTCTGTGTTAGACTCCTATTCGTTTTCCTCTTAGCGAGTTGACCTTTTCTCTTAAAAATTTCAATCTGTATGCCTCATTGACATTTGCTGGACCATCTGCTGCTCAGTTTCCATTCTGCCTTCACGAATATTTTTATTTCTTTCCTGTAAATTGGTGCAGTCAAGGAAAATGTATGCTGGTTGGTCCCAATAAAGCGACCCACCAGGACAGAGGTACACAACTTCTCTGGGATTTCAGACAAGTCACATCTTGCTCTTTGATGTTTTCTTCAGAGCCAAAAGAGTGGAACTTCAAATACAACTTTTCCATTTGCAGGCAATCTGTGAAGGCTTCACAAGACATCTTAACCACACGACAAGGAATTGGGCAACTTGGGATAAGCTTTGAAGGCATTCTTAACTTTCATTCACTGTAACAATGTGTCACTTATTTCCCTGTGATTATATTCAACATAGGATCAACTGTATGTTGAAGTTAATAGTTGCCATAAGAGGATGATCTCAGAATAAGACCTGGAAGAAGTATTAAAGATAATCTAGTACATGGTATGTATCATGAAGTTGGCTTCTACTTATGGTGGATCTATGAATGAAACCCCTAAAGACATCTGGACAGAATCAGTCTATTGCAATATTTCTCTTTTCCTGTTGCTTTGGGTATGGCTCAAAAATCATGTGAGAGATGCCTTGAGGAGAATTCAATAAATAAGTTATCTGAGGGATGGCTCCTCGGTGAAAATAGTACTCAAGATGATATTGCTTAGAATTGTGACATCCTGAAGGAAGCCTCATTTCCCTTTTGAGGACAGCAGTGGTGAAGGCATATGTAGTATTAGATGGAAGCTCAGAAGAAGCCGCTGGGAGAGATCATCCCGAGTTTTGGGGTCAGATGTTATTTGTATACAGATGATGTTCAATTCTGTCACTCCTTTCCACCCACTACTAAGGAGGCTGTTCAGGTCCTGAACTGGTGTTTGGCAGCTGCGATGGTCTGGATGAAGGCTAACAACTTGAAATTGAATCCAGACAAGACAGAGGTACTCCTGGTCAGTCGTAAGGCCGAACAGGGCATAGGGTTACAGCCTGTGTTGGATAGGGTTACATTCCCCCTGAAGACACAGGTTCACAGCTTGGGTGTAATCCTGGACTCATCGCTGAGCCAGGAATCCCAGATTTCAGCAGTGGCTAGGGGAGCTTTTGAACAATTAAAACTTGTGTGCCGACTGTGTCCGTACCTTGGGAAGTCTGACTTGGTCACAGTAGTCCATGCTCTTGTTACATCCCGTTTAGACCACTGCAATGCACTCTACATGGGGTTGCTTCTGAAGACTGCTCAGAAGCTTCAACTAGTCCAACAAACAGCAGCCAGATTGCTCACCGAGGGTACAGGGAGCACACAACCCCCTGTTACGCCAGCTCCACTGGCTGCCGATCTGCTACCGAGCACAACTCAACATGCGGGCACTAGCCTATAAAGCCATAATCGGTTCTGGCCCAGTTTACCTGTCCAAATGTATCTCCCTTTACGAACCCTCAAGGACTCTAAGATCATCAGGAGAGGCCCTGCTCTCAGTCCCACCATTCTTGCAAGCGCGACTGGTGGGGGCGAGAGATAAGGCCTTCTCAGAGGTGGCTCCTCAGCTGTGGAACTCCCTCCCAAATGATATTACATGGTATTCCAGGGGAAAAAAACCCCACAAGATCTGGCTCTGAGGTCAAGCCTTTGAGCAATACATATGGTGATTTGAATGTGATTGACCGATGCGGCCAGCAATGGACTGATATTGGATCACGATCTTAAACTGGTGATATTTTAGAATTTTATATCTTTGATTATTTTATTATGTTTGTTAATTCAATGTCTGGCATCTAATGGTTGCCTATTGTAAGCGGCCCTGAGTCCCCCCTTGGGGGTAAGAAGGACAGGGTATAAATATTTGAAATAAACAAACAAACAAACAAACAAATAAATAAGAGATCCCAGATCTTGGGCATAGTCCACTGCCGAACTTCAGGCTTCTGACTCTGGCAACTGAATGAATTTCCCCTTTTCTTCTAATGTTCTTTTCGCAACTGAAAAGTGTTAGTGAGCTTACATGGCTAAGGAAGAGCACATTGAGCCCATATTTGAAGGTCAAGATTCATTCACAAATTATGTCAGAACAAGATTCCCTAGGTTTTTTGGGGGATTTCTGCTTTTCCAACTTGATCCTCTCTGCTCAAAAAACTAGTAAAAATGGACAACTATATTTTACATCTAAGACAGACTTCAGGGAAACATGTGCCCAGACCTCCAACCTTATTTACAGTGGGAAGGATTGGAAGTATTTGGAATATAACATAAAAGCACCAATTAAGCTTCAGAGACCAATTTTATTTTCTGCAAGATCAACATTGTTTCGGTCTTATCTTGTCCTAACCTTCTGCTTATCATCCTTCGCAATATTCGATTTTGTTTTACTACTGATTGAGCGGCAAGAGCTGCGTGATTGAAGAGATAGTGAACTGCGATGGTGCGAGATAGATTGGGGCACCTTGAAACAAGGCACTGTAAATGTTCCAAGCAGATTATCAAGAGCAGAGGCAGAGATGACGACGACCCAAAACAAATCTGATGACGGTGACTCCTAGGAAACTAGGATCAGAAAGTTCCCATATCACTAGTTCAGGGACTAAATTTGGAAGGGAATATCAGGAACATAGAATAGTTTGGCCAAAGCAAGAGAAAACATGAGTCATCGTGACAAAAAGTGATGATGAGAAAAGTGGAAGGCAGTAAGAAAAATGGAAGACATAGACGACTTAACTCAGTCAAGAAAGCAATATCCCCGAGTTGGAAGGACCTCTAATTAACAACTGCTAATATCCTGCATCAAATGAATAAATTGAGCTACAAATGACCCAAATAACTGAACCCCTTAACTTTAAATTAGAGGGAGAAACTGCAGACAACTGAGATCTGAAGCACTGTCAAGCTGGACAAGATAATGTGGTCAATTGCATCCCTTCAGGAAGAGAGTGGTTTAGGGTTGAGTTTGGCTATTTGATCTTGACGCACCCTGGTCTGTGAGCGCTCCAGCTGGAGGTCAGCTGTGACCCGCAGTGCTGCAGAATTTGAAGATGCACGAATGGAGGGTGAAAGAGGAAGGCGCATCAAGCCAACCCCAACTGGGACTGTCTTCCATCTTGAAACCAATGCCCTCACTGCAGGAGAAGATGCAGATCAGGAATAGTCAACTATGGACCCACCCTGGAGGATTATCCTACTCGGACGACGAGGGATCGGCTAAGTAAGTAAGTAAGTAAGTAAGTAAGTAATCAAATGCAGAACATAGTGCTGATAAATGGATATCCTCTATCCCAGAAATTATTATTATTATTATTATTATTATTATCTTTATTTGTACCCCGCTAGCATCTCCCGAAGGACTCGATGCGGCTTACAAAGGCCAAACCACAATAAAACAACAATACAACAATACACATAAACCATAAAGCAAATCAAAACATTAAGCAATAACAGTAAACAGTAGAAACAATACACCTTAGCACAATAAAACTAAGGCCGGGCCCAGTGTAGATGGGTACAGATTAAACGCGCTGAGTATGACAGTTGAAATATAAGGATTTTTGGGTAAGTGCAATGTGCGGACAATCTTAAGTCTCTAGTAAAGTGCTTTTGGGACATGTTGCTGGGGTTTCCTATTCTGGAAAGGCACACCGGAATAGCCAAGTCTTCAAGCTCTTCCTAAAGACTGCCAACGTAGGGGCCTGTCTGATGTCCTTGGGGAGGGCGTTCCAGAGTCGGGGGGCTATCACAGAGAAGGCCCTGTTCCTCGTCCCCACCAACCGCGCTTTTGACGCAGGTGGGATCGCGAGCAGGGCCTCTCCAGATGAACGAAGGGAGCTTGCGGGTTCATAGACGGAGATGCGGTCACGCCGGTAGGCAGGTCCCAAACCATTTAGGGCTTTGTAGGTGAGCACCTGCAACTTGAATTGGGACCGGAAAATGAACGGCAGCCAATGGAGCTCCTTGAACAGGAGGGTTGACCTCTCTCTGTAAGGAGCACCGGTTAACATCCTGGCCGCGGCCCGTTGGATTAACTGAAATTCCCGAGCCGTTTTCAAGAAACACTTGAAGAAAAAACAGAAACAAGTTCTAAGTGTACCTGCGCATATCTCTTCTCTCAAATAAATGATTGCCTTATAAATACTTTGCTGGAATTCTAGCACAGCCAATATTTGCCTAGCTTTAGCAGCTACATCGCAAAGTGTACATATTAATTGCCCAATTCTTCACTCCTTCAACACACTGTTGTCCCAGCCGTAGGTGTGCCACGCTCTTGCTTCTTTTCTACCCGGTTCCTCCATCTTTACCCAGTCGGAACAAAACTATTTATGGATGCTCCAAGACCACAGAAGTAGTGGCGTGTCATTAATATTTTAATTGAAACCTATGAATATTCATAGCCTTTTGGCTTCTTTCGCGGAGACAGCATGATAACTAAATCATTCCAATATGCAAATACAATCCTGACATGACACCTTGTCTTCATCTACATTACAAAACTACAGCATTTTTAGCTCTTTCATTATTTATGTAATCCTTCTGGTTTATTTTCAGATTAACAAGAGCTCTTCAAGGCAGGCAGCCTTTTCTAGGGAGGGGGCTCCCGCATTATGAGGAAGGGTGTCATGAAGCCATACCTTTTCCTTCACTCGGAGGATGGGAGACGAAGTGGGGAGGGAACGCCTTACATTTTTATGTTTTCAAGTTAATTTCAACAGTATCTTAATACCTGATATTTACCACAGGCCCAGAGGGAGAATGTGTGCAGGCAAAAAGTTATTAAAGTTTTCATCATTTTCAGGCCCTGAGAAGGATTCAGTAACAGCAAAAATAGATTGCTTGGTGTGATGGATCGAAGTGCCAACTTCTTAAATTCTATATTACTTTGATTTGCTGCAGTAACTAAATGCTAGGGAACGCAGCATACTCGCAGACAGACAGACACACACACACACGGAGAGAAAACACCTTGTATGGTTGAATGCATACGGTCATTATGACTTTTTCCTCTACCTGCATATCCTGGAGTGAGTCATTAGCACCAGGCTCAAAGGGAAACCATGTCCAATAGCTTTTCTGCCTTTTTTTCCTTTTTAAAAGAAATGTTACCCTCCACAACTACGTCTTTGTGGAACCCCAGAGAGAAATGGCCGCCATCAATACACATCACAAAACTGGCTCCTAAGAGTCCAAGAGCCTTTCTCAATATGTGAGTTTTGATCAAATCTGTAATCATAGGGGGGAAATGAAAGAGAAAGACTATTCCTGCAAAAGCTCCAAGACGATTAAACCCAGACACCAGAAATTTGGGACAGATATTAAGAGGACCCTAGGGGGTGTGTATTTTAGTGGGGTTTTGTAAAAAATGAAATAGGTGCATTAATTTTAATTGAAATCTGCCAGCATCTTACAACATTGATTGCGTCGCTGGGTGGTAGACACCATGTTTGTGGAATAAAAAATCAGAAGGAAGAAGAAGACTCCTCAAGAGATAGGCTTGAATCAAGAGTAGAAAGACTTGAGGTTTGGTCCAAATGCAGTTGGCTTAAAGTGGGGCTAAAATCACTGCTGTAATAACACAGTTCCTGTCTACTGCATACCCTAGCTTGCCAATTCCAATCACTGCCTTTCAATTAATAAGCATTATGGAAGAAGCTGGCAAAGTATGATTCCAGGAACTCACAAAGTTGTTTTGGAAGTCCATGAGTGATGTACTCCAGAGCAGGTACACCCCTGATCTTAAACACCACATCAGCTTGGTATAATCAGCAAGCAGTTTATGAAGAATACTAGCTGTCCCCTGCCACACGTTGCTGTGGCCCAGTCTATGCATATGTGTTTTGTGGGTGTATATATTTGTGTAGGGTAAAGGTAAACGTTTTCCCCTGACATTAAGTCCAGTCATGTCCAACTCTGGCTGGTGGTGCTCATCTCCATTTCTAAGCCGAAGAGCCAGTGTTGTCCGCAGACATCTCCAAGGTCATGTGGCCGGCACGACTGCATGGAGCGCTGCTACCTCCCCGTCAGAGTGTTATTTATTGATCTATTCACATTTGCATGTTTTAGAACTGCTAGTTTGGCAGAAGCTGGGGCTAGCAGTGGGAGCTCATGCTGCTCCCTGGATTTGACTGTGACATATGTGTCTTTGCGTATATATGTGGTTGGCAGAAGCTGGGGCTAGCAGCAGGAGCTCATGCCGCTCCACGGATTTGACTGTGACATATGTGTCTTTGCGTATATATGTGGTTTTGTGCATGCACTGATATCATATATATATATATAGGCTTTTGAAGACCCTTCTGCTGTGTTTTCCAGTGGGGTTTTTTTTTTTTGAGTGAAGGACATAGATTGCTTTGGTTGGTGTCCAAATTTGGTGTCAATTCACCCAGTGGTTTTTGAGTTCTGTTAATCCCACAAACGAACATTACATTTTTATTTATATAGCTATGTAAGCAAAGCAGTAAATTGGTGAAAACAGTATAGTCCACATATAAAAGATAGTCCATGAGCTGCAAGGCACAAAGGTAAAACACAAGATCCAAAGGTATACAATCCATAGAACAAGGCAGCATGAAAATCTAATACACAGATCAAGAGCCTAGCAAAACTTGGAACATGAAACCAGGAACACTTGGAAACAGTAACAAAATTACAGTTATGATACTACACTTGATCTTAGCCAAAAGGCCAAGAAGCTTAGAGCGGACAATTACTGGTGTAAAATCAATGTAATGGAGACTGATAGACTCCCAAAATTGTGCCTACTAGAACAGATAAAATCCCAACTACCGACCTCCTGGATTACACAACTGACAAATTATATAAGAAGTTGTGGGCTTCCTGTCTCCTGCGCCTCAAATGACCAAGTAAGAAAGGGTGCTATACACAGAATTTTGGATATAGAAGCACAAAAAAGATATAGCCACCCTCAGTAAGACTGCTAACCTAAAATGGCTGAGTCAATACGTACCTTTCAAATTGCTAACTACCTAAAAATGCAAATACCAAAACATCTCAGGGAGGTATTCACTCGAGCCAGATTTGATCAGCTCGAGACAATGGTTAGATATGGGAGATTTAACATCCCTTATAATGAACGGAGTTGTATCTGCGGGGCACCTGAAATTGAGGATATAGCACACATATTGTTTGATTGCAAATTGTATCAAAAGGTGAGAGACTTCCACCTTGGTCCATATATCAAACGGACAATGTATTGGGATTCTCACATCAGAACAACATATTTTATGTGTGGCCAAGACCCAAAAATAACATATAAAACAGCTCTGTACTTAAGCAAAACAATACGTCTGAGAACCACATATGTAGGGCTGATTGGGGTGAATTGTAGGGGTGATAATGAAATACGATGTATATACTCAGCTTGATCAGTTTATCAGTTTTATCCTGTCTTATCATATTTATTATTTATTTATTTATTTGCTGTGCTTTTATACCGCCGTTTCTCAGCCTAAATTGGCGACTCAACGCGGTTTACAACTCTACAAACAGTCACAATATTCAGTTTAAAATGCATTAAAAACAACATACAATACATAATATTGGGCCACCAATATCATCCAATGCATCTCTTAACTAGAATCGCAGTCCAATTTCATCGTCCATGATTACCAATCCTTAATCATCAAATTCCTTGCACTGGACTAACCGAATGCTTGTTTGAACAACCATGTCTTCAATCTTTTCCGAAACACCATCAGCGAAGGGGCTGATCTTACCTCTATGGGGAGGGCGTTCCAAAGCCGAGGGGCCACCACAGAAAAGGCCCTGTCTCTCGTTCCCGCAAGCCGCACCTGTGAAGCAGGCGGGATGGAGAGCAGAGCCTCCCCCGAAGATCTTAGGGTCCTGGTGGGCTGATAGGCCGAGATACGTTCGGATAGGTAAGTTGGGCCAGAACCGTTTAGGGCTTTAAAGGCCAATGGCAGAACCTTGAATTGGGCCAGGTAGCAGATCGGCAGCCAGTGGAGCTGGTGCAGCAGAGGAGTTGTGTGCTCCCTGCGCTCCGCTCCTGTTAGTATCATGGCTGCCGCCCGTTGGACTAATTGGAGCTTCCGAGCCGTCTTCAAAGGCAACCCCACGTAGAGAGCGTTGCAGTAGTCAAGACAGGATGTAACCAGAGCATGGACTACCGTGGCCAAGTCAGGCTTCCCAAGGTACGGTCGCAGTTGGCGCACAAGTTTTAACTGTGCGAATGCTCCCCTGGTCACCGCCGAAATCTTGGGTTCCAGGCTCAGCAATGAATCCAGGATCACACCCAAACTGCGAACCTGCGTCTTCAGGGGGAGTGTGACCCCGTCCAACACAGGCTGTAACCCTATACCCTGTTCGGCCTTACGACTGACCAGGAGTACCTCTGTCTTGTCTGGATTCAATTTCAATTTGTTCGCCCCCATCCAGACCGTCACAGCGGCCAAGCACCGGTTCATATGCATTTACTGTATTGTTATAAGTGTCTTATTTTAACTTTTTACGTGGAGTGTGATCAGGTCTTGCCAGGCCTTGTTGTTCTGTTTTTTATTGTGATATGGCCTAAGGGCTAATCAATAAAATTACTACTACTACTACTACTACTACTACTACAGTTATGAAGTAGTAACAAAATTAATGTTATGGTTGGGGTCACCACAACATGAGGAACTGTATTAATCTCCAAGATGGTTCATAGGGGTATTAGGAAGGGTGAGAACCACTGGACTAGAACATCTTTTAGATGCCACGCTGTGTCTATTTTCCAAGGAAGCAGCCAGTGAATTAGGCTTTGGAGCCAGTCTAACTGGCACAGCTTCTGCTGTATTGTGACTAACCTTCTATCTTAATATGTTTCAAAAATGGTCCATTAATTTCATGCGCACTATCTCTGGGTTTCAGAGAGAGGGATGAGCATCAACTGCACAAAGGGTATAATGCATTTTCCAATAACCCTAAAAGCAAAATGGGCTTTGAATTGTCTTGCCAAAATGGCAAGCATGCCTCCCTACCGTCCCCAAAACCTAGCTCCAGACCATATGTGCTAAAATGGGGTGGAGTGGGGGGGGGGGGGTGGAGGAGAGAAAATAATGCCATTCACACTTCCACAAGAGCAGTTGGCATTTGCTCTATGCCAGTCTGTACTAACATATTGATGCTTTCTTTAAGGAAGGAAGGTGGGGGGGGGGGGGGGGGGAACCAAGGAAAGAAATGGTAATTCACTGGAAAAGAATAAATAAATTACAAAGAGAGAGAGAAAACCCAGCACCAAATGGAGCTTGTCAGAAGGTTTGGGGGAGGAACCGCGATGTGGAGAGTCCCCCCTTTTCCGTACACCCCCTCAACTGATAATGTTGGCAAAGCTTGGCACTCCGAAGCATAAGGAGCATCCAGAGGTCCCGAACATTTTAAACATTCAGTGTGACCATCTGTCACTGACAGAGTCTCCGAACAGAACGAGCAATTATGGAAGCCACTTTCAGATGGAAGCCGTCAACCACAGCCGGCCTGGCTGCCAGGAGGCATCGGGCCAAAGCATATGAAAGCAGATGGGTCTTCAGGGAGTAGGGATCAGCTCACCTGAGCAGGTGAATAAGGAAGAGGCAATGGGGGACTGTCAACCCCCAAACACTTCCCTTGAGGGAGGGAGAGGGGGTATCTGTCATTTTGTGATGCAGGCAACAAAAGGATGCAATTCAAGCTTTTGGAGAAGATATGGCTGAGGAGGGGGAATGTGGGAGGGAAAAAACACTGTCAAAAGATGTCAGCCAACATTCCTGCTGTTCGGGACAGAGAAACAGAAGGCAAAGCTTGGATCGACCATCCATTTCAGGTAAGAAGAGATACAAGTGCATTTATCTTGCTGTTAATTACTAGCTAAAGGCCCATCAGCATTGGCAGGCACGGGCAGGAGGTTCCAGTTTTTTGTCCAATTCCTCTTCCTAATGACTTCACAGGACTGCTTTCCCTTTCCAAAGCCAGATTTCGTACTGATTTGGACTACAATGTCCAGTTCAATAATCATTCATTTATTAGCTCTACTCGTCCACGCTTTGCTGCGGCCCTCAGAAAAATTCCGGACATGAAACAGTCTGGGCCAGGTAACACCTCCCAACAAAGGTTTCCCACAGGCAGGAAGAAGCCAGGGTTTGAAGCTGCAAGGCTATTCAATGGTAATCAGAAAACAGAGGAATTCCAGACATAAAACAGTCTGGGCCAGGTAACAACTCCCAACAAAGGTTTCCCACAGGCAGGAAGAAGCCAGGGTTTGAAGCTGCAAGGCTATTCAATGGTAATCAGAAAACAGAGGAATTCCAGACATAAAACAGTCTGGGCCAGGTAACAACTCCCAACAAAGGTTTCCCACAGGCAGGAAGAAGCCAGGGTTTGAAGCTGCAAGGCTATTCAATGGTAATCAGAAAACAGAGGAATTCCAGACATAAAACAGTCTGGGCCAGGTAACAACTCCCAACAAAGGTTTCCCGCAGGCAGGAAGAAGCCAGGGTTTGAAGCTGCAAGGCTATTCAATGGTAATCAAAAAACGGAGGAATTCCAGACATCAAAGAGTCTGGGCCAGGTAACACCTCCCAACAAAGGTTTCCTGCAGGCAGGAAGAAGCCAGGGCTTGAAGCTGCAAGGTTATTCAATGATAATCACAAAACAGTGGAATTCCAGACACGAAACAGTCTGGGTCGGGTAACACCTCCCAACAAAGGTTTCCTGCAGGCGGGAAGAAGCCATGGTTTGAAGCTGCAATGTTATTCAATGGTAATCACAAAACAGAGCAATTCCAGACAGTCTGGCCCAAGAAACACCTCCCAACAAAGGTTTCCTGCAGGAAGGAAGAAGCCTGGGTTTGAAGCTGCAAGGTTATTCAATGGTAATCACGAAACAGTGGAATTCCAGACATGAAACAGTCTGGGCCAGATAACACCTCCCAACAAAGGTTTCCTGCAGGAAGGAAGAAGCCAGGGTTTGAAGCTGCAAGGTTATTCAATGGTAATCACAAAACAGTGGAATTCCAGACATGAAACAGTCTGGGCCAGGTAACACTTCCCAACAAAGGTTTCCCGCAGGCAGCAAGAAGCCAGGGTTTGAAGCTGCAAGGCTATTCAATGGTAATCTCAAAACAGAGGAATTCCAGACATGAAACAGTCTGGGCCAGGTAACACCTCCCATCAAAGGTTTCCCATAGGCAGGAAGAAGCCAGGGTTTGAAGCTGCAAGGTTATTCAATGGTAATCTAGGTGGGCAATTGCAACAGTCAAGCAGAAAAGTATCTTATGACCACGATTAGAGAGGACCCCAATTTATTTATTAATTATTTATTTGTATTTATTTACTCTATTTATACCCTGCCTTTCTCTACCCTGAAGGGGACTCAAGGTGGCTTACATAGAGGCAATTACTCAATGCCTCTATGTAGGCATTGAGTAATTTAATTCCAAAAAATAAAATTAAAACAGATTAAAATTAAAAACAGATTAAACATTTAAAAATATTCCATTCCATATTGAAATCATGCCGTTCATAGTCATAGTCCCAGCCGTTCCATAGTCAATCAATATATTCCAGATCTGTTAATTGCATGGCAGTATTCTCCAAAGGCCTGCTCCCACAGCCAAGTTTTTACCTTTCTTCTTAAGGCTAGGAGGGAGGAGACTGATCCAAACTCACTGAGGAAGGAGTTCTATAGGCGAGGGGCCACCACTGAGAAGGCCCTGTCTTTCGTTCCCCCAGTCACGCCTGCGAAGGAAGCAGGACCGAGAGCAGGGCCTCGCCGGACGATCTTAATCTCTGAGATGGTTCATAGGGAGAGATACATTCGGATAGGTAAGCTCGGCCAGACCCATTAGGGCTTTAGAAGCTAAAGCCAGCACTTTGAATTGTGCTCGGAAGCAGACTAGCAGCCAGTGGAGCTGACGTAACAGGGGGGTTGTATGTTCCCTGTACACTGCTCCAGTGAGCAATCTGGCTGCCACTCATTGGACCATTTGAAGCTTCCAAACAGTTTCAAAGGCAACCCCACGTAGAGTGCATTGCAGTAGTCTATTCGGGATGTAACCACAGCGTGGATTACTGTGGCCAAGTCTGAATTCCCAAGGTATGGGCGCAGCTGGCGCATAAGTTTTAATTGTGCAAATGCTCCCCTGCTCACTGCGGAAACCTGGGGTTCCAGGCTGAGCAATGAATCCAAGAAAACCCACAAGCTTTAATCTATATATATATATAAATGCTCTGTGCATAATGAGTACCTTAAAAACAAAAGAACCAATGAACGAAATCACACCAAATTTAGAAACAAAACGTCTCACAACACAAGGAGTGACCATCACTCAAAAAATTATGATTTTGTCATTTGGGAGTTGTAGTCACTGGAATTTATAGTTCACAACAATCAATAGTTCCATCAACAATGGAATTGAACCAAACTTGGCGCACAGAATTCCCATGACCAACAGAAAATAATGGAAGGGTTTGGTGGGCATTGTTCTTGAGTTTGGGAGTTGTAGTTCACCTACATTCAGAGAGCACTGAGAGCACTGTGGATTCAAACAATGATGGATCTGGACCAAACTTGGCACAAGCACTCAATATGCTCAAATATGAACACAGATGGAGTTTGGGGGAAATAGACCTTGACATTTGGGAGTTGTAGTCACTGGGATTCAGAGTTCGCCTACAATCAAAGAGCATTCTAAACCCTACAAACGACAGAATCGGGGCAAACTTCCCACACAGAATCCCATGACCAACAGAAAATACTTAAGGCAATCCAATCCAACTCCCTGGATGGCTCTTTGTCAAGAGGACAAAGAGCCATCCAGCCATAGATATAGATAGATATGATTTACACACAGAGAGAGATAAAATATCATAGATTTGAAAGGGACCCTTAAAGGACAATGATATGTTGCATGTTCCATGGGTGGGCAAACCAGACACTCTCCACATCAACACTGACAAAGAAACAGCAAGAAATACTGTTTACCCACAAGCATAAATAAATGACATATATTAGAAACCAACACTTTCTCATTACTTTATTTTCCAGATCAACAGACTGGGCCACAGCAACGCGTGGCAGGGGACAGCTAGTGATATCTATATCTGTCATTCCCGGATTGTTTGTATCAAATTTCTTCCAAACCTCTATGGGCAATTTCTGATATTTGTATGGCCCCATTTAGCAAAAGAGATGACTACCAGGTTCAGAGGAAAGCAGGGACTTGGAAACTAGTAAGCCAAATAGGAAGAAAAACAAAGGCTTACTTTCTTATTTTCCCTTTCTTGCTCTATATGAGCTGCAACTTTCAAGCAAAAGAATGGCATTGACCAAAATATATCTCTGTACATAAGCACGGCTGCACTCAGCACATATTTGGCTGCCAAAACCTTAAAACATCTTTCAAACTCCCATTTCTCATGGAATACAAAATGCATTTTCTGTATTCCCTTCTGAGCTTGGAAAATGGAAAATACATTACTGAAAAGGGTCTCCACCCCTGGAGTGAGTGATAAGAGTCCAGCCCATTGAAGAAGGTGAGGACACAGTGACATAAAAGGCCCCTTTGAAGCCTTCTTGGAAAACAGGATACATTTAGCCAGGACTGTTGTGTGGAGCAGCAATCCTTCTCTACTAAGAGCATCCCTTACAAGACCTTCGCTGCTCAAACGAAAAGGCTCAAAACAAGTGTTAGCATCTATTGGAGAGAACAAGTGTGTGTGTCATGGGTGCAGAAGACATCTGAGGAAAGTTTGACTTCCAACCCAACTTCTGCTGAAAGTACAGGGAGTCTCCAAGTTACAAACAAGATTAGTACTATGTATTGTCGAACGCCTTCATGGCTGGAATCACTGGGTCGTTGAGTGTTTTCTGGGCTGTCTGGCCATGTTCCAGAAGGATTCTCTCCTGACATTTCGCCTGCATCTATGGCAGGCATCCTCAGAGGTTGTGAGGTCTGTTGGAAACTAGGCAAGTGGGGTGATATATCTGTGGAATGTCCAGGGTGGGAGAAAGAACTCTTGTCTGTTCGAGGTAGGTGTAAATGTAGCCACCTTGATTAGCATGTAAAGGCCTAGCGGTTTCAAGGTCTGGCTTCTTACTGCCTGGGGAATCCTTTGTTGGGAGGTGATGAGTTGGCCCTGATTGTTTCTTGTCTGGAATTTCCTTGTTTCTAAGTGCAAAGAGAGAAATCAATATCTCGGACCATTCATCATACAGAAGACTCACTGGGATCCCCATATCAAAACTAGATTCTTAATGGCTGGCCAGAATGCTAAGATAACACACCAAACAGCCCTTTTCCTTCATAAAGCAATGCAGCTGAGAACTGCGTATCTGGAGGCGATTGGGGTAAACTGTAGGGGTGACGCAGATATCTGAAGTGGGATTGGGATTGTGTAATAGCTGGTCTATTTTAACCTTCGTTTTAACCATCGTTTTTAATTTTTGTGGTGTGAAATTTTACCTTGGCATTTTAATGATGATATTTTTAATTATCTTTTAACTTAATCAAATTTGAATGTATGTTAGTTCACTATTATGGAAGTCTTAGGATAGTGATTATTACATATTTGTGCACGTTTCTGTTTTTGTTTTTAATGTTGATACGGTCAATGGACTAATCAATAAACTTTACCATTGTTTCTAAGTGTTGTTCTTTATTTACTGCAGGAGTGGATTTCCCTTCCTAGGGGTTGATTTCACTCGCTTCCTGATGTCTCACCCCTGTTCTTAAGTAGGAGTTGTTTATAAGTCAGATGTTTGTAACTTGGGGACTGCTTGTACTTCAAAAATCAAGTGCAATCACATCAACTTCAGAGTTTGATTGCAGACATCTTGGAAGAATGCATTTGGCCAGGGCCGCAGAGGCAGTAACATGTACACCAACAATGTAAAAGGGAGAAGGAGCTGCAGCACTCCCCAAATAAGCTCACTTTTCATTTGGGCTCTGCAACATCATTGGCAGGAACATTGCAGCAAATGCTGATTTTACAGCAGGCCGGGCCCCTCCGGAATTGGCTAGCTAATTATTTCTTGACTCTGCAAAGACCGAGCTCATGTTTAGACAGCTAAAGAGTTAAATAATTCTCCTTCAAATGATTGCTCAGTGGTCTTGGAAGTGGCTGAGTCCAAGGAGCAGAGAGAGAGTTATAATGAGAGACAGCGAAAGGGGAAGAAGAGAGGAAGAGAGAGGAGAAAAAGGAAAACCAGCAGGTGGTATAAGAATAGCTTTGATGAATGAGCAAACCCGGCATTAATGAGAGCTTATAATTTAATATTTCTTGAAAATGTCAGTAGTTAGGAATGCATGGAACATCTCCTTAGCCAAGTGGAACATGGCAAATGTTACGACATTACGTTGCATTCCATTATCTGTTAAAGCTCAGTCTCTTTTTTCAAGGGCCTCAAGAATACGTGGTTCTTTCCCATCCTACTTCCCCATCGGTCAAAGGTAAGCCATACATTCCTTATCCTCATAGCAATCAATTGTGATCGGTCACTGAGACAGATGATTGGCTAGGATTACTAGGTGAATTCAGGTATGTGGCTCCCATATCTTTAATAACTGGGCAGAGAAGGTGGTTTCAATAGGTGTCACTTGTCACATAAGCTTCAGCTGATGAAATAACTTATTATACTCCACCATTGAAGGCACTGGGCAACCCTATCATTGGCCAACCCTATCATTGGCCCACAATCTTCTAAAGAACGTCCTAGCTCCTAAATCTGTGCTAATGCTGGACTACAAGGAGTGTCTGGATGTTGTAACGGGCTTCACAAGGGCTAATAGACTGTAGCTGGATTCTAATGGAGACCCTAGTGATCTTTGAACCCAGGAATTGGGTAAACACAGCCTATCTTGAATAGGGGTGCACTCACCCTGAAAGCCCTGCTGCGTAGCTTGGGAGTGCTTCTAGATCAGCCATGAAGCGACTTGCAGTTTCTCAGGTCGCTCCTGACATGACCAAAAAAAGCCATGATTAAACTTTGGCCCTCCATGTGTTTTCGACTTCAGCTCCCACAATTCCTAACAGCCTCAGGCCCCTTCCTTTTCCACCTCAGCCGCTTAAGAGTTGAAGTCCAAAACACCTGGAAGGCCAAAGTTTTCCCATGCCTGTTGTAGATCCATCCCTGTCATTAGAGCCCCAAATGGACTCTGTGGCTCAGAATGTTTCAGTTTTTCTGGCCATAGATAACCCACCCAGAGTAGCTCATACACTGGCAACCTCTTGATCAGACTACTGCAATATTTGCCACATGGAGCTGCCCTTGAAGAAACTTGGAAGCTGCAGCTAATGCAAAATGCACAGCGTGACTGCTGATGAGGGTATCATATAGACAGCATGTAATACTAAAAAGAATTGTACTGGTTGTCAATATGTTTCCAAACTGAGTTCAAGGTGACATATGGCGAGAGGCCCTTCTAGAGGTCCAAAGTCCTAAAGGGCTTTGGATCTCTAGACGGGCCTCTCACCATATGTGTCTGCCTGAGTCTTGAGATCTGGCTGAAGGGGCTTCTTCTATGTTCCAGCAATAAGTCCAATAAAGTTTGTTCAAGGGCCTTCTTAACCATGGCACTCCAATTGTGGAATGCCTTTCCTTTGGAGACCCAATTGGCTTCAACATTCATTTCGATTAGGTCACAAGTTAAAACTTGGCTATTCATCAAATCATTTGGACCTCATTAATTCATCCAAAATACTGTGGTATATGATTGGTTGGTTTAAAAAAAAAACATTTCAAATCTATCTTTATTTAGGTTGTTGTAGGTTTTTCAGGCTGTATGGCCATGTTCTAGAAGCATTCTCTTGTGACGTTTTGCCTGCATCTATGGCAGGCATTCTCAGAGGTTGTGAGACCTCACATTTTCTGAGGATACCTGCCATAGATGCAGGTGAAACATCAGTAGAAAATGCTTCTAGAACGTGGCCATACAGCCCGAAAAAACTACAACAACCTAGTGATTCCGACCGTGAAAGCCTTTGACAATAAATATCTTTATCTGTTTTTGTTGATTTATTTTTATTTTATGAAACAGTTCAACTTGTTTTAATGTCATCTACAATATTTTTTTAATATAAGGGTATTCATCTTTTAACAAGTAAGTCCATTAATACAATGTTAGGAAACAATCTGTCTGTCTGTGTGTACATGCCTTCAAGTTGCCTATTGATTTCTAGTCACTGGGGAAGGAGTTCTATAGGTGAGGGGCCACCACTGAAAAGGCCCGGTCTTTTGTTCCCACCAGTTACGCCTGCGAAGGAAGCGGGACTGAGAGTAGGGCCTCCCCGGATGATCTTAATCTCTGAGATGGTTCATAGGGGGAGATACATTCAAATAGGTAAGCTGGGCTAGACCTATTAGGGCTTCATGGGCCCATCTTTTAATATAAGGGTATTCATCTTTTAATAAATAAGTCAATGAATACAATGTTAGGAAACAATCTGTCTGTGTGTGTGTACATGCCTTCAAGTTGCCTATTGATTTATAGTCACTGGGGAAGGAGTTCTATAGGCGAGGGGCCACCAAGGAGTTCTATAGGCGAGGGGCTACCACCATGATTTTCATAAGCAATGTGGTTCTTTCTCTGATATAGAGCCTACACCATGCAGTTTTTACTGGTGATCTCCCATCCAAATAATGACCAGATTTGACCCAGTTTCACATGATGGGACTGGGGAAGCGCAGTCCACTCGCCATGATTACACAAAGGCCAGTGCAGCATTCCTACTCTCCCTGGTAATGGCCATTCTCTGTTCAAAAAGACCATACACAAATGTTCACAGGGGAAGCAAGTTTCTCTAACTCAAATATACAAATGTATTGATCTAACTTAAATTACTACTTTTTGTAATAGTTGAACTATTAAGAATGAAACACACTAACCTCACCACTTTATGCTCTCTCTCTCCTTCACACAGGCCCGCCCTATCATGCTTGGCTGATTCTTGATGTCCTCCTTTTCTGGAAGAAAGACCCCCACTGCCTCGAATAAAGGGTTTTCTGCGTGTGTCCCCAGAATCAATCTCAATCATGGCCTCTCCCAGCAGACCAGCACGCGTCGCTAATGAGTCTCTCTATTATTAAAATTAATTAGGGAGGTATTTGCTTTGGCCACAGGGGGCTAGCAAAGCAACAAAATATGAAGACTTGGGAAATGAAAGTTAAAAGCTTGTATTAAGTGGCAGGAAGATTAAAGAGCAGCTTCCCTCTGTATTGCTGAATCCACCCAAGTAATAGAGGCTGGGGAGAAATCAGGAAACGACATTTATGCCATTCCCAACTAAAAAGCAATGGGGCTCTGAGACCTTTCGGCTCCCTTTGCCTGCCAGGGCTAAGAGCATGCAAGTTCTGAATTAGAGCAATGCACAAGGCTATAGACACATGGTTAGAAAAGTATGAAACCGTTCCACATTTATGTAGGAACCTTGAGCCATCTAGGACAGTATCATCAACTCTGATTCACAGTCCTTGTTTGGACTGTGTATCTTTTAGGAAAGATTGTTTTCAAGGCCTACCAGAAGATCCCGGGCTTTAGCACAGTGGGCTAAACTGCCAGCTGCAGAATATCTTGCCGATCGAAAGGTCAACGGTTCAAGCTGGATTGGGATGAGTACGGACTGTCAGCCCCAGTTTCTGCTCACCTAGCAGTTCGAAAACAGCAATGTGAGTAGATAAATAGGTACCGCTTTGGCAAGGAGATAATTAAAGGTGCCCATGGGGACATGCCGGTAATTCGATCGGGAGAGCATCTAAGGACAACAAAGCTTCTTGGCATGGAAGATGGAGCAACAGCACCTCCCTGTGGCTGGAGTCAAGTACAGCCTCCAGATGCCGGAGATGGAAAGGATGGGAAGACTTTACCACTGTTTATGTACTGTCTGTCTTTGTTAAATGTAAATTGGCACTGAATATTTGCCATATATATGTACTGTAATCTGCCCTGAGTCCCGGAATAAAAATAAAGTATATTATATTATTATTACCTCTAGTTTTCCTTGGTGGTTACCTTCCAACATAAGACAATATTACATTCATGGTGCAGAGCAGGTCACTCATTAGTTACAACAGCTTCGCTGGCTACAGGCCTGTCTCCAGGTGCAATTCAAACTCCTGGTAATAAATATAAAGCCCTAAAACTGTGATTTCTAATATTTCATCCTCCAGGTGTTTTGATCTTCAGCTCTCAGAATTCCTGAGAGTTGGCAAACTAGCTGAGGATAATAGGAAGTGAAGTCCCAAACACATGGAGGCCAAAGACGGGAAACTAGTCTTCTAGAAGACTTCGGACAATATAACTGTGCCTTTAGAAGGCAACTTCTTCCTAGCCAGCCACCATCCGAGACTCATTTGGCAGTATCTTGGCCAGCTACCCAATTCTTTCTTGACTTCCATCAGGAAGCAATACCACAATATTCATTTGGCTTCTAAGTTGATTTCATTGCTGAGTGCATTTTAATTGGAAGATTCCCTCCCTTCCTTCCAGAGGTATTCTCATTGTGAAACTAAACTCTAGTTTAGTTTCATAGGTTACATATGAACCTTGTCTACTATCCTTGAGCCACCATACACCATAATGTTAGTAGATAGTTGATAGGTAAATTAAATAAAGAATACCTGCAGATTATACCGTCTGCCCTGTCAGAGAAAACTCCAAGAAGGGACAGATTTCTATGCAAAGTTAATCTCAGGTGAAGCTAGGCATGCATGGATGAGATGGCAATATAAAGGAGAACTGCTAAGTAATGGAAAATGTTTGGGGATGACTTTGTTATCAAGTGAGAGACCTCCAAGAGTCCTGGCCACCATCTGCCTGGCTCAGATCTTGCAAACTCAGAGCAGCTGAGGATTCAATATTCAATTAATCCACCAGGAATGACGTCTTACTCTTTTCCTGCTGCCTTCCATTCTACCAAGTATTATTATATCTTCCAGGGTGTCGTGTCACCTCATGGTATGTCCAAATGTATGGCAGTCCCATAGTAACCCTATGACAGTTTCAGCTTAATCATCTTCATGTTAAACCGGAATTCAGATTTGATTTGCTGTAAGGCCCATTCATTGGTCTTTAAGTTTGTGACCTTTTTTCCCCAATACCACACTTCAGATACACTTATTTTCAACCAGACAGTTTTCTTCACTTTTCACAAACTTAGTATGTTTCCCCCTCCCACAAAAGCTCCAATTGACCTGTCAGCTCAGAGCAGTAAGTATCTTGGTATCTGACTTAAAAAAGGTGCAGAGAAGCTTAGAAAACCTAAGTTAGGCCATGAAGAAGGCTCAGTCTCACATCCTAACTAGCCATACCTGTGAATGTGATGGAACTGAGAAAAGGTCTCACCTAGGGAACTCAGGGCCTGGGCGAGCTCATGGGGGAAGTCTACTCTGTTTGTTTGTTTTATCAAATAAGCAATGTATAGGTTTCACACCAGAAGATGTGAGGGAGAGAAAATCAGCCTCCAGACCTGCTGGAGTTCCGCACGCCTTGTGTTATAGGAAGGAATGGTTTTGGCAAGAATGAGCTGCCTGGTTGAGATCTTAAAAATAAATGTGTGAGAAGGGATATAATTGTATGCATCCCACCATACAGCAGTTGACAATCAACTGGGAGCAGCTGGGAAGATCCTAGAAGCTTTACTTGATCAAATGAGAACAATACTGTATTTCATTGATTCTAAGAGGTGTTTTTATCCCCAAAAATGTGGCTGTTGTAGTCTGGTGAGCATCAAAGGATCTTTCCGAATGTTCAGAGGATGAGGGGGATGATAAGTTTCAAAGTGAGTAGTCTGTGAGTGGTTGGAGAAAACTGCAGGTGGACAAGACTGATGTTTTGGATTCTTCAGCTCATTCCCAGGCAACGAGGGAAAGTGAAAGTTCCAGCTGCCTTGAGAAAAAGCCTTGGGAAGATGGGGAGTTTTCCAGGGAGAACAGATTAGAGTTGAGAACACAGGGAGTGAAAACTGGCAAACTAGATATTCTCAGAGGATCCGAGACAAGACCTTGAAGTCCAGATGTGTCAAGCCTGATGTCATGGGTGTCTTAGAGGGCTTAAATTAAGTGGTTTGGTTTCAGGCCTTTCAGAGGAGGTAATGTTGCTATATGAGATCAGTCTTCTGCCACCATCTCCCCAATGGGAACTCGGGGCGGCTTACATGAGGCCAAGCCCAACAGCGTATTACAATAAAATAAAACCAAAACACAATAACAATACAGTGAAATACATGCAACATATGAGTTCCAAAAAAACCCCACAATAAAGCAAAATCATACACAATAAAATAACAATGAGTGGGCTGCATGTGCAAAATAAAAACTAAAATACTAAAAATACTAAAATCAGGATGAGACAGGGATGGAGCAGATTGTTTGTGAAGGAGAAACTCATTAAGGAACGTGGTCATAAAAATAGACCTTCATACAGGTGGGGAAATATACTATGGGGACAAAAAACCATTGAGGAGGAGCAACTGTGTATGATAGTATGGCTACTCTTCCTTGGCTTTGTGTTCTATCCTGGCATTTTATGGATTACTGCTTCTGAACTCTAGCTTCTTTTGATAATTGCATTTTATATCTGTATTGACTTTGGTGGACTTGTCCCTTTTTCCCTTTTTGTATTCTTTATTTAATAAACATTCTTATATTGGATCACTGGTGTGGTGCTGGGGGGGGGGGGGGTGTTCCAGTGCTAGGATGCAATAGTGGTTCTAACATTGTACTGCATCTTACAATTGTAGGGGTTTTGAATTTTGCATGGTTTGCTGTTGTAAGACTTTCCAAAAGGATTCAAAGATCCTGATGTCCTGTAGAAAAAAAGTCAATTAAAGATTGTGAAAGAAATGATTTAAAGATCCTAACTGTTGATGTATTGAAAGAACGGAATTAAAGACCGCACATGATCCTCTATATTTATTATGTTTCTCTTTTATTGTTGTTACTATATTGGATTCTATTCAGCCCAGTCATAGCTAATTTCTACATGGAACACTTTGAAGAACAAGCCCTGGAGACAGCAACCAAAAAGCCCATGATATGGTTCAGATATGTGGATGACACCTTCACCATTTGGAGCCATGGAGAAGAAGACCTCAGGTTCCTGGACCATCTTAACAGCATCCACCCAAACATCCAGTTCACCGTGGAAAAAGAAAATGAAGGAAGACTGCCTTTTCTAGATGTCCTAGTCATCCGCAAACCAGATCAACAGTTGGATCACACCGTTTACAGAAAACCCACACACACAGATAGATATCTACATAAAAACTCCAACCATCACCCAAGTCAAAAAAAGAAGCACCATTAAAGCCTTGGCAGACCATGCAAAAAGAATCTGCAAGTCCCACCTCCTCCAAGATGAACTGAACCACCTCAACTGGGCTCTCCAGACCAATGGAGACTCCACCTCAAACATCAGAAGAGCTGCAAGACCAAGAACAAGCCACGAGAATAAAGACGAAGATCCACCCAGAGGAAAAGTGTTCCTGCCATACATCAAGGGAACCACTGACCACAGAGGGAAGCTGATGAGGAAACACAACATACAAACTATCTACAGACCCACCAAGAAATCCAACAAATGCTATGTTCAGCAAAGGACAAGAGGGATCCTCTCACTTCTGCAGGAGTCTACCGTATTCCATGCAGCTGTGGACAAGTCTCATAGGTACCACCAAACGCAGCGCCCAAACACAAATCAAGGAACATGAAAGGCACTTCAGACTACTTCAGCCAGAGAAATCAGCCATAGCAGAGCACCTGATGAACCAACCTGGACACAACATTTTATTTGAGAACACAGAAATGCTGGACCACTCTCACAACCACCATGTCAGACTACACAGAGAAGTAAATGAAATCCACAAGCATGTGGACAATTTCAGCAGAAAGGAGGAAACCATGAAATTGAACAAAATCTGGCTACCAATATTTAAAAAAACTCTAAAATTACAACAGCACAACAACAGAGAGGAAACAAACAAGGACATCTAATCACCCTTGGACATTCAGCATGATATTCTAGGAAAAATATATTTCCCCTAAATCAAAGCTCCAAAATCAGACAGTGTCTTAGAATAAATTAAAAAAAAGACTTTCCCTTAAATTGGGCTCCAAAATCAGGCTGCATCTTGGCATTGATGGTGTCTTAACACTGATGAAATATGGTACATACATTGCTAAAACGTTCTGTCAGTGACAGAAAATGAAATGTCTATATTTTTAAAAGGTTGTTAGCAGTGATTCTATTATCTTTTAAAATCAATTTTTTTAAAATGCTTCCCCAAATTAGGCTCTTCTTTCTCATCTACCTGTATGTACATGTGGGCGCAGTCAGAGAGGAAAAGAAAAAGAACATGTGTAGAAAAATGTTGAAAAAGGAAAACACCAAAACTCTTTTGTTTATGGATCTGTGTTATCTTTTCAATGTGAAACCTGTGCTAGGAAAACACAAGCAATTGAAAACAAAGGGACACACGTATTAGATGCTAACGGTGACCTCTTGAATGCTTGTTTCAGAGCAGTATGTTTTTCCAGATCTTGTGTGAAAACTATCACAGACAAACACACGCACATAGCACCGGTTGAGCCTGGAAACTTGCCAGGAATAGAAACCTTATTTGGAAAGAAAGGAATTGACTCGACATGTCTGTGGCAATTTCATTTCGGATGCAGACCCGCCACAGGACACGGCCGGGAGTGCCCGCCTGAAACCGAAACGCAAGCCATTAGCTTGAGCCAAGCTCAGAGCAAATGGCTGCAGAGGCAACTGCTGGCTGCAGATAATTAGTTTAGAACTTATTTGAACATGAATATTTTATCACGCCGCACAAAACTCGTTATGGAGAAGAATTAGAGAGCCAGGACGTCTGGAAGCACGGGAGAGGTGATCCGTCAGGTCCCAATAACGAACATTCCTGGAAAAAAGGCCAGCGAAGTGATTCAGCACACGCGGCTTTCATTAAAGCTGCAACAATCTATTAAGAAACCTATCTGGTCAGCATGGAGTTGGCTGTGTTGAAATGCTTCAACTGTAAGGAAATAAACTCTGGCCACCAAACGCAGTCAAGGAAGACAGCCCTGTTTAGTATGCTCTTCTTAGGAGATCCAAATTTTGTTTGTATACTTGGAGTTTTTTCCCCCCAAAGGAGCAATTTGGATGGTTCATGGCAGTCCTTCTACTAAATAAAACCACTTTGTCATTCTTTGAAACCAGTGCTCATTAAAATGGTCCTCTTATAAGCCAAACATGTGGAAAATAGTAAGTGGACTGTGGAAATGGAGCAGCAGATAACTGGATGATACAATTCTGAAGGGCTGGATATCCTGGCAGAATCAAGGGCGCATCTACGCTGCAGGATTAATAATAATAATAATCATCATCATCATCATCATCTTTATTTATACCCCACCACCATCTCCCCGATGGGGACTCGGGGCAGCTTACATGAGGCCAAGCCCAAACAAGTTACAGCAAAATAAAACCGAAAATGCAAACTGAAAACGCAGACAATAAACAACAACATCATAATAATGCAATCTAACACCATCTTTAACTGCAATGGCTCAGTCTTGTGGAATCCTAGGATTTGTAGTGTAGTAAGGAACCAGCAGTCTTTGGTAGAGAAAGCTAAAGACCTCGTAAAACCACAACTCCCAAAATTTCAGAGCACTGAACTATGTCAGCTTAAAGCGCTGTCAAACTGCATTAATTGACAGTGTAGATGCAGCCACAGTATCCTGTCCTGACCCAGGACTAGATCTTTGGTTGACTGCTCCCAAGAGGTTGCACTCTCATCAACCAGATTGCGTACAATTCCTCAAAAACTGATTAACATAGAATCATAGAGTTGGAAGAGACCTCATGGGCCATCCAGTCCAACCCCATTCTGCCAAGAAGCAGGAAAATGCATTCAAAGCACCCCAGACAGATGGCCATCCTGCCTCTGTTTAAAAGCCTCCAAAGAAGGAGCCTCCACCACACTCCAGGGCAGAGAGTTCCACTGTTGAACGGCTCTCACAGTTCTTCCTAACGTTCAGATGGAATCTCCTTTCTTGTAGTTTGAAGTCATTGCTCCATTCCGTCCTAGTCTCCAGGGCAGCAGAAAACAAGCTTGCTCCCTCCTTCCTATGACTTCCTCTCACATACTTATGAATGGTTATCATGTCTCCTCTCAGCCTTCTCTTTAAGCCGCTCCTCATGGCTATTTCAACATCACTGTAAGCACAGCTTGAAACCCTTGTTCTTTTGATCTTCCAACTGTCCAGTTTTCAAGGGACTGTCCTGATTAATCCTCTGTTATCTCACTTATTTATCTGCGTTTTAAATGTCCCTACTTCTCTTCTTCCCATTTTCTCCCTTGATATTCAGATTATTTCAAATCTAAGCAAACTGAATTGAACATACAAAAATATTATTCAGAGGCTGAGAAGAAGAAAGGGTGGAATTTCTCCCTTCCCAGGAGGCTCAGGCAAAAGCAAACACTACCTTTGAGGATACTTGCCATAGATGCAGGCAAAATGTCAGGAGAAACTGCCTCCAGAACATGGCCATATAGCCTGAAAAAACCTACAACAACCCAAAAGCAAACAGTTGGAGCCTCTCCTAGTTGTGTAAACATCTTCACTCATGGTGTTTGCCATCTTGACCACACTCTGATGTTGCTTGGCCAAACATAGGCCAGTTTCTACCTGTAAAATGTTGGAAGTCATCAGTCTTGTCTCTATCTTGTTATATGTATTTTACCAGTGTTGTATTTTTAAATAGGTAGAATCATAGAGTTGGAAGAGACCACATGAGCCATCCAGTCCAACCCCGTGTCATGCAGGAAAAGCACAATCAAAGGCATCAAGCCTCTGTTTAAAAGTTTCCAAGTAAGGAGCTTCCACCAGACTCAGAGACAGAGAGTTCCACTATTGAACAGTTCTCCTTACAGTCTTCCTAATACTCAGATGGAATTTTCTTTCCTGTAATTTGAACCCATTACTCCTAGACTCCAGGGCAAGAGAAAACAAGCTTGTTCCCTCTTCCTTATGACATCCTTTCACATATTTATACATGGCTCTCATGTCTCCTCTCAACCTTCTCTCCTGAGGCCAAACATACCCAGCTCTTTAAGACACTCCTCATAGGAATGATCTGTGGTTTGTAATACTAGCAGCCAGATTTTGTTCATTTTCTTGGTTCATTTTCAAACCGGACACAGAGTATTATTTGAAAACACAGAAATGCTGGACCACTCTCACAACCACCATGTCAGACTACACAGAGAAGCCATTGAAATACACAAGAAGAATGTGGACAATTTCAACAGAAAGGAAGAAACCATGGAAATGAACAATATCTGGCTACCAGTATTAAAAAATCAGACTATTTAAGTCTTAGTTATATGTAGTAATCAGTTATTATGATGGGTTGTTGTAGATTTTTCCAGGCTATATGGCCATGTTCTAGAGGCATTTTCTCCTGATGTTTCGCCTACATCTATGACAAACATCCTCAGAGGTAGTGAGGTCTGTTGGAATTAAGAAAAAAGGGTTTATATATCTGTGGAATTACCAGGGTGAGACAAAGGACTCTTGTCTGCTGGAGCTAGGTGTGAATGTTTCAACTGACCACCTTAATTAGCATTTGATGGCTTGGCAGTGCCTGGGGGAATCTTTTGTTGAGAGGTGATTAGATGTGCCTAGTTGTTTACTCTCTATTGTTTTGCTGTTGTAATTTTAGAGTTTTTAATATTGGTAGCCAGATTTAGTTCATTTTCATGGTTTCCTCCTTTCTGTTGAAATTGTCCACATACTTGTGGATTTCAATGGCTTCTCTGTGTAGTCTGACATGGTGGTTGTGAGAGTGGTCCAGTTATTATGATCTCTATGCTTTACTATATGTTGGCATTGAATCTTTGCCATTAATATGTTGTAAACAGCCATGAATCCCACCAGGGGTGAGAAAGATGGTATATAAACTCCATAAATAAATAATAAATAAATACTGTGACTCAAGCTGGCCAATTGCAACACAACCTCTGAACATTCCTGCTACAGATGTGGGTGAAACATCAGGAGAGAATGCTTCTGGAACATGGCCATACAGCCCGGAAAACTCACAGCAACCCATTGATTCGTAAAGCAGTGGAACTCTCTGCCCCAGAGTGTGGTGGAGGCTCCTTCTTTGAAAGCTTTTAAACAGAAGCTGGATGGCCATCTGTCAGGGGTGATTTGAATGCAACATTCCTGCTTCTTGGCAGGGGGTTGGACTGGATGGCCCATGAGGTTTCTTCCAACTCTTTGATTCTATGATTCTGGCCATGAAAGTCAAGTCATTCGCTTTCGACCTCAGTACCCCCTTCTGTAAATTAATTAGAGGGTTTTTTTTCTTTCTGTTTTAATTTCATATGGCTTTTGATATACATTGTGTGAGTAATATTCCCACAAAGGAGCTGGCATCGTGGTTTTACGTTGCGACAATTCATCTGAACTACATTCCCTTCACACCATTTCGAACTGGCTTATGCTTGCTGTCTAATGGTGTTTTGATATAGTGACAATCTATGTGGGTTTAAAAAAAAAAAGAACTGACACTGCAATTTTTACTTTCTGGTTTCATTATTTTTGTTTACTGCCTTGAATGCCATTTGGGTAGGAAGATGGCATATAAATATTTTAAGCAATGAATAAATCAGACTAAGAGTCTCCGAAGAGATAAACACAAGACTGCGCACCCATCCTGGATGAGAAGCGGTCTTGACAGTGAATGACAGCAGAACCAGACGGAAAATGGCACCTATTTGTCTTAACCTCAGACCCCGCAGCCTAGAATGCGTTCTCCTCCCTTCCCAAGGTGCCTTGACATCAATAATCTAACATGGATCCTCCTGTGAGAGATGTCTCATTGTAAAGCAAGTGCCTTTTGGATAATGAGACCCAAAATCGGCTTGTTATTTCTGTTCTCAAGAGGACTGTCTATTCTGCTTAACTCTGCAGCCAGAAGCATATTTCAACCTGTGCAGCTTTGTGACCAGAATTCACAGAACAACTGAGCTCCCATCTTATACAGAGGTCTTTGCATTTTAACACACACACATACACACACACAACCCCAGATTTATATTAAACTGTACAGCATAATATAATGAAGACTAGATTCAGGAATAATAAGCTAAAACAGTGGCAAGAATCAGGCAGGTGAAAAATAATAACGGAGGTGCAACAGTGAATGGTCTGCCACACCAAGTGACAAGAACAATTCAGTTGTGTTTACATACATGCATTCCACCTGTAAGGATGCTTTCATAGAATCACAGAGTTGGAAGAGACCTCGTGGGCCATCCAGTCCAACCCCATTCTGCCAAGAAGCAGGAAAATCGCATTCAAGTCACCTGTTGAAGTATAGTGACGCCATGAATTTCATAGGGTTTTCTTTGCAAATGGAAACAGAATAAAATGCATGAGAGGTTTGGGACCCGCCTACCTTTGTGACCGCATTTCTGTATACGAACCCACACGATCTCTTCGATCATCTGGAGAGGCCCTGCTCGTGCTCCCACCTCCATCGCAGGCGCAATTGGTGGGAACGAGAGAGAGGGCCTTCTCGGTGGTGGCCCCTCGACTCTGGAACTCACTCCCCAAAGACATCAGGCATGCCTCAACTCTGGCAGTCTTTTAGGAGGAGCCTGAAAACATGGTTGTTCCAGTGTACCTTCCCAGAATAAGGAAACTCCCAGCAATATGTCCCGAAATGCACTTTATCAATGATCTAGGATTGTCTGCATGCCCTTTCCTCTCCGAAATTCTATCCTAGTTATATATTTTACCTGGTCATGCTCAGCATTATTATTTTTTACTTTTAATTATTACATTTGGCCCAGCATAGGTTTTTAAGCATACTATTGTTAATGTTTACTGCTTGTTTTTTGTTCATGAGTTTCATTTTATTGTTTTGTATTGCTGTTTTTGTTGTTCTTGCTGATGTATTGTGGGCTCGGCCTCATGTAAGCCGCACCGAGTCCCTTGGGGAGATGGTAGCGGGGTACAAATAAAGTAGTTATTATTATTATTATTATTATTATTATTATTATTATCGTTGTTGTTGTTTATTTGTTTGTTGTTCATTCGTTCAGTCGTTTCCAACTCTTTGTGACTTCATGGACCACTCCACGCCAGAGCTCCCTGTCAGCCGCCGCCACCCCCAGCTCCTTCAAGGTCAATCCAGTCACTTCAAGGATACCATCCATCCATCTTGCCCTTGGTCGGCCCCTCTTCCTTTTTCCTTCCATTTTCCCCAACATCATTGTCTTCTCTAAGCTTTCCTTTCTTCTCATGATGTGGCCAAAGGACTTCATCTTGGCCTCTACTATCCTTCCCTCCAGTGAGCAGTCAGGCTTTATTTCCTGGAGGATGGACTGGTTGGATCTTCTCGCAGTCCAAGGCACTCTCAGAACTTTCCTCCAATACCGCAGTTCAAAAGCATCTATCTTCCTTTGCTCAGCCTTCCCTATGGTCAAGCTCTCACATCCGTAGGTGACTACGAGGAATACTATTGCTTTAACTATGCGGATCTTTGTTGCCAGGGTGTGTATCACAATTAATTTAGTTTCTTTTAAATCCATACGAACAGTCAACATCACAAGGTTAATTTTAATACAAAATTAAAAAAATAAATCTAGTAGTAAATAAGTATTTATTTGTCGTGTCAGGGCAACCAGTCAATTGTATTACATTTCTAACAAAACAAAACAAGCAAACAGACAAAGTAAATAAGTAAGCCAATATGAGTGGGGTGATTTTAATGAATTTAATAACACTTAGTGAAAGATTTCTTAGATTAATTTCAGTCCATTTTAAAATGTATTGCTATTTGTCATCCATGGCAGTTATAGGGTAGTCATGGGCCCAAAATGTGTCCCATTCGTTTCATTCGTGTTTCTGTTTCATTCCGGCCATTCGGATGGCATGAAACGGAAAGGCTACTCCTGAAACGAAAATGCAATCAATACAAAAGTCAGGCCCGGGCGCATAGGTGCCTTGGGCCTATGGGTGAAGTGTCCCCTCCCAAAAGAATGTCATAGAATCATAGAATCAAAGAGTTGGAAGAGACCTCATGGGCCATCCAGTCCAACCCCCTGCCAAGAAGCAGGAATATTGCATTCAAATCACCCCTGACAAATGGCCATCCAGCCTCTGCTTAAAAGCTTCCAAAGAAGGAGCCTCCACCACACTCCGGGGCAGAGAGTTCCACTGCTGAACGGCTCTCACAGTCAGGAAGTTCTTCCTAATGTTCAGATGGAATCTCCTCTCTTGTAGTTTGAAGCCATTGTTCCGCGTAAATGAATGATGAATTGAAAATGAATTGAAAAACAAATATCTGACCTCTCGATTTCGGGAGGTTCAGATGAAAATGGATCGGGGGGCCCACCGAAAGCCAGGACACGAAACAGAAAAAGGTAAGTCGCGAATAGGGTGCCAACCCAGCACATTCAATTCAGTCTCAGGTTTTTAATGATTATTACCGTCCTTCCAGCCTTGAATGGACAGTGTGCTTTGGGAAGTACTCACAAACTTTCTAAATACCAAATGACAACAAAATCAACATCTGAAAGGGAAAATACCGTATATATATATAAACGAACACTGGTACTTCTGTAAGAAGTTGCAGGGATTTTTTTTTTTACATTCTTTTTTACACTGCTATAAACAAACTATATAGAAGCAGGATATAAAAAAAATAGTTTTCTTTCTGGTAAAAGATTTCGCATGCAAGCATATCTCCTTTTGTTTAACACTCTATTTCTCTCTCTTAAAGTATGGATGAGCACAGCTTCTGCCAGCTATTTACTAAGAAATCTACAAAATGCGGCCTGCATATTATGTATTTCCTCACCATCTATTAAACCATGAATATACTTGAAAACACAGTAGTGTCCGAGATAGATATGAAGGCACTATCAAGAGGGTAGATGCATAGCAGCAGCAGGGGGGAAATCCTATACAATGCAAGCTACTTTTAACACACACACACACACACACAACCACAACCACCACCAGTGTAGTCTAGCAATGTTTAGCCTGAGTTTTTCGAAGGAAGAACTGCCACAGCTGGGGGAAAATAGTTGCAAAATCCCCCAGAAATGTTAGGACCAAATACTTTAAACAGATATAGCCTCAAGAGAAACAAATGTCAGGACTAAAGACAACATATGGCTATTCTTAATCCTTTCAGATTATCTCCGGGATGCATGAGACTGTTTAAGCAGTCCCTGTCTTTTCTGGAAGACAAGATACCATCCTCCCCAAAGTATATTATGAATGAACTTGTAATTATCCTACTGCAGACTTCTCCTTGGAGGTTTCATCCATAATGTCATCAATCCTTTTTTGCATGCTATATAAACAAAGACTGTCCTGCAGCACAAAATCAGATGTAGACCACTGTGTTCATGGTGTGCACAAGGTGTCCATCCTGATCATACGATTTTTGCAGTATCCAGTTGCACAATGCCTTTGGATAAATTGAATCCTGACAAGACAGAGGTCCTCCTGGTGAGTCACAAGGCCGAACAGGGTACAGCATTGCAGCCTGTGCTGGATGAGGTTACACTCCCCTTGAATGTGCAGGTCTGTAGTTTGGGAGTCCTCCTGGACTCATCACTGTGTCTGGAACCTCAGGTTGCAGCGGTGGCTAGGGGGGCTTTTACACTATTAAAACTTGTGTGCCAGCTGCACCTGTACCTTGGGAAGTCAGACTTGGCCACAGTGGTCCACGCTCTCATTACATCTAGGATAGACTACTGCAACGTGCTCTACATGGGGTTGCCTTTGAAGAGGGTTTGGAAGCTTCAAATAGTCCAACGAGAGGCAGCCAGGTTAATAACTGCGGCAACATACAGGGAGCATACAACTCTCATGTTACGTCAGGTCCACTGGCTGCCTGTTTGCTACTGGGTACAATTTAAAGTGCTGGCTTTGACCTATAAAGCCCTAAACGGCCCTGGCCCAGTTTACCTGTACGAAGACATCTCCCTTTACGAACCACTGCAAAGACTAAGATCTTTTGGGGAGGCCCTGCTCTCGGTCCCGCCACCATCACAGGCACGTTTGTCGGGGGCGAGAGACAGGGTCTTCTCAGTGGTTGTCCCCCAGTTATGGAACTCCGTTCGTGGCAATATTAGAACCACCATACACTATCCCAGAATACGTGTAGGGTACTACTGCCATTTGAACTCTCTTCTGGATTGTGGACTTTATGACTCATTGTCTTCTCACCTTATTTTAAAAGAGTTTGTATTGCATATGCTTCCCTGAAACCTGTATATATTGGGATTTTACAACTGTATGTTTGAGAGCGGTTGCTCCTTTATAATTTACTTTATATGACTGTATTACATGAATTATGTTTGAGAGCAGTTGCTCCTTTTCATTTCACTCTATGTGAATACATTGAATTACACTGAATTATATAATGAATATCATATACTTTACACTCCCTGAGTATTTTTTCCTGACATAGATTATTTTGAACATTAGAACCACTCCCTCCCTCCTGTCTTCAGAAGGATGGCTAAGATTTGGCTGTGGGACCAAGCCTTTGGGGCAGTGCAATGAAGTGTCCTGAGATGGTTTTTAAGCAACTGATTTTAAAGTGGATATAATTGATTTTAATGTTTGTATATATGGTTTTATATATGACACTGAATGTTTGCTGTATATATGCTGTGCTCCGCCTTGAATCCCCTGCAGGGTGAGAAGGGTGGAATATAAATGTTATAAATAAATAAATAAATAAGTGCCAGTTGACAATCTGAAAGCAAATAGGACTGAAAGTAGCAGAGATTTTCCCTGGAAAACTCAGTGACAGAGGAAATAGGAGGATACAAGTTGGTGTTGAAAGAATAACATGTGGGCATAAATCTTGCAAAAACCCAAGTGCTACCAAATGAGGCCTGGAGATTGGGAACAAGAGGGTCTTTATTGGTTTTCATCCTATGAAATGCTCTCCAACAGAAGTTAGCCATGCACCTAGATGCCTATTTCTCATTTTTGAGTAAGGCCTTTCTTGCAGATGACTATTTCCAACCACTGTTTTTACCGATATATAAACGTGTGTGTGTGTGTTTGTGTGTGTATTACTTTAAGTTTTGTATTTGTTTGTTTTACTCTAGTCCACAGAGTTCCAGATGAGATGGCATGGTGTTGTGATGAGCCAGTGCAGTCTGACATGCCAGCATGGTCTAGTAGTTTGAGTTTTGGACTCTGACTCTACAAGACCAATCCATGGAAGTCTACTGAGCTGCCTGGAGCAAGTCAATCTCACTCAGCTTCAGAGGAGGACAATGTCAAACCTTCTCTCAACCAATCTTGTCAAGAAAACACCATGATAGGTTCAGTTGAGTCACCATACGTTAGAAATTACCTGAAGGCACAGAACAACAACAGGAGAATAAAACAAAAACGATTCTGCAGCACAGCCAGAGATGGATGAAATATCCCATTAAGGAATGAAGGGAGAAGAAATCTAGTTCTTCTTGTAGACACAACATTTTTCATGAGCCTATTACAGTTAAATTCATTCCACCTTGTCCTTCAGCACTTATCTGGTAGCCAAAGGCCAAGCTTGAGAATCATGGGGTTCTACTGACATTATTGAACTACATTTCTTAACAGCCCTGCATTTCCTAACATCAGGAGGGTCAGTTCAACAACATCTAGAGGGTAGCACAATGTCTTCACCTGCCACTTAGGTAACTACTGAAGGTGAATGTATTGAAATCTCAGAAAACCAATGAATGGATTGGCAGAAGAGGGATGGGATGTCCCACCTCCAGACAACACAGATGCCAAGCAGGGCAGAAAAGCTCTTTCCTCTCTGGCCACTCGTGTGCCAGTCCCTATAGGCAAGCTACTATTGCCTATGGTCTTTGTATTCATTGCCATATTAGCCATAAAGTCGTCCAAAATAAGGTACTCTCTTCCAACTGATTACAAAACCGCAACTGGAAAGGAAATGGACCTCCAGCTCGGCTAAGAAACAAAAGGTTATAAAGAGGATGCCTAGAGGGGGACCAGATTCTGCGCTAATGGTGTTCCTGTTAAATACTTCCCGTGTAGTAATTACTGTAATAAAGTCACTCACGTATAAATGTCAGCGGCAGAATCCCGCTGTCTTATTTTCATTACACCACTGATATTCTCCCAGTCCCTTTATCTTTCCTGCAGATTTTAGAAGGGACAATAAACCCAGCTACATTTGGTACACATCCAGAAAGGGATGCCTTATGAAGATTCACAGGCTTTGACATGAAATCTGTATTTGACAGCATTCTGGGATGTGAAAGCAAGAAACGCTGGCTAATGCTGTACAAAATCCTACCTCGACCAACCTCAGAAATTTGAGATTTCAACTCCAAGTAAAGTTGAAATCTCATCAGAGTCCATACTCTCTATCTATCTGAAATCTCATCAGGGTCCATGCTCTCTCTCTCTCTCTATCTCTCTATCTACCCACCCACCCAACATTGTTGATTCCATTTTAATTGCCATCTATGTAGAGATATGGGATCCAAGGCAGTTTACCAGGTTAATAATATAAAAGTTTAAAAATAATTACACAAAGTATCACATCCCCTGTTTGGGTATCAGCCAGCAAGCCAACAACTTGAATCAAGAAATAGTTTTCTAAGATCTACAGAGACACTTGCTGGAACACCTCAGCAAGCGAGAGTCCAAAAGTGGCAGGCTCAAACCCAGAACCTCAATCAATAGCTGATACCAAATGAGAGATTCCCCCCTGGGCACACAGAAGACTGGGCAACTTGGAAGTCGCTGAACACACTGCGCTCTGGCACCACGAGATGCAGAGCCAATCTTAAGAAATGGGGCCACAAAGTGGAATTCACAACATGCAAGTGTGGAGAAGTGCAAACTACAGACCACCTGCTGTAATGCACCCTGAGCCCTGCCACATGCACAATGGAGGACCTCCTTGCAACAACACCAGAGGCACTCCAAGTGGCCAGCTACTGGTCAAAGGACATTTAATCAACTACCAGGCTTGCAAAGTTTATGTTTTGTTTGTTTGATTGTTAAAAATGCAATGCAACTGTTTAGTTTGCTCCTGACACAATAAACAAATAAATAAATAAAATCATATTAAAACACTCACTAATTTAAAACATCAAAAGAAATCATAACAATAAGAATAGGAAGTAAAGTCCTGCTGCCATTAAAAGACTTAACTGCAAAATTCAGGTTGAGTACCCTGTAACAAAATATTTAGGCCTAGAAGTGTTTTTGGATTTGGGATATCTTTGGAATACCTATATTTGCATACATATACATAATGAGATATCTTGGAGATGGAACCCAGGTCTAAACACGAAATTCATTTATGATTCATGTATACTCCTTATACACATAGCTTTAGGGAATATTTTACAATATTTCTATGCATGAATCAAAGTTTGTGTAAACTGAATGATCAGACACTCTATAAGACATCCATGAGGACAACTGTGGATATGGGATTATTATAGATTTTGGAATTCTGGATAAGAGATACTCAATCTATACGTAAATAAATCAAATACCTGTTTAATTGTTTATGTCCTAGGGAAGCAGGGCCCTGAACTGGGAGTAATCACTGTAATAAGTAGAAAAGTGGTAAGACTTCAAACAGACTTAAACAGGTCTAGTTTAAATCACCCTTGAAGCCATGACACTCATTGGGTGAGTCTGGCCAAGCTTATCTTATTTTATCTATATTATTATTCAGTTCTTGTGGGTTTTTTCGGGCTATATGGCCATGTTCTAGAGGCATTTCTCCTGACGTTTCGCCTGCATCTATATATTATTATTATTATTATTATTATTATTTTGCAATTTTTTGCATATATTTTTTCTTCTTTCTTCTTTCTCTTTTTCACGCTTAGTTAGTTTCTAGTCACTATAATTTCCTACTTTACTATCTTCTTGAAAATATTCCCCCTCTTTCGCTGTATATAAGAAAAACCTAATAAAATGTATTAAAAAAGGATTAATATGAAAATTAAAATGGAGAGAGATTATTATGAATCCTCTCTCAAGTTTCTTGAAGGGAGAATGGAACATAGGGGCCGGGCTTAGAACAGCAGGCTAAACCTCTGTGCTGCAGAAAAAATCCTTCCAATTGAAAGGTCGGCAGTTCGAGCTCGGGTCGGGGTGAGCACCTGCGGTTAGGCCCAGCTCACTTGTCCACCTAGCAGGCCAAAAGCAGAAATGTAAGTAGATATAATAGCTAGGCTTTTAGCGGGGAGGTAAATGTATATATATGTAGTAAATAATAATAATAATAATAATCATAATCATAATCATAATCATAATCATAATCAAGGGGCTCTTAAGGACATCGATTGGAGGAAAGCTCCTCATGACCAGAGTCGAACATAGCCTCCAAGATGCCGGAAATAAGATGGGAAAAACTGCGTTTACCTGTGTTTGTGCTGTCTGTCATTGTTAATTGTATAATCAGTATTGAATGTTTGCTGTATGTGGGTTCTATAAGCCACTCTGAGAAGGGCGGGGTATAAATACTGTAAATAAATAATAAATAAATATAACATAAATATTCTGATTTTTTTATGTATTTGGATTTATTCAGACTGGTGAATTGGGCCCTGGAAACATCAATTTCCCCTACAGTTGACTGATCTGAGGACTATTCAAGACTGAAGAAGTACCAAAGAGAGTATTTTCTCCACAATTTTGCCTATTGTACCCTCAAGTTATTACCCACCAGAACCTGAGTTACGTAAAACCCCAGTGAAATTAATGACAGTTCAGGAAGGTGACAAATACATTCCCGCAGAACTGGTGTGAAAAGTACAGAAACAGCTTTAGTCGGAGACTGGCAAAATGATTTTACCTTAATTCAGCACCAGGGAAACCAAGAGAAGCTGCAATAGCCAGGAGCTCAGCTTCAAAACATTAAATCCCTTTTTGTGCATCTCGCTTTAATCCAAAATAGACATTTAACAAGAACCTTTTCAACAGCTCAGAAACTTCCAAGCCGTGCTCTGCCTCAGATCCTGAAGCTTTTATCAGCATTATAAGGGGGGGAAATCACAGCGAAGAGAATGAAGGGCAAAAGTTGGCTTCCTAATAACCTAAACCAGATCTCTATCTTCTCTCGTACCTCTAAATGCAAAGAACTAAAGCATACGCTGCCAGGGAATACATATACACACTCCTAAAGATGAAACGTTTTTCCTAAAAGCTTTGCTACCTTAGTTGCTCAATAGCCTGTAGCTTAATCGGGGAGATGTTTAAAAAGAAAGGGTGTTATTTTCTCTGCATTAAACAGAAAAAAATGTAACGCAAGAATGTCTGTTGATTTTATTTTGATACTATGGAACTATACTATACCAATGGAAGAGAAATTATGCACTACACGAGACTGCAGAAATGCTAAAAGCCAATCAACCTGCAACATAATGCGATTCTGAATTAACATGGCACAGAGGGAAAACGGAGATAAACAAGTTGCAACTGTAAAATGGCAGATGCTCAGAATGAAGAGTTAATGGGAAGAATCTCAGAGTCGCACAGGGCCAGTCCAGTGGCGTCACGGTGAAGCAAGGCGGTCAGCTTGGCACCTCCATAATGATGCCATTCCACCTTTTAATTCCCACAATTTGCCCTAAATTGTTTAGTTGCTATTACCGGCTCTCCACCTTGGCAGGTTTCACTTTTGAGGGTTTGATTATTCACATATTTGATTCACGCGTCCTCTCTCCGAATGTCTAGGTCCTCCACTGCAACGCTATGGTCAACTTCCCCAATAGAGCTGTATGATAGGACCTTGTGATTCCTATAGAGAAGACTTCTCTAGGCATTGGTGGAACCTCCAGCATGATCCTTTGGTCTGCCCCTGATGCTTGACTATAGAGTTGTCAAGACCCAGAAGCCTCAAGAACGCCAAACACAATATAAAAGGTCCAAACACAGGTTTATTAAACACAAAAGGCTTTAGAGACACTTGCTTCAGTGTCTCTAGCACAAATTAAAAGTCTATAGCAAACGCCATGTGAAAAACTCAACTTAAATATAATCCGGATTATCCCGGAGTATAATCTGGGATAACGAAAATATACAGCAAACTGCTTGTAATTCAAAATGTCCAAAAGGCACCAAAAAACAATGTAGGGGTAAGCAAAATCAGAGTCCAAAGTTTTGGAATTTCGGCGTTTTGAAGTTTGGCGTTGTGGAACTACATGTTGGAAGGGCTGCAGGAAAGCAGTGTCTGGCCCAATGTCATTCTTTGTCTGATGTACCCTCACATCTGGAAATTGCAATAAAAAGAACCTATGCTTCAAAGTTAGATGCTTTTGAACTGTGGTGCTGGAGGAAAGTTCTGAGAGTGCCTTGGACAGCGAGAAGATCCAACTAGTCCATTCTTCAAGAAATAAAGCCTGACTGCTCACTGAAGGGAAGGATAGTAGAGGCCAAGATGAAGTACTTTGGCCACATTATGAGAAAAAAGAAAAGCTTAGAAAAGACAATTATGCTGAGGGAAATGGAAGGAAAAAGGAAGAGGGGCCGACCAAGGGCAAGATGGATGGATGGGATCCTTGAAGTGACTGGATTGATCTTGAAGGAGCTGGGGGTGGTGACGGCCGACAGGGACCTCTGGCGTGGACTGGTCCATGAAGTCATGAAGAATCGGAAATGAATGAACGAATGAACAATAACATGCTTCAAAGTTATTGAAAAGTCATTCATGACACTAATGTTCCTCGCTCACTTAAGCTTTTTTGGCCTACAGTTTTGCTGCCACTAAGCTCATAAGATTTCTTATGAAACTAAGAGCCGTCGCAAACTCTGTTCCTGCGGGAGCAAACCTTGCTAGCATGTCCCTGACGTCATGAGACTCCGTCTCTCGCCCCGCCCCTTTCTCCGCCTCTTTCTCCTTGCGAGAGTGGTTTTTCCTTTGCTAGGGCAGCATTGCCAGCATACTCTCTCAGTTGGCAGAATTCAACTGAGAGAAAATGCGGGCAATGCTGCCCTAGCAAAGGAAAAACCACGCTGGCAAAGAGAAAGGGGCGGAGAAAGGGGCGGGGCGAGAGCCGCAGGCTCATGACGTCAGGGATGTGCTAGCAAGGTTTTCTCCCGCAGGAACAGAGTTTGCGACGGGTCTAAGAGCCGTAGAAAACTACTGGAAGCAAGAGCGAGCTTGTGCTCGAGCTCACTCCGAAGACCCGCCTTTTTTCCCCCGAGGCTGCTCTCTTTCTTGCTAGTGTGCCTGTTTTCCCTTGCTAGGGAAGCGATGCGAGTGTACTCTCACAGTTGGCAGAATTCAACTGTGAGCGTATGCTCGCATCCCTGCCCTCTGCAATGGAAAACAGGCACGCTAGCAAGAGAGAGAGCAGCCTCGGGGGGAAAAAGGCGGGGCTTCGGAGTAAGCCCGAGCGCAAGCTTCCTGTAGTTTGCTGCGGCACGAGCATATGCTTGCAACGCTGCCCTAGCAAAGGGAAAGAGGCGGAGAAAGAGGCGGAGCATCGCTCGTGCTGGCTTAGTTTGCTCTCGCAAAATCCTAGTTTGCTACGGCTCTAAGTCATGAAACTGAAACTATTGAATTGAAGAATGGGAGCCAGGTTCATGGAACCATCACAGGAGTGGGGGTTTACTTATTAATTTATTTATGACATTTCTACCCCGCCTTTCTCACCCCAGAGGGGATTCAAGACGGTTTTACATACAGACAACAATCTGATGCCTTAAAATACAGTGTACACTTAAATCAATATTAAAATAGAATTAAAAAGTATATTAAAAACAATGGAAACATTTAAAAACAATAGATTCAGAGTTAAATACATAATCTAGGAATGTAATCCAAGCCATTCCAATGGTCATTGCACATTGTTCCAAGTCTATCGCACAAGTTCTCTAACGGCTTGGTCACAAAGCCACGTTTTCACTCTCTTACGGAAGGTCAGGAGGGAGGGGGTTGATCTGATATCCCTGGGGAGGGAGTTCCACAACCGAGGGGCCACCACTGAGAAGGCCCTGTTTTCTCATCTCTGCCAATCATGCCTGCGAGGGAGGTGGGACCGAGAGCAGGGGCTTCCCAGATGATTTTAAACTCTGTGGTGGTCCATAGAGTGAGATACATTCAGACAGATAAGCTGAGCTGGAGCTGTTTAGGGCTTTATAGGCTAAAACCAGAACTTTGAATTGTGTTTGGTAGCAGATTGGCAGCCAGTGGAGCTGACGTAACAGGGGGGCTGTATTTTGATTTTAGTATGAATACACATCTGAAAGCTGTGAAAATGACTCTGAAAAACAGAGAACCCATCCAGTTGGAAACTTTAAGTATTAGGTATTTCATTCTGCCAAACTATAGTTTGTTTATTTGCTTCATTGCACTGGAGAATCTAGATACTCTTCCAGAAATGTTCTTTCAGTTTAATGAAATAGTGTTTTTTATTTGTCTTTTTCTCCCTAACCCCAGTGAATGAGGAAGGATGACTATAGACATATGTTTTTATAAAAAGACTGGATTTTCTGTAAACTATCCTGGTAACATATTGAAAGGCAAAACAAATGCAAGAAAAGATATAACTTGATAAGCATCATATCTTTCTCCAAAACCACTTTACAACATCCTGAGAATTGCAGTTTGGTTAGAGAGGTAAGCCAGAAATTTTGAGATGGAGACTGAACAACAAAGAACAAATATGTGTATGTTATTTAAGCCTGTTAAATACGAATTAAATGTCACTATATAAAATTGAAAAGTAAAGGTCTAGCACTTGCCAGTTATCCCAGCAAATTTGCATTGACTGGACAGATGGGTGGGATTACGTGCATATCTTGGTGAGAAATTGTGTAAAAAGTTGCCTACATTTTCTCATTATAAGGCTTCCTCCCACCACCACCAACTAACCCCAGGGACCTTGTGGCTCTGGCTCTATTTCTAGATCTTTCACAAAACCACAATTTGCAAACTTCCCAAGAGAAAGGTTATTAGATGAATCTGTAAAGGAGGTAGAGCATAAATGTGTGGGCACAAGTTAGAGACATTCAATACAGAAGGTGCATCCAGAAGAGGGAAAGGGTTTCTGGAACTATCAAGAATTTCCCAGTTCTTTTTTAATTTAATCTGCATGATCCTAGGGTTGCATCCAAACTCTTCCTTAAAAAATGCCGGGCTTTGCTCCCTCCTTTCCCTGTATCCCCCTCCCCGGTGATCACATTCAGAAGTTATTACTAAAGTGCTTGAGAGATATTACACTAGTCCAACATTAAGATTATAGAATTCTAGAGTTGGAAGAGATCTTGTGGGCCACACAGTCCAACCCCCTGCCAAGAATCAGGAAAATCGCATTCAAAGCACCCCCGACAGATGATCATCCAGCCTCTGCTTAAAAGCCTCCAAAGACAGACCCTCCACCGCACTCCAGGGCAGAGAGTTCCACTGCTGAACAGCTCTCTCACACAGTCAGGAAGTTCTTCCTCAAGTTCAGATGGAATCTCCTGAACAAGATGCATTCCTCTTTCCTTCCCTTGACATCTACTGAATCTGTGTCCTGGAAACAATAGCCGTGTTTGCTGATGGCATCCATCTTAACTAATTCCATGATAACACAAGCAAATAGCCAAGTACATTAGGCTATAGGGCAGGCATGGGTCAACTTTGGCCCTCCAGGTGTTTTGGACTACAACTCCCACAATTCCTAACAGTCGGTAGGCTGTTAGGAATTGTGGGAGGTGAAGTCAAAACCACTGGAGGGCCAAAGATGGTCCATGCCTGCTATAGGGCATTGGTGAGGCAAGTAAGCTGGATGTACCTCAAGACCATTTTTGAATTCCCCCAAGACCTACCCAAAATATGTAGATTTAAAAAAAAAACATACCAAATCTATGCACTTGGAGTTATGAGAGAGAGTAAAAACCTTCAACCTATAAACATCATGGTGCAAGGACTAGGGACACTGTCGGAATTGTAGTTTCATTTTTTTTAATTGGGCGTGAGTTAACTGTTACAGTAAGTCGTAGCAAGATCAAGTGTGTGTGTTAAAGAAATCCTTATGATGTTAATTATTATGTGCAGCTGGTAATGTAGGTCAGCCAGCATGTTTGGGCCACACCCGATGGGGTATACAGTATGGTTTTTAGAATACAGTTTGGAGAAGCAATACGCTGCTATGAAGGAGATGCAATGAGCTGTAATGCTGCTATGCTCTAACAGTGATGCTCTTTTGTATGGTGAAATAGCTATTTACTCAAAGTTTATGTTTTGCTCTCTCATTCGAATGAAGATGAAGAAGCCTTATTTTATGTTACTTACAAGGACTATGTAAGTTTGTTGCACTGTTTTCATTTTGTATACAACACTGCAGGTTTATGTTTTGCTTCTGCTGGGAAGAGTCAAGTTTTTTCTGTCCTTTTTTCCCTCTTGCCTGTGTGTCTATTGCATTGGACCTGGCTAAAATCTGCTTCTGTGCAACATTAACCCCAGGAAAGTTTTTTTTTTCCTGGGATTAACTGGACTGATCTCCTGGTCCAATAGACACTCTTGGGTTGAAACAACTACTGTCACCGCAAAATAGCAAAACTACCCACACATATTCTAAATAATGCTGGAGGTGAAAACATTCAAGGTCAAGTGGAAATGATCCTCAATATACTCCAAGATCTGCTGAGAGGATCTAGTGCCCGGTTTTTGGGAGGCAGCTGGCCTCCCTAAAAGGGAGAAAAAGTCCGAGGCCCAGAATGTTGATCCTTGAACTTTTTGGGGGCTGTGACTCTTGGTGAGCTTCAAAGTGGCCTTGGAAGTCACAGATGGTATATGACAGGTCCATGGGGTAGATGTATTTATTGGATATCATGGCTTGAATGCGGCTATCGGTTCTACTGCAACGCGCTCTACGTGGGGTTGCCTGCTCGGAAGCTTCAAATAGTCCAGAGCGCGACAGCCAGGTTACAGGGAGCATACAACTCCGCTGCTGCGCCAGCTCCACAGGCAGCCAGTTTGCTACCGGACAGAATTCAAAGTACCTATAAAGCCCTAAAAGGTTCCAGACCAGCTTATCTCTCTGAACGTATCTCTCCCTATGAACCTTCCAGGAAGTTGAGATCATCCGAGGAGGCCCTTTTTGTCAGAGTTTTATGTTATGTAGATCATTTCTTAAGTGAAAAATGGATAAGTGGTTGCAGGAATCATGTCCAGTCATTGTATGACCAGCACCTGTGAGAGCTTAGCTACTACAAATTGAGAGAAGAAACAGAGAAAGGGTAGAGAGAGCAGAGAGAGCAGAGAATGAGCAGAGAATGAGCAGAGAATGAGCAGAGAATGAGCAGAGAATGAGCAGAGAATGAGCAGAGAATGAGCAGAGAATGAGCAGAGAATGAGCAGAGAATGAGCAGAGAATGAGCAGAGAATGAGCAGAGAATGAGCAGAGAATGAGCAGAGAATGAGCAGAGAATGAGCAGAGAATGAGCAGAGAATGAGCAGAGAATGCTGATGCTGGTGATGAGAGCAATAGATTCCTGTAAAAGCTCAAGGAAGGTTTGCTGGAGTATTGGGATGGACTGAAACTGTTATTTGTTACTGTGGCATAAACATTTACTTTATTTGAAGAAAGTTTGTCTTCTGTGGATTGCATTATTTTCTCAACGGGGCGCAGCTTCCAAGAAGGTGGTTTGAATGTTTGAATACAACTCCAGCTATAAAGCAGCAACACCATAGCTGCGACACTTTTCTCAATCCCGCCTTTTTCACAGGCACGTCTGGTGGGGGCAAGAGACAGGGCTTTCTCTGTGGTGACCCCTCAGCTGGGGAACTCCCTACCTAAGGATATTAGATTAGCCCCCTCCTTCCTGACCTTTCGAAAAGAGTGAAAACTTGGCTCTTTGAGCAAGCATTTAGAACTTCAGCATGACCAGATAAACTCAAATTGGAATATGAACTAGGAATGGCTAAGACGATGGAACGGTTGAAGATTTGAACAAGAAGACATAGTGTTTATAACTTTTATTGCTTATTGCTTTTATGGTTTTTAAATGTATTGTGATGTGATGTGATTTATTTATTTATTATTTTGCTTTTAACCTCTGTATGTATTTTTATATATGGCATCTAATTGTGCCGATTTGTACACCGCACTTAGTTGCCTTCGGGCTGATATGATATGGGATAAGTGACTGTGACGATGTGTATTTTTATTCCTATGGTTATGTGTTGTTTAAACAGTAGTTAATAAATGGTAAGTATGTAGAATTATATTTTGTTAGAGATGGTGGCTGGTTTGGCCTGAGTTGCCATAGCAACGGGGGTGGAGCCAACTGTCACCTAGCTGCACGGCTGTTTGAAATAGGCAGTCTGTGACCATTAGAGTTGCAGAAAGGACTGATTTCTCTAGTGGGAGAAACAGGGAAGAGTCTGTGACCGTTAGAGTTACAGGGAAGACTGAAATCTCTGGGTGGAGATTCAGGGAACTAATTTGTGACCAAAGGGGTTACAGGAAAGGGCCCAGTAGTGATAAAGCTACAGGGGGTTATTGATTCTGGGTTAAGAATCAAAGTTTGGCTGGGAGCCAATTCTGTTAAATAAGCCTTTTAGCTTATTTGTTTTATTAGGACAGTTGTCCAGGAAAGATACATCTGCTTACAGAAACCTCTTAAAATCTGTACCTAAAGTTACTCATGAAACCTTACTAATGTAACCAATCAAGATTTGTGCCTCTTGTGAAGAAACAATTGAATATGTTATACTCCTGTTAAATAAACTTGTTACTGTTTTCCCCAAGCCTTGCCTAATACAGTTTCTCCTAAGTCAAACAGCCTGCATAAGAAGTAAAACCAAATCGGGGACAGTAAACGCTACGCTATCAAATAAGTAAATCCTTCTTTGTAAAACAGCTCCTAAGTTGATGCTGAGAATTACTGGGCTTTCCTCATAAATTTGGTGGCAGTAATTTTATGCTCCTTTACAGTGACGTAAATAAAAATAAATAAATATTTCAGAGGAAGGAACCGCAAAACCATCTCTGAGTAGTCTTTGTCTAAGAAAACACAATGATATTTAAAGAGCTGACCATAAGTCAACAGATAACTCGGTGGCATATATATGCATTGGTGAGGGATGCTGTGATGTGGTTCCCAACCTGTGGGTCCCCAGATGTTTTCGCCTTCAACTCCCAGAAATCCTAATAGCTGGTAAGCTGGCTGGGATTTCTGGGAGTTGTAGGCCAAAACACCTGGAACCCACAGATTGAGAACCACTGCATATAGAGCATAAATGGCTCCTCTAATGTTGTTTTTTAAGGATCTGCTAGTGAAATTGCCAGCAAGCAGTTAGTCACACACTCCTCTTAATTGACATTAATACAATTATACTACAATTCACATAGTATGTTATTTTAACCATTGTAGCATTCCAAGTGTCCAATGTATTTGAGGAACCCAGGTTCATAAGCACTTTAAGCCTCTATCTTTGCTATTCAATGAAAAGCCTGGATTCATCAATGCAGGAGAACGAAGTACTGTAGTATAATTTTAAACCAGCACATGTCAGGTTAATTATAAGACAGAGAACATTAATTTGTCAGGGCTATCGAGCATGACAAGAAATATGAAAAAGTTACACATTTGAATTATTTTTGCAAATATGTGTATTGCTTAGGTTAACAAAATTACTGGCGAGGAATGAGGAAGCAGATAGCCAAAAGGGTCTTTAGCGTGAGTGGCATTTGTGAGGGATTCTCGATTTCCAATATTTAAACGTGATGCTGACTTCTATAAAAAAAAATGAGGGCATATTTATTATTCTAAGATGCCAAAGGGAAATATAAAGAGACACACAAAAACTGGCCTCTGGGAGCAGCTGAACTGCAGGGCAACAAGAACATTTACCATTTCCCCCAGTCAGGATCGTTGCTCATAGAATCATAAAAGCCTCTTCTCTCTGGCCTGTCTCCAGACATTTGATTATTCCTCACAATTATCTATATATCCTGCCTTTCAGTACACAAATCCTTCCAAGGTCACTTGCAAGTAACCACAATGGCTTACAACGGGAGGTCAACAACAATCATAAATAATCTCTTCAACATTCTCCCTTCCCCTTCTTCAACTATAAAGGCTGGATATTATCATCCAAAACGTGTAACATTCATTCAGCTTTAATTAAGTATTTCAATCCATTCAAGAATCACAAGTGATTTCCCTTGGATGTAATGATCGCGATTTAATTTTATGGGTTATGTTGGTTTGTTTAATGAAGTTTGCATCTAGCAAGTGGCATGAGATTAAGCATGTAAGCAAAGATCCTGATATGCAGGGATCAACAGATTTTGGAGCAAGGAATTACTGCGAAGACCTTGAATTCCACCCATTATAATGCTAAATAAAGATGGGAAATGTTGGACTTCACTAAAGAGTCATACATATTATACAGGTAAGGCCAAAAAGTCATCATGGCACAAAGCTTTTGATGGTAGCAAAAACAGAATTGGGTTGATAACAGCAGAAGCGATGTTACACAGGCAGCCTTGTCTTTGCAAGTTGCACATTGTGGTTCTGCATCCCACACTGTGCATTCTGGCCATGCATCCTATGCTTTGCATGGTGGTTGTGCATCATGCCTTTCACATTGCTCAGAAGCATCCAGTCATTGACGTGTTGCACAATATTGTTATTCTGAATAGGGGTTTGATGAAGTCCTTTGGCCACATAATGAGAAGACAGGAAAGCTTGCAGAAGACAATGATGCTGGTGGACATGGAAGGAAAAGGGAAGAGGGGCCAAGGGCAAGATGGATGGATAGTAACCTTGAAGTGACTGGCTTGACTTTGAAGGAGCTGGGGGTGGCCATGGACAACAGGCAGCTCTGGCGTGGGCTGGTCCAGCAGGTCAGGAATAGTTGGGAGTGACTGAACTAATAAACAACAACAACAACAACAATTGAGGTTTGTCTAATTTCGTCACAGTATACGTCTGCATGTAGGTATTTGTGCTACAGTAAGAGGATGATGACTCTTGTCATTTTCAGATCCTTCCAGGTTTTTGGGAGGATAAATGTACCAAGGTGCCATGCCCTCTCAGAAATGCTCCCCCCAAATGTCCTCAGGTCAACCATGCCCATTTGCTGGGTCATCCCAGCAAAGCCCATTCCTGTGCTCCAGGAGTTGGCCCGTGGGGTGTGGGATGGACACGAGATGCTTTAAATCTTAAATTGTTTTAGAGATCTCACATCCATCAATGAGGGTAAATAAGGGAAGGAGGCGGATATCCTGCCTACATGCCATATTTTGAGGACCCCTGCTGTAGCCCTTCATCCAAAAACTGGTTTCAGGGGATAGCAGGCTTTTGCAAAAGGGAGTCAAGATCTATCTATCTATCTATCTATCTATCTATCTATCTATCATCTATCTATCTATCTATCTATCTATCTATCATCTATCTATCTATCTATCTTCCTTTCTCTCTCTCTCTCTCTATCTCTCTCTCTCTCTCTCACACACACACACACACACACACACACACTGTATACAGGAGGCACTCCATCCATGAGATACCACCCCATTCTCTCCTGATTGGTAGGTCCGAAGCTTCATAACCAAATAAGATTATCACACATTCTTAAGAAATCCAATAAAGAGATTATGATACAATAAATGATAGAATTATACCTCAGTAAATTCTCTCAGGATGCTAACAGCAATTTTGAAGTCCTAGTGATAATTATAATTATAAAGCATCTTGCAAATAATCATAATTATTGTAATTACAATAAGATAATTATCATAATTTTTCATTTGAAATATTATGTATCACTCTCCAGCCAAAGTGGATTAAGTAAAATCCATAAAACGCAGCAGCAGCAGCAGCAACACCTACTTAACCACAGGTTTACTGTCTAAAATAGGAGGAAAGTGGAAGAAAGAGGAGGGGACAGTGGAATAAAGAGAGCCAACATATGTAGAAACCCAATTATTTGAGGAATGTCACACCGTGAGCTGAGAATCCTCACTCTTGCAGGCATTCAGCAAGTTGAATGAGTACTTAAGCGTGGACTTTGACTTTGTTGTACAGTATGTTACACTACAAGTCGTAGCATTCCAGCAAAGGGATTTCTGGGTTGTTGTAGGTTTTTCTGGGCTATATGGCCATGTTCTGGAGGCAATTTTTCTCCTGACGTTTCGCCTGCATCTATGGCAAGCATCCTCAGAGGTAGTGAGGTCTGTTGGAAGTAGGAAAAATGGGTTTATATATCTGTGGAATGACCAGGGTGAGACAAAGGATTTTTCTCTGCTGGGGCTAGGTGTGAATGTTTCAGCTGATCACCTTGATTAGCATTCAATGACTTGGAAGTGTCTGGGGGGAATCTTTTGTTGAGAGTGATTTTTATGTGCCTGTTTGTTTCCCCTCTGTTGTTTTGCTGTTGTAATTTTTGATTTTTTTAATACTGGTAGCCAGATTTTGTTCATTTTCATGGTTTCTTCCTTTCTGTTGGAATTGTCCACATGCTTGTGGATTTCAATGGCTTCTCTGTGTAGTCTGACATGGTGGTTGTGAGAGTGGTCCAGCACTTCTGTGCTCTCAAATAATATGCTGTATCCAGGTTGGTTCATCAGGTGCTCTGCTATGGCACTTACAGACCCACCAAGAAAATCCAACAAATGCTACGTTCAGCAAAGGACAAGAGGGATCCTCTCACCTCTGCAGGAGTCTACCGTATATCATGCAGCTGTGGACAAGTCTACATAGGGACCACCAAACGCAGCGCCCAGACACGCATCAAAAAATTGCCTCCAGAACATGGCTATATAGCCCGGAAAAACCTACAACAACCCAGTGATTCCGGTCATGAAAGCCTTCGACAATACAAAGGGATTTCTGTTTCAACAAATCTGAAGGGTACCAGTTTCAGAAATACCACAAGCTCTTTGTTGTTTTGGGTGTCACAAACAAACACGGCTACCCTACTGAAAAATTACAGTTTTTGGAAGGTCGATGCTTGACTGCTTTGTGTAAGCAAAATCACTCATACAACTGAGAGAGACAGACAGAGACAGATGACGAAGGTAATTCCATGCATGAAGTTAAAATCCAGCAGAGAAAACAATTCTGAGCCCTTGATTAAGATTTGCATTAAACTATCAGGAACCATTAAAAAAATCCAACTGATGAGTAGCTATTTGGCCACACACAGAGCTATTATTTTCCATCCACTTTAATAATCAAAGAGTTCAGATTCACTATGAACACAACATTGATGAACAGGAATGATGCAGCCATTTGACAATGATGAGCAACGGTGACAGGCTGTGGTTTGATTAAAATTAGCAGCCGTTATTTTCCCGTGGACGACCTAACAAAATGAGAAGTTGGGAACCTTGCCTTCAAACTTAAAATCTCTTTCAATTTCAGAAGAAAGGAGAGCAACTGGTATTTTTGCTCATCACAGGAAAAGGAAGGCAATGAAGGACATATTGAAAGACGCCAATGTTATCTTTACTATTCAACCCTACATCATTTATGAAGATGCCATTAAAATTATGTGAGCTTTCTTAAATGAACTCATTTACAGCCCTTCCTTTCTTCTGGATTAAATGTAGAACTTCACAGTAATTTTCTGCTTCTTCTAATCACCACGTTTTCTGCTCTTACTATGTCAACCTTTGAATGTCTTGTTGTTTATTCATTCAGCTGTTTCCTATTCTTTGTGACCTCCTGGACCAGCCCATGCCAGAGCTCCCTGTTGGCCGTGGCCACCCCCAGCTCCTCCAAGGTCAAGCCAGTCACTTCAAGGATAACATCCATCCATCTTGCTCTTGGTCAGCCCTCTTCCTTCTACCTTCGACTTTACCCAGTATCATTATCTTCTCCAGGCTTTCTTGTCTTCTCATGATGTGGCCAAAGTACTTCATCTTTGCCTCTAATATCCTTCCCTCCGGTGAGCAGTCGGGCATTGGAATTGGACTGGTTTGATCTTCTTGCAGTCCAAGGCACTCTCAGAATTTTCCTCCAGCACTTGAATGTCTTAGTGATAGATGAAACAGATCACAAAGTGGTCACCAATGTTTGCTCTTCATCCTGCAGAGGTGTGACTATTCTGGCCCAGTGTTGTTCAGAACATCATAAATTATATAGATGGATGAATAGAAGGGACATTAATCAAATTTGCAGATGGCACCATATTTGTGTGTTTCTGTGGGGCTATTAGTTAATACCCCAAAAGGACAGGATGAGAATGCAAAATAATGGCTTGAAAAGTTGGGTTAAAACTAAAAAAAACTGAACAGTGATAAATGTAACATACTACATGTAGGTAGGAAAAATGAAATGCAGTAGAGAAGTGAGATTTAGCTTGAAAGCAATACATGTGAAATAGATCTAGGCGTCTCAATGGAGTACAAACTACACATGATTCAATAGTGTGATAGGAGCCCCCAGTGGCACAGTGGGTTAAACCCCTGTGCCGGCAGGACTGAAGACCGACAGGTCGCAGGTTCGAATCTGGGGAGAGGCGGATGAGTTCTCTCTATCAGCTCCAGCTCCTCATACGGGGACATGAGAGAAGCTTCCCACAAGGATGATAAAAACATCAGATCATCCAGGCGTCCCCTGGGCAACGTCCTTGCAGACGGCCAATTCTCTCACACCAGAAGCAACTTGCAGTCACTCCTGACACAACAAAAAAAAATAAATAGTGTGATGCAAATGCCAAATAAGCAATACATATTTTGGCTACATGAACAGAAGTACAGTGCCCAGATGAAGGAAAATAATAGTACACCTTAGTGGCTTGGCTCACAGTTCACTTGGGATGCTCCATCCATTTTTCAGTATCACTGTGCAAGAGGAGACTGTGAAGCTTGACCAGGTTCAGACAAGGGCAACAAATGGTAAACAGTCTGGAAATCAAGCCTTAGGAAGAATAACTTGGGGAGATGGATATGTTTAGGAAATAAGATTTAGATGTGATATGATAGCTATCTTTGAATATATCTAGTGGCAACATGCAGAAATGGAGTGAGTCTATTTTCTGCTGCTGCAGACTACAAACTTACTAATGGCTTCTGTATAGAAAAAAGATTCTGCCTAAACATTAGGAAAAACATCTTTATTTTAAAATCTGTTGGATAGCGAACAGGTCTTTAAAACAAGGGTTGGATGGATCTATGGCAGGGGGTTGGACCCATGTGGTCTCTTCCAACCCTTGTTATTCTATTATTCTATATTTCAGGAATATGTAGATCCTGTATTTTTGCATGAAGGGGGTTGGATGAGAGAATACATGTTGAAGAATGGTTTGAGTTTTGGACTGCAGCTCTGGAAACCAGAGTAAACCTTCTCAGCCATGGAAACCTACTGGGTGAGTTTGGGCACATCACACTCTCTCTGTCTCAGAGGGAAGCTAAGGCAAACTCCTCTTAAGAAATAATTCCCAAAATAATGCATTTCGTTAGGGATGTCATAAGTCAGAAGCACAACAACAACAACAACAATGTGTCCATCACATTTTGATTCCACCTTTTACCTTACTACACAGTCTCTGAGGACCTCTGGTTGGATCTGTTTACCGTAACAGTTTAATATTCTATTTTAACCCTTCAACTCCTCCAGTGTTCTTGGTATTCAGGCAATCTCATTCACACAGCTATAGGTGGGTCTACAAACCCCATTTAGTCAGAACGTTTGCTAGCTGTCAACATTTTCGGGACCTCTGAGGAACCTCCTTCTGCAGCACCAGGCACCAGTATAATTATTTTGTTCACTAGAGACAATCATTGCCTCGTTTGAAGTAATGAGATAATTCAGATGTGAATTCATTTTTGAGCAAGGATGTTAATAATGGCTAATCTAGAAAATTGTATTACAAACAAAGGAAAATTTTGTTTATAAAGAAAATGAATGAATAACTATGGAAGGTTGTGGCCATTCCAACTAATTTACAGCTGGGAGGGTATTTCAGGAGGTCCTGTTTGGCAACCACAGAAATTTTGCAGGTGAAGCAGCAATAAAATGGCCTTTTTCTTTCCCACAGAAATAAGAAAATGCAGGCTTGGCAAAGCTGGAAGTCAGGTGTGCTCTTTTAACAAACCAGCTCTCCAGAAATGCTAATTACAACTTCGGGGAAATAGAAACTCAAAACAAGTCATGAATGAGAAGTATACAAAACCATGTATACAAAACCATGTATACAAAACCATGTTTATTAATTTACTGAAATATTTTTGTCATGCCACTAAAAAGACTCAATAGCACCAACAACAACATTTTTGAAAATGGTGTGATGTAAAGCAAACTGAATTATTGTACTAATACCACTTAAGAACCTGCTTAATCAGAAAAAAACTGCTCTGCAAATAGAAATTGTTATGGTTTCACCCCAGAGGCACTGACAAACAGCATTCCCAATTCAGTCAGAGAACCGTAATTTCTGAAGACCATTACTGTATCTTCTAACTTCTGGATTCCTTCTGGATGTATTTCCTACTTTCTACTGGGGGCAATAGCATCCTAAACCATAGAAACCTCCCCAGGAAATCCATTCAGGTTGGCCACCAAATAGGATCTCCCCTATGAACGAACCACCTCTGAGATTAAGATCTTCTGAGGAGGCCCTACTCTTGATCCCACCTTCTCAGTGGTGGCCCCTTGGCTGTGGAACTCCCTCCCCAATAACATTAGATCAGCCCCCTCCCTTCTAGCCTTCAGAAGAAAAGTAAAAACCTGGCTCTGGGACCAGGCCTTAGGACAGTGTTTCTCATCCTTCCTAATGCCACGACCCCTGAACACAGTTCCTCATGTGGTGGTGACCCCTAACCATAACATTACTTTCATTGCTATTTCATAACTGTAATTTAACTACTGTTATTAATCGTAACGTAAATATCTGATATGCAGAATGTATCTTCATTCACTGGACCAAACTTGGCACAAAGAACTGCTACATCCAAATTTGAAAACTGGTGGGTTTGGCGGAGGGAAGGGGGTGCATTTTGTCATTTCGGAGTTGTAGTTGCTGGGATTTATAGTTCACCTATAAATCAAAGAGGATTCTGAACTCCACCAAAGATGGAGTTGAACCAAACTTGGCACACAGAACTCCCATGACCAACAGAAAACACTGAAAGAGTTTGGTGGGTGGGCATTGATCTTGAATTTTGGAGTTGTAGTTCACCTACATCCAGAGAGCACTGTGGACTCAAACAATGGTGGATCTGGACCAAACTTGACACGGATACTCAATATGCCCAAATATGAACACCGGTGGAGTTTGGGCAAAATAGACTTGACATTTGGGAGTTGTAGTGACTGGGATTTATAGTTCACCTACAATCAAAGAGCATCCTGAACCCCACCAATGAACAAATTGGGCCAAACTTCCCACATAGAACCCCCATGACCAACAGAAAATACTGTGTTTTCTGATGGTCTTTGGCGACCCCTCTGACACCATCTCATGACCCCCCCAGGGGTCCCAACCCCCAGACTGAGAAACACTGCCTTAGGAGAACCAGTGCAATAATATAATAGAATTAGAATATGTGCAATGACTACGATTTTTGGATAGCATAATTTTAATACTGAATGTAATTTTTTATTTTTTTATTGAATTCAATGGATTTTAAGCTTTATGTTGTATGTGTTCAAGGCACTCAATAATTGCCATATATATCTTGAGTCCTCCTTGAGGTAGAGAAAGGCAGGGTACAAATAGAATAAATAAATAAATAAGCACAAGTGTATGTTCAACATTCAAAAGGGATCCGGTATGGCTTTGAGTCTCTTCCTAAAAGGGAAATCTATGCACACAGCTTTTGTCAAGACTTGTTTCCTTCAAATGCCAGGAAAACAAGCAAAACTGCATCTTGATTTAAGTTAAATCAGTGATCAATACGATGGCCTTGACACGCAAGTGTACTCTCCAAGCTGTAACACATACTTATTATTCCCTCTCAAGGACAGCAGCAGCCATTATATAAATCCCCCATTCACTCGTTTAAATGCCAAACTTATAGACAGTAAGATTTGCTACCCTGGGTCAAGACCCACACAGCTACGCAGTGTTGTATTATTTTACAAAAAATTCTTAACATGGCCATATGGGTGTCCTTGGGAAACACCAATGACGAACATATTAATCATAAGTAAATGTTTATTTTCTGACTGGCAGCTGTCTCCCTATGAAAAGAGAACCTAACCACCATTTTATAGACTTGAGAAACTCACAGAAGAGATAAACTCTGACACAGTATTTAATCTTTTAGTTCTTATGGCAAATACAAACCATTTGAGAACCACAGTGAAACTTGCTTAACCTATTTGCAGATGAGCACAGTAAACACTTCTGAAGAAGGAAGTTTCTAGGGAGGAATGAAGCTCTACTCAACCAAAGCTACATATGGTGGATACTCTAGATCAGAGGTTCTCAACTTGTAGGTTCCCAGATGTTTTGGCCTTCAACTCCCAGAAGTCCTAACAGCTGGTAAACATTCTGGGATTTCTGGGAGTTGTAGGCCAAAACATTTGGGGACCCACAAGTTGAGAACCACTGATCTAGATTAATACGCAAAAGGCCTTTGTACCATCTTTTAAATTAACTAAGGTTTGAAATATAAGCTTTTGTAGACTAAGCCCACTGAACACTTGTGTATGAAGTGCATGAATGCTTGTGCTACAACCTTGTGCTACAACCAGTTTGCTACCGAGCACAATTCAAAGTGATGGCTTTGGCCTATAAAGCCTAAAATGGCCCCAGTCCAGGTTACCTGTCCGAATGCATCTCCCTCTACGAACCACAGCAGAGACTAAGATCCTCCGGGGAGGCCCTGCTCTCGGTCCCACCATCATTACTTACAGGTGCAATTGGCGGGAACAAAAGAGAAGGCCTTCTCAGTGATTGCCCCCTGCTATGGAACTCTCGCACTGGTGAGATTAGATCAGCCTCCTTCCTCCTGTCCTTCAGAAAGATGCTAAAAACTTGGCTGTGGGATCAAGCGTTTAGGATAGTGCAATAATGGTAATAACAGGAAACCATCCAGTATGGATGCACCGGGACTGTGGCACAGCTGGCTGGGAGTCAGCTGCATTAAAATCGCTACTGACCAAAAGGTCATGAGTTTGAAGCCAGCCCGGGTCGGAGTGAGCTTGTGAACAATTTGTTCAGCTTGCTGTTGACCTTTGAAGTCCAAAAGACTGTTGTATCTGTCAAGTAGGAAATGTAGGTACTGCTTATGCGGGGAGGCTAATTTACAACGCCATAAAAATCTCCAGCAAGCATGCAAAGAATGAGGAACTACTTCATTACTGTCACAAATGGACAGTGAAGCGAAAGCTCCCCTGGTGGCCAGAATCCCCGCATGAAAAAGGTGTAATATTAAATAGCCTCTGTGTGTCTGTCTATATATGTTGTGTGTCTATGGCAATGTATATGTACATTGTAATCCACCTTGAGTCCCCTGAAGGGTGAGAAGGGTGGAAAATAAATACTGTAAATAAATAAATAAATACATTTTAACAATTTGATTTTAAATGGATGCAACTGATTTTAATGTTTGTGTATATTTATAGTTTGTTTTATTCTGGCATTGAATGTTTGCCATAGATAAGTTGTGCTCCGCCCTGAGTCCCCTTCAGAGTGAAAAAAGCAGGAATATAAATGGTTTAAATAAATGAATGAATAAATAAAGCTCTTTCTGTTAGTCTCAAAGGTGCTACAACATCCCTTTGACAACTAAAGCTTCATAAATTTGTGCATAATATTGCATTATTCTTGTCTTGGGTTTTTTGCACTGTAAGTAAGATATGTGCAATGTGTAGAGGAATACATTCATGCTTTTTTCAAACAATAGTCCATCCCACCAAGAGTCTGGACTATTGTTTGAAAAAGTCAACGACTTAAATCAAGAAATAGCTTTCTAAGATCTACAGAGACACTCGCTGGAACACCTCAGCAAGCGAGAGTCCAAAAGTGGCAGGCTCAAACCCAGAACCTCAATCACTGACTGATACCAAATGAGAGATTCCCTCCTGGGCACATAGAAGACTGGGCGACTTGGAAGGCGCTGAACAGACTGCGCTCTGGCACCACGAGATGCAGAGCCAACCTCAAGAAATGGGGCCACAAAGTGGAATCCACGACATGTGAGTGTGGAGAAGAGCAAACCACTGACCACCTGCTGCAATGCACCCTGAGCCCTGCCACATGCACAATGGAGGACCTTCTTGCGGCAACACCAGAGGCACTCCAAGTGGCCAGATACTGGTCAAAAGACATTCAATCAACTACCAAGCTTGCAAACTCTGTTTTGTCTGTTTGTTAGAAATTTGTTAAAAATGTAATACAATTGTCTGGTCGGTACTGACACAATAAATAAATAAATACCAAGTGTCTGAGGAACCGTCAACTGCTCCTCTGCTTAAAATGTTTCAGGATCCCTGATTTAGATTGATAACAACTATTATGAGACTTATTTTCAAAAAGAGTTATCCTCCCATCATGTGGGAATAAATTCCATGACAACATACAGTATGTTTAAATGGGGCAGATTGGATTTGTACAATCACATTAAAATGCTTTCCCATTCCTTTCTTGACTCACCAAATGTGTTTTTCCTGTTGCTACAGCAAATAAGGTAAAGTATTCAGGGAAACTTCTATTATTTTCACCCCAACAAGTCTTGTCTGGTTAGTCAAAGTCAATTTATGCCACCTCAACAGGTATGTGAAGGTGACATTATTTTGCTCCTCAAGTGCTCCACTCCTTAATTTGTTGTACATTTAAGGCCAGTTGTAATGTTTTGAGCTGATGGGAGAGACACAGAGGAGGAGAAGAAAGGAGGTTCCAAACTCAGAAGAAATAAATCAGTGATAATACAAAAGTTTTGCTACAGTTAAATGACACGGAGCAGAAAATGTACTCCTACACAACTACCTCTTCAACTATCTTGGCCTTCTTTTCCATCACCTTGACTCAAAATGAAAGGGAATAACGCTGACCAAACCTATGTAAGATTTTTATCTTGATTGTGGGACTCATTCTGTTTTATATAATTACCTTCCTATGTACCGTTATCAGTTCTCCTGAGCTTTCCACATCACCATGACAACGCGAAAATGGAGTTTACTGTTATATTCAGGACACGTTCAAAAAAATGAACCATTTAATTCCTATCATCTTGATGCCTATGCACATTCACACGGCACATCGCTGGTTGTCTTGGTAGTGTTTTGCTTAGTTTTTTAGAGTAATGCTAACAATAAAAAAGATAATTTCTTCAACTTTATGGAAACTACTCAATTTTGTCTCCTATAAGTTGTTTCTTTTCCCTCACACGACACATCCCCTATCTGCTGAGAGGTAATTCCCATGAGCCTACAACCCATGATGCTAGATATGAATGTTTACGTCTCTCTTTTTCTCTGTTCATTGTAGACAAAATTATCATTTAAGCACTCTAGTAGGGAAAAATAAACCACAAGCCACACCCAAAAACTGTCAGGCCATCAAATGCTAATCAAGGTGGCCAATTGAAACATTCACACTTAGTTCCAACAGACAAGAGTTCTTTCTACCACCCTGGACCTTCCACAGATATTTAAACCCAATTTTCCAGTTTCCAACAAACCTCACAACCTCTGAGGATGCCTGACACAGATACAGAAAATGGCCACACAACCTGAAAAACCTACAACAACCCAGTGATTTCGGCCATGAAAATCTTCAACAATACAAAAAACCCCATAGTTCTCTATTCCACCAAAAAAACATGGTTACCTGAATCATATCCAATAATAATAATACTTTATAACTTTCCCTCTCTCTGCAAAGGGACTCAGTGCAGTTTCCAAAAAGTAACACAAATGGCAAACATTCAATGCCCTAATCTAAACAAACAACAATCAAGGTGAAACATGAAACAAAACAAACTCAGTATAACTTATGACACCACCAAAGCCAAAGGTTAAACTGATTTGCACATAATAAACACAAGGAGTAAAACCAATTAAAACATACTAAGTTAAAAGCAAAGTATAATGTATGAAATCTGCAAGCTGAGGTAAGTAATGGGTGTCTAAGTGGGGATGCATTTGAGATATACTAATCCTCCTCCTCTCAGTAAGCTAAATTGCACAGATAGGTGTTTACAAGCTTCTTAAAGGAGATGAGAGACGAGGCCATTTTTTAGCTCTTTAGGGAACAAGTTCCAGAGGTAGGAAGTAGTCACAGAGAAGGCATCTTCTCTCGTTCTCACCAACCACACTTCAGACAGGGGTGGGACCGAGAGTAGAGCCAGATTACTAACGGGGGCTGGGTACAGGGAGCACACCACTCCGCTGTTACGCCAGCTCCACTGGCTGCCAATTAGTTTCCGAGCACAATTCGAAGTGCTGGTGTTGACCTATAAAGCCCTAAACGACTCCGGCTCTGTTTACCTCTCCAAACGTATTCTCCCCTACGAACCATCAAGATTATTAAGATCATCTGGAGAGGCCCTGCTCTCGGTCCCACCGGCCTCGCAAGCGCGCCTGGTGGGGACGAGGGACAGGGCCTTCTCAGTGGTGGCCCCGCGACTCTGGAACGCTCTCCCACTGGAGGCCAGAACCGCCCCATCCATCCTAACATTTAGGAAACAGGTGAAGACGTGGCTGTGGAGTCAGGCCTTCTATAAATGAGACAACACCCTAGGACTCTGGATGGAAGATGATGTAGACCTGTTTTTAATATGACGACTGACCACTGTAGTTTTATACATAGTGTTATTTTAAAGCTGTTTTTGTAATTGTGATATATGATATTTTAATTGTATATGTTTTTATGGTTGGAAACCGGGCTGAGTCCCTCAATGAGGTTGAGAAGCTCGGTATAGAAAACTTTGAAATAAATAAATAAATAGAGAAGCAGGCCAGAACAATGGAGCTGACAATATGGGAGTGGTTCTCTCCTGGTACGGCTCTCCAGTGTAAAAATAACAATAATATTTATTTATGTATTTATTTCCCTCCTCTCTTCATGACTTGAGGCAGGTTATAGAATAATTAAAACACATAAATATTGCAAAAACACTACTGATACACATATTAAACCGTATTCCTATAAAAGCTACATTTTAAAATGTATTTTTATAAAATACATATTAAAATACACAAAATAGATATTAAACAAAGGACACACATTTAAAATTCATGCTTAAAGACTGTGTGGGCATATGCTCTTGGACTGGAAGTACCAGCAGCAACTACCAATATTAAGGGATGCTGTGCATTCAAGTGCAGCAGCACCTGCACAATCTGCACTCCTGGGTTACATCTTTTCTAAGTCCAGCTCCTATCAAAGGAAAGGGAGACAAATGAAAAAGCCTAGAGACTTGCATGTCCATGAGCTGATATTGTTTTCCAACTTGTTGGCCTCAGGAGAGGGTTGAGAACAGAGATCCCCCCCCACCCCCCCACCCCACTTCTTGTATGCATACTCCCCGGGAGTCTTTCTATTCTATCGGCTTAACAAATATTATTGTTTGTTTGCAGCCAACAGAGCTGCACAAATTTAACCAGGGATGATTCTGATCCATTCCCTTGGTAACACAAGGGAGCAAACAGGCAAACACTATCAGAGCAATGCCGTGTGACAGCAGGAACCCAAAGAGGCTATTAGAGCCCAAAAGGCTCTAGACTGAAAACATGTCTATGCCGCAGGCCCTGCTGGCATCACCCAGTGAAACCAACAGATCACTTCAGGATGCAGGGGTGCAAAGCATAATGCAAGCTGATTTATACTTGGGTACTGTGCAATGGGACAATGGTTCCAGTATTACTGTAGCAATCCAACTGGAGTCTCTCAACCTTCACCAGGGTGCATCAACTATGAACATACCAAGCCAATGCACAAAACATCAGGGCACAGTTGGGCAGATCCAGTGGACAACATTTCATGATGACACATTTTTGTATCTCTGAGGAATTTTAAGAAAACCTTTTGCATAGAAAGAAGGACGGAAGGAAGGTCACACCAAAAGGTTAGGGTTTTTGAGAATCCCTACTCATAAAGACATTTTGGAGAAAACTGAATTTCTTTGGAGTTGTGGAAAAACAATGACTTTGCTTCAGGGATGGCAGGCGAGAGCCAGTGTCATCTGACTGGCAGACAAAAGGTTGTACTCCATGTCTCTGGGAAAGAAGATACAGGAAGGCAGGAAAACCCAGAAGAGAAGAGAGTATATACTCAATCAGCACCCTAGCCCTTGTCATGGAGAGACTAGTGCAGTGGTTCTCAACCTGTGGGTCCATAGGTGTTTTGGCCTTCAACTCCCACAAATCTCTGTCAGTTTACCAGCTGTTAGGATTTCTGGGAGTTGAAAGCCAAAACATGTGGGGACCCAGAGGTTGAGAACCACTGTACTAGTGGCTCAGACACAATATCCAGACCAGATTCTGTGGTGTTACAGTAGAAGATGTGAAAATCCATCAACCAAGTTCTGTACCAGAATGGACACTGATCTTCTTTGGAGAAACACCCTGAAGGAACGGAAGCTGGAAATGCCTGGATTACTGAGCTCGTCAGGAAATACTCTTCCAAGAGAAGTCATAGGAATGTCTCGTAAGCTGGCCATGGGTCTATCTAGCCCAGTATGGTCACTCCTGACTCATAGCAGTTCTCCAGGGTTTTAGGAAAGATTTTTTCATAGACCACCATAGAAAGGCTGAAGTCTAAACCTGTTAATTTCTGAATGAAAAAGTCAACCCTCAGTTGCAGACTCTTCAAAACCTTGTTACATATTTCCATGAAGAAGAGATCCCACAAATAGGAAAGTAACCTTTCCAAGTTCTGGAAGCTTTGTACCTCCCTGTATGCATCCCTAAACTACCTGTAGTCATTCATAGAGAGCATTCCTGATCTATCCTATCATGTCAAGGGACTTCAAGAAGTTTTTCAACAGAGTCACAGCAAAACATAGACATTATAAGGTAAAGCCTTTAATGGCCAAGTGTACTTCCACTAGAGAGGTTAGATTTCATCCATAGTTCTCCACACGCACTACGTAGCACTGATGGAGAAATTCTTGGACCTGGAATCTTTTGTGCATCCAGTATCCTCTGTATTAGTACATATATACTTGGTAAAGTTCTGGCCACTACAGTTCCAGAAGGATATTGACAGTTGGCAAATGCCCAGAAAAGGGTCACCAAGATGATCAAAGGTCTGGAAGCCAAACTTTTTGGAAGACTGAGTAGTAATCTGATATCTGAGTAGTAGTATGATATTTGAAGGGATGTCCCCTAAAATATGGAGCAAGCTTGTTTTCCACTGCTTCATCAGTTTAGGACACAAACAAGTGGATTCAATTGCTAGAAAAGAGATTCCACCTACACATTAAAAAGAATTTCTTGATAGGAAGCTGCCTGAGCCAGACAGCTAGCTGCCATCCTTTTGGCAAATCATATCAGCAGTGCCAAAGAGCAGCACATAACCATATTAAGGGACCAATCAAACTATAGAATTTTCTATCAGATGTAGTGATGGATGCCAGCTTGGACAGCTTTAAAAGAGGATAAAATAAATTCACGGAGGATGAGGAGATATCTAGTCACTAGTCATGTATATGTTTTATTTGTCACTGTGTTATCCTGTCATTGCTCTATGGAGCTATAGATCCCCTTCTCCTTACTTTTATGATCCAAACATCCTGCGAGATACATTAAACTTAAACTCATTGGCGCTTGGACACAAACGAGCTTTGAGCCCAAGTCTCTTCACTCCTAGTCCAGCAATCACAGCATTATATCATACTGACTTTCTAATACCAGCTGAAAGATCACATTAGAGTACCTCTGTGTCAGAAGCACTCTGCCTCTAAATTAGATATGTAAATCTTCTGACTATTTTGGCCTCACATCTGAGAACATTTTTTTCATCTTCTCCCCACTGTAAAATAAGAAAAAAGTTTCCAGACACATTTTTGTATATACAGTAGAATCCCGCTTATCCAACCTTCGCTCATCCAGCGTTCTGTATCATCCAACGTAGTCTGCCTCCCGCCCGGATCCACAGCTGTTTCAATACATTGCGAGGTTTTGGTGCTAAATTAGTAAATACAGTAATTACTACATAACTTTACAGTGTATTGAACTGCTTTTTTTTACGATTTGTTGTAAAATATGATGTTTTGGTGCTTAATTTGTAAAACCATCAGGTAATTTGACGTTTAATAAGCTTTTCCTTAATCCCTCCTTATTATCCAACCTTTTTGCTTATCTAACATTCTGCTGGCCCGTTTATGTTGGATAAGTGAGATTCTTCTGTATATGAAATATACAAGGAATTTTGTATTTAGATTGGGGTCCCATCTCCAAGATATCTCATTGTGTACATACAGGTAGAGTATCCTTTATCGAAAATGCATGGGACAAAAATATCCATATTTTGGATATTTTAATTTTGGAATATTTGCATATACATGATGAGGTATCCTGGGGATGGGATGCAAGTTGAAACTCAAAATTTATTCATGTATCATATATAGATGAACTGGAGCCCCCAGTGGCGCAGTGGGTTAAACCCTTGTGCTAGCAGGACTGAAGACCAATAGGTTGCAGGAGGAGAGGCGCAGGGGAGAGGCGGATGAGCTCCCTCTATCAGCTCCAGCTCCTCATGCAGGGACATGAGAGAAGCCTCCCACAGGGATGATAAAACATCAAAATCATTTGGGCGTCCCCTGGGCAATGTCCTTGTAGACAGCCAATTCTCTCACACCAGAAGCAACTTGCAGTTTCTCAAGTCACTCCTGACATGACGAAAAATAAAATAAAAATACATGGACCACGAGAAGATCCAACCAATCCATACTTCAGGAAACGAAGCCCGACTGCTCATTGGAGGGAAGTATATTAGAGACAAACATGAAGTCCTTCGGCCACATCATGAGAAGACATGAGACCTTGGAGAAGACAATGATGCTGGGGAAAGTGGAAGGCAAAAGGAAGAGGGGTCGACCAAGGGCAAGATGGATGGATGGTATCCTTGAAGGGACTGGCTTGATTCTGAAGGAGCTGGGGGTGGTGACGGCTGACAGGGAGCTCTGGCATGGGCTGGTCCAGGAGGTCACGAAGAGTCAGAAGCGACTGAATGAATAAGCAACATCGTATATACTACCTTATACACACAACCTTAAGATAATTGGGTTGTTGTAGGTTTTTCTGGCTATATGGCCATGTTCTGGAGGCAATTTTTCTCCTGACGTTTCGCCTGCATCTATGGCAAGCATCCTCAGAGGTAGTGAGGTCTGTTGGAAGTAGGAAAAATGGGTTTATATATCTGTGGAATGACCAGGGTAATGTTTCAGCTGATCACCTTGATTTGCATTCAATGGCCTGGAAGCACCTGGGGGGAATCTCTTGTTGAGAGTGAATTGATGTGCCTGATTGTTTACTCTCTGTTGTTTTGCTGTTGTAATTTTTGAGTTTTTTAATACTGATAGCCAGATTTTGTTCATCTTCATGGTTTCCTCCTTTCTGTTGAAATTGTCCACATGCTTGTAGATTTCAATGGCTTCTCTGTGTAGTCTGACATGGTGGTTGTGAGAGTGGTCCAGCATTTCTGTGTTCTCAAATAATATGCTGTGTCCAGGTTGGTTCATCAGGTGCTCTGCTATGGCTGATTTCTCTGGTTGGAGTAGTTTGCAGTGCCTTTCATGTTCCTTGATGCGTGTCTGGGCGCTGCGTTTGGTGGTCCCTATGTAGACTTGTCCACAGCTGCAAGGTACACGGTAGACTCCTGCAGAGGTGAAAGGATCTCTCTTGTCCTTTGCTGAACATAGCATTTGTTGGATTTTCTTGGTGGGTCTGTAAGTGGTTTGTATGTTGTGTTCAACCCAGTGATCCCGGCCATGAAAGCCTTCGACAATACTTAAGATAATTGTATCTTAAGGTTGTGTGTATAAGGTAGTACATATGATACTACCTTATACACACAACCTTGTAAGAATTTTGTGCCAAAACCAAATTCTGTGCATATTAAATCCCCTGAAAGCAAAGTATAACTATCTCAGACACTTATGTGGACAAACTTTTTGGTGTGGAGTCCAAAGCACTTCTTATCCCAAGCATTTTGAATAAGGGATGCTCAACCTGTAGTAGATGATTAACTCTTGCTACGTTTTTATTTGGCTGAACTCTCAAGCAAAAGCGTAAAGAGTTAATCCCATAATATATCTATTTTGCAGAACTCTAAAGCTGAAAATAAATATAGGCCTGAAAATTAGCCAGTGTGCTTTCAGCAGCATTCTGCCCGTTGCGGCACTCTCCAGCACATTGCCTTTCTGCAACTGCGTCATTAACTCCCAATACAGACAATCAAACCCCATCATTCCAACACCACACACTTTCATTAAAAAGTATTAGAATTTGCTTAGCTGCTACCATTTGCGTCCAACTTCATATTACGAAAGAGAAGGGGAAAGGGACAAGTACACTCTCTCTGCGTGTAATTCAATCACGCGGCATTACTTTGCCATAATGAAGCTCCACAGTGTGCCTGCATGGAGGATTACCGGACAGTGGTACTAATCCAGGAGACATTGAGCAAAGGAAGACGAAAACCAAAAAGAATGGAAACACACTGTCTCCAGATATAAAGTATTAGGGTGACCTTCTCAAAAAAGTACACTGAAAGCAATCTTTAGCTTCTTGATGTAGCTTTCAAAGTAATACTGTCACGAACTCGTGCACTTTGTGCTAAAAATGACGACCAAAACACTCCTCTCTACGTCTTTTGATAAAGCTATCCAAAAGCTTGTGCTAAGACAAATAAAATAAAATTCTGAGACTTATCTTCATTTTAAGCAACATATCCTGAGGTCATTAGTCACCAGGAATAGTAAGTACTCTCAAGGACACGGAAACCCAACATTATTCAGATTCTTAGAAGCTCTGCTCAGATTTCTGAGAGTTTATCAAAAATGGACCAGGTCCAAAAGTCCTTTGATTCATATTTCTTCTTCCTTCGACTTTCTGGCTAAAAGCCTGCTTTTAAAAAAATAAGGCCCAAATTATCTATGAAGTGGTGTGTGTGTATATATATATATATATGATGTAAAAAAAATCCAAATTCTGTATCGGATAACAGATTGGGAATTCTTTACTACCCACAGGATTATGCATCACTGTCAGATGGAAAATCAAAATAATAATAATAATAATAATAATAATAATAATAATTCATTTCTGTTGTTTCCAAGGTTCTCATTTTCTCTGAAAATTTAACAATTATTATTATTATTATTATTATTATTATTATTATTATTATTATTCTGCTTTTCCATCTGACAAGCCATTCGAACCAATGCCATCAAAGTCAGAATTGAAAAGTCGACAAGAGATCCCAAGTGTAGACTCTGCAAGAAAACAGATGAAATAATAGATCACATCCTCAGCTACTGCAAGAAGATCACGCAGACAGAATATAAGCAGAGGCATAACACCGTTGCTCAGATGATCCATTGGCACTTGTGCCACAAATACCATCTGCCTGCGACAAAGAACTGGTGGGATCTCAAGCTGGAAAAGGTTACAGAGAATGAACACACCAAACTCCTCTGGGACTTCCGGATTCAGACAGACAAGAGTTTTGGAGCACAATACTCCTGTCCTCACAATCGTATTAAAAAACAAAGTATGGATCATCAATGTTGCAATCCCAGGTGACAGCAGGATTGAAGAGAAACAACTGGAAAAGCTGACAGGATATGAGGATTTAAAGATCAAATTGCAAAGACTGTGGCACAAGCCAATCAAGGTGGTCCCAGTGGTGATCAGCACACTGAGTGCAGTGCCTAAAGACCATGGCCTGCACTTAAATACAATCGGCACTGACAAAATTACCATCTGCCAGCTGCAGAAGGCCACCTTACTGGGATCTACGCGCATTAAGGTGGCCTTCACCAATACATCACACAGTCCTAGACACTTGGGAAGGGTCCGATGTGTGATCCAATACAACAGCCAGCAGAGTGTCTGCTGTGGACTCATCTTGTTGTGTTTCAAATAATAATAATAATAATAATAATAATAATAATAATAATAATATACTTTTTAAAATATTGCACTCTGTCTCCCCGAGGGGACTCAGGGCAGATTACAGAACAAATATTCAGCAAACATTCAATGCCATTATATGATTAACAGGATAGACAATACACAAACAAAAGTAAAAGCTTTCCCCATCTTTTTCCATTTCCGGCCATGGGGGGGGGGGGGGGACTGTCACTCCATCTTCCATGCCAAGGAGCTTTTGTCATCTGTAGACATCCTACTGATGTCCTTATGGTGCCTTTATTGCCCCCCAACTTTCAAAGCGGTACCTATTTATCTACTCACAGTTCTATTTTTTTTTATAAACTTTATTGAGAGTTTCAAATGCATATAAAAAGGTGATAAGGTGAGAATGGGAAAGGGTTAGGGTAGGAATAAGGGGAAGGTAAATGGGAGAGGGAATGGGGGGGAAGGTGGGGTGGCAGGGGGGGAGCGAGAGGGAAAGAAAGGGGTATAGTGGTGGGAAGTTACGACGCCGACGAGAAACAGAAGGGGGGGGGGAAGGGGTAGGATATAAAAACGAACTTCCAGATGAACAGACAGATAAATGTTTTCTTATTTACAATAAAGTAACTAAGAATATAGTAATTAATAATATATATCAGAGTCTTTCTTAACATGTCGTCGAATTCCCGCTTGAAATTTCCTGAGTCCTATCTTTCTTTTTCGAGGTATTCGATGAAATTACTCCAATCCGTTTGGTTTTTCTTTTGTTCTTTCATTGACAGTCTCTGGGTCAGAAGGTCCATGTTCATCACATCATAGACTTTTAATGTCCATTGCTCTATTGTAGGGACCTCTCCGGATTTCCAGAGACGGGCCAATTGTATTCTGGCCGCTGTTGAGAGGTGGAAAAGAATCTTACTGTCATTACTATCAAGGTCGAAATCGGTAATGCCCAACAAAAAATATTCAGGTTTCATGGGGAATTTCATTTTTAGAATTTCTCCAGCTTCTTTATGGAATGCTCGCCAAAAGGCTTTCACCTTTTTGCACTCCCGCCACATATGTATGAAAGTGCCGGTAGCTTTTTTACATTTCCAACATTTAGCTCCTATTTTCCCCCTACTGAATTTGGAGAGCTGGACCGGGGTCAGGTACCATCTAAAAAAGATTTTGTACCAATTCTTCTTATAGTCATTAGAGTATGTACATTTTATTTTTTTCAACCAAATTCCTTCCCATTCCTTAAAGGTGATAGGACGGCCAAGATCTTTCGCCCACCTCACCATGTTGTCTTTAACTTGTTCTTTTTCCGTCTCCCATTTGAGCAAGTGTTGGTATATTTTCCTTATATGTTTAGCTTCAGACTGGATAATTGTTTCCCAGAAGGCCTCGCTTGATTCGAAGCCAATCTTTTTATCTAGGTAATAGCTTTCCTTTATCTGATGGTACTGGAACCATGAGAGAGTGGAGTCATATTTTTTTTAATCCTCCAGAGATTTAAGTAACGGTTCATGTGTGTTCCCCTTTATTATCTCTTTATATGTCAGCCACTTGTCTCTACTTGCTCCCCTGATCTGACTGGCCTCATTGGGTGAGAACCATAGCGGAGCTTTTGTGTAGAACTTATTTTTATAGTTTTCCCAAATTTGAATTAGAGGGGCTCTTACAAAGTGGTTTTTGAAGTTACTTTCCTTTTTGGCTTTTCCCCTCCATAGGTAACTGTGCCAGCCTTGCATTAAATCGTGGCCCTCCAGGGCTAGCAATTTCACCTCTTTAAGACTTATCCACTCCTTTACCCAGCATAAGGCTGAGGCATCGTGATATAAACGTAGGTTTGGGAGAGCTAGTCCTCCTCTTCTCTTACTGTCGCATAGATTGGTAAAGCTAATCCTATGTCTTCCCCCTTTCCATATGAATTTTTTGATGTCCCTATGCCAAATTTCAAATGTCTTTCTGGTTTTAATAATCGGGAGGGTCTGGAAGAGGTAAAGTATGTCGGGGAGGATGTTCATTTGGATGGCAGCTATTCTCCCTAGGAGGGACAAATTCAGAGCTTCCCATCTTTTCATTTTATCTCTGATTTGGGGCCATTTTTTCTCATAGTTATTCTTATATAGGTGGGCATTTTTCGCTGTTAAAAAGACCCCTAGATATTTCACTTTTTTAACCACTCTGAATTTCGTTCTTTTTTGAAGTTCTTCTTCTTTCTTTTTCGAGATATTCTTTATCAGCATTTGCGTCTTGTCATTATTGACTTTAAAACCCGCCACCGCACCAAATGATTCCAGCTCCTGACACCATTTGTCTATAGTTTTAAGAGGATCTTCTATCACACATACTAGGTCATCCGCAAATGCCCGGATCTTAATCCTGTATTTCCCCAACGTTAGGCCTCTTAGTTCATCATTCTCCCTTATGTTGTTGATTAGTAGTTCCAATGTCAGGATGAAGATGAGGGGGGATAAAGGGCATCCCTGTCTAGTTCCCTTTTCGATTACAAAGTTAGGTGATATTTGGTTGTTAATTATTATGTTGGCATATTGATGGGAATATATGGCATCTATTGCTTTATTAATGTTGTAGCCAACATCCATTTCCTTTAAGGTCTCTTTAATCAGGAACCAATTGACGTTATCAAATGCCTTCTCGGCGTCCACGAACAGGAATGCCACTTCCTTATTTATCTTCTTGTCATAATACTCGATTGCGTCTAGTATTATGCGTATATTGTCTCTTATTTGTCTTCTGGGCAAAAAGCCTTTCTGATCTTCTCCTATCCTTTCTGATAGTACTTCTTTCAATCTTTCTCCTAAGATGCTGGTAAATATCTTATAATCATTATTGAGGAGAGAAATTGGTCTATAATTCTTGGTTTTGGTGTTATCTGTGTTTTCCTTGTGTATTAAGACTATGCTCGCTGTTTTCCAGGTGTCAGGGATTACTCCTTCCTCCAGTGCTTTATTCATAACTTTTAAGAGGGGGTTTGCTAAGTGATCTACGAATGTTTTATAATATGATGTCGTGAAACCATCCGGGCCGGGTGATTTATTAGAGGGTAACTTCTTTATTGTTTTTTGGAGCTCTTCTCTCGAAATTTTTTTATTTAGGCTTTCTCTGTGAGCTTCTGTTAATTTTGTTATGTTCCGTTTACCTAGGAATTTCATTACGTCTTCTTTGTGAATCTTATCTTCTGCATAGAGTTTCTTATAATATGTCGTAAATTGCTCTAATATTTCCGATGTTTTATGAAAGACCCTTCCTCCCTCTTCTATCTGTGTTATTCTACGGGATTGTCTTTTTATGGCTAACTTTCTCGCCAACCACTTGCTTACCTTGTTGGCGTTTTCGAAATAATTCTGCTTAACATACTTTAGTTTTTTTTCCATCTCCTCTAGTTCCAAAGTGTTCATTTGTTTCCTTACTATGTCAGTCTGATGTAATATTTTTTTGGAGGATGGGTTTTGTTTTGCTTGTGTCTCTAGGTGTTCTAGCTCTTTCTTAAGTTTCTCGTATGCTTGTCTCTTTTTTTTTCTTTTCCTGGCTGCATGTTCCATCAAGTGGTCTCTCATAAAGGCCTTCGAAGCGTCCCAGATTGTTCTTATGTCAGTGTCTTTTTCCGTATTAAAGGTAAAAAATTCTTTTATAAGGTCATTATATCTAATTTGATTCTGTTCACCTTTGATTAAGTATTTGTTTAATTTCCACGTAAAGGTCCTTCCTTCATTATTGTTTTCTCTGATTGTTATTAGGATAGGGGCATGGTCTGATGTCAATATTGGTAGTATTTTGGATCTTTCTATCTTATTTACAAAGGATTTCGTACACCAAACCATGTCGATACGTGACCAGGTTTGGTGACGATTGGAGAAGAAGGTATAATCAATCTCCGTCTTATGTTGAAGCCTCCATATATCGACCAAATCAAGTTCTTCTAGGGTTTGAGTGCAGGACCTGGGCAACATACCCGTTGCGCATTTATTTCTATTTCCTTTTTTTTTTGATGATTTATCTTTCTGGATATCGAGGACCCCATTGAAATCTCCCATCACCAGCAGATCATCATATTCTTGTTCTAGTATATAGTTTCTTAATTTCTGAATAAATTGCACCTTCCCCCCATTCGGCGCATAGATATTACACACCAATGTTTTAGATCCATATACCTCTGTCATGACTCCCAAAATCCTTCCCTCCCCGTCCTTGAAGGCTAATTTAGGCAACAGATTCTCGTTAACATAAGTCTTGACTCCCCTTTTTTTCCCCCCACTGCATGAGTAAAAGAGTTTCCCCAGTCTGATTTGTTCTAGGAAAGCCACATGTTTCCCTGAAATGTGGGTCTCTTGGATACATAGTATCTCACACTTCTCCTTTTTCAGGGAGTGCCATATTTTCTTCCTTTTACCCGGGGAATTCAGTCCATTGACATTCTGGGATACTATTTTTATTTTTGGGCCCATTTTAGTCTATTTTTAAATACCTTATCTGTGTCCACTTGAATTGGTTCTCCAGTCCCAGCCAGGTGTTGAGGCACTCGGGGTGATTTCTTCCTCGGTCTTTTTCTCTTTTTCTTGACCAGACCTAGCACAGTCGGGGATTCTTCCTCACTATTTTCTTCTTCTCCATCTTTCTCATCAGTCTCCGGGGTTTCTCCCTCACTTCTCTTTAGCGGTGTCTGCATGCCTCTATTTTCATCTCCTTGTATTTTTCCTAAAAAAATTTTTGCTTCAGTTTCGGAGGTTACCCAGAATTTTGTGTCTTTCCAGGTGATCATTATTCCCTCTTTTTTCTCCCACCTAAAGCGGATATTCCTTTTCTTCAGTTCTTCTGTTAGGAAGTGATATTTCCTTCTTTTCTCCAGAATTGTTATGGGGATTTCTTTTAGGATCGCGATCCTACTGCCTTTGTAAAGTGTTGGGGCTTTTGCGTTTTCTCTTAGTATCTCATCTCTTTCAGATTTCCTAGTGAAGTGCACCAGGATATCTCGAGGAACTTTGTTTAACTTGGCATAGTTAGAATTGACCCTGGTAACTCTATCTATGATCTTTCTTGCTGATTCTGGGCTTGATTTTATTATCATTGCCACCAGGTCAGTTATCAAGCCTCTTGTGTCTTCATTCTCCTCTTCGTTTATATTGCGAAACCTAAGTTGAAATTCCTTCTCTCGTAATTCTTGTGTCTCTTGTTGGTGCTTTAAAGTGGTAATTGTCTCTTCCATTATCTTCATCTTTTTCTCCAGCTCTAGGTGGGATTCTTTAACCTTCTCATTCTCATTCTTCAGTGTCTTGTTTTCTTGTTTCAATCTGCTTATGTCTTCTCTTACTGTTGTTATCTCTTTATTGAGGGCCAGGTGTAATTCCTCCTTTATGTCTTTCTTCATCTCCTTTAATTCTCCTTTTAGTTCCTCTTTCAAGGCAGTGTTTTGTTTGTCGTTCTTGTCTTGCATGCCTTGTACTACAGTATGTAGTTTCGTTATCTCCTTCAGGATATCACTAAGGTTTGGTTCTTCTGTTGGAGTCTCTTTTTTTGTCCCCCCTTTCTTATCTTTTTCCTTTTCCATTTTCTCTGTCTTCCTTTGCACAGACATGTCTTGTTATTTATATTTGTAGTTGGTATAGAGTGGGTAAATATGTGCTTCTCCTGTTTTCTTTATTCTCCCCTTCGAACTTTCCCTTCCCTCTCCTACCTTTTGCAGAGGCTTCTCCTTCTAGTAGGGGTTATCTTTCGGCTTTTCCATCAAGTCCTCCGTCAAGTCCTCTCTTTCAGCTTCTCTTCCAGCCAGCCTTCTGTTCTCCTAATTCCCTTCCTTGCACCAAGTTCCGCGTTCCTCTCGCGAGCTTTCCTGTTCCCTCGAGGTTTCCCTCTCGCGCGGGCTTTCTCACGGGGTTTCGCTGCTGCTGCGCCGCCGCTCTCTCCTGGCCTAGACGCCCTCCTCTCCTCCTCTCCTCCGTTGCCTGCCGCTCTCCTCCCCGCCCTCTCCGCCACAATCGCCGTTCTGGGGGGCAAACGGGCAAGAAGGCAACCCGTGGAGCCCACAGTCTCCTCGTAGGTGTTTCTTCCCTTGTTTTCTTCTCTTTTTTTATTATTGTTTTTTTTTTCCCGTCTTTTGGGGGTGCGGGTGGGAGGGTCGGCGTGCGGAAGGAGGGGGCTGAGCGGATGGAACTGTGAGGTTTCTTGCACTCTCTTGCGCACCCTCTCCTGCTCCCCTTGACTCAGCGCCCTTTCCAGAATTACGGGGGTGAGCTAGCAGTTAGCGGTTCCAGTTAGCTTACCCCGCTTTTGCTTCACCCTTTGCTGTTTCTCCTTCTCTTTCTTGTCCTTCTTGTCTGGATTCTCGAACTTTTCTCTCCCACTTCCTCTTCCAGTAGCTCTCTGCTCTCTTTAGATGCTCCTCTTCTTTGGTTTACTCCTTGCTTTACTCCTTTATTTTCTATATTCCATTTTACATCCCCTGTCGTCTTGGAGTCTTCTTCCTCTATTTAATAATACTCAGCGGCTTCAACTTTTCTTAGCCCCCGTTCAGTCTTACTCACTGTACTGCTCTGTTCATCTTCTTTCTCTCTTTCCTCTTTCCAGGTATATTGTTTTTAAAATGCAATGGTGGCTAGCGTCTTGGCCCGGTTTCTCCAAGTCCCGGGTTCCTACGTTGAGTCCCACCCCTGGCTGAAGTTCGGGGGGGGGGGGGCCTCCAAAGAGGCTTTCCAGCTCAGGGTCTTGCTGCCCTGTTATTTCCACTGGGCAGGGGGAAGTCAAGCTCCCCTGGGACCTTCAACTGGGAACAAACTCCGAGCAGCGTCAGGAGTTTGCTGTCTCCGCCATCTTGCCACCACCGGAAGGCTCCACATTTCTATTTTTGATGTGCTAGAGAAGCAGAAGTTGGGGCTGATGGCCAGGGCTCACCCTGCCCCACGCTTGAACTGCCAACCTTTCAATCGGCAGGATTTTCTGCAGCTTGGTGGTTTAACCCACTGTGCTAAACCCAGCCCATCCTTCTGCATTTGCTTTTTTGACTTTTTTGACTTGGATTGGATTCAAATGTTGTATCTGGGAATCTTTAGGTCTTCTGAAACAACTCTATTGTCAACTACCTCTAGTCATGCTGCAAACCTACATATTTCTAGAGGTTTCTAAGTCTCTTAATGTGATTCTACTGGCAAAGAAATTAGTCTTAGAGTCATGCTGGATCACCTAGAAATTCCCAGAGAGGTGTTTATCAGGGGAAAAGGGGGCAACTGCTTTAGTCACATTTTTCCACATTCACAGGGCCCTATTCCCCTAACCCTGCGAATGTGGAAGGCTAACACTAAAAGCTTGAAGGAGTGATTTATTTATTGAGTCATCAGCAACCAGTCAATTATATTACATTTCTAAGAGAACAAAGCAAACAAACAGACAAAATACAAAAATACAGAATACAGAATACAAAATTTGTGAGTTTGGTAGTTGATTAGATGTCCTTTGACAGTATCTGGCCACTTGGAGTGCTTCTGGTGTTGCTGCAAGAAGGTCCTCCATTGTGCATGTGGCAGGGCTCAGGGTGCATTGCAGCAGGTGGTTAGTGGTTTGCTCCTCTCCACACTCACATGTCGTGGATTCCACTTTGTGGCCCCATTTCTTAAGGTTGGCTCTGCATCTCGTGGTGCCAGAGCGCAGTCTGTTCAGCAACTTCCAAGTCACCCAGTCCTCTGTGTGCCCAGGGGGGAGTCTCTCATTTGGTATCAGCCATTGGTTGAGGTTCTGGGTTTGAGCCTGCCACTTTTGGACTCTCGCTTGCTGGGGTGTTCCAGCGGGTGTCTCTGTAGATCTTAGAAAACTATGTCTTGATTTAAGTCGTTGACGTGCTGGCTGATACCCAAACAGGGGATGAGCTGGAGATGTCACTGCCTTGGTCCTTTCACTATTGGCTGCTACTTCCTGGCGGATGTTAGGTGGTGCAATACCGGCTAAGCAGTGTAATTTCTCCAGTGGTGTAGGGCGCAGACACCCCGTGATAATGCGGCACGTCTCATTAAGAGCAACATCCACTGTTTTAGTATGGTGAAATGTGTTCCACACTGGGCATGCATACTCAGCAGCAGAGTAGCACAGCGCAAGGGCAGATGTCTTCACTGTATCTGGTTGTGATCCCCAGGTTGTGCCAGTCAGCTTTCATCCCAGCCACATGGGACGCAGAGACAACTTAACTGTCCTTTAATAAACAAGTGTGCTACAGATGTCCCATTGTAATTTACAGGATCTTTGCTTACGAAAAGGAGTGTAAGAGTAAGAGAGAATACTTAAAATATTAAAAATATTAAAAATATGCACTCAAAATATTGTCCAGTCGTCTTTGGATAAGAAATACCTACGAAGAGATTTTTCTCTGGTGCCCATCAAGAGTTTTTTTTTTTAATTCTAGGTCAGGTGGGTCAAATATATCTAGGAGAAAGTAGTTTCCTACCCTTTAAAAAAAATTAAAAGGGAAAATTCCAAGCTTCAGAGCATCAAGCCTCTATTATCTCATTGTCAAACAATCAGCCTAGAAGTCAGAGAAATTAACAAGTACAGCAGAAAGTACTTGAGCTATTCCCATCACACAGAATAACAGTCTAACCAGTGAAGGCGCTTCCAAGTCTCTCAGGATGAATTGCCATAAGCTGGTGTGACACAGAAATACCTTCTGTCGTCCAATCACAAGTTTTTCAACAGCAAAAATAGTTTCGCGGCTCAGTGGAGATGAAATGAGGCAGAGTTTTCTAGTTGACACATTACAGTGCAGACACCGCCAAGGCTCTCCCATGGCCCTTGTGGCACCATATGTAGGAAAGCGCGGTTTTGGAAAAATAACTTTTGGGACTGCAATACTTAGCGTTCCCCCAGTTTAATACTACACATAATTTAAAAATGTTCTGTACTTGTGTTTCCTTAAATGTTTTCAATATGCATCTGCTTTAACTTTAACTTTTGTAAACTACCTTGAGTCCCAGCTCAGGGGAAATGGCAAGATATAAATGAACAAAATTATCATTGTTACCATCAACAATAACAAATGCCACTACATGTTATGTCTTAACAAGCTTCCAGCTAAAATAATCCAGGTTGCCAGATGTGTGCATAGGGAACAGCAAGGAGAATGAGCTGAATTCAGTGAAGGAAACTAGACAGATGTTTGGCTAAAGAGAGTTGGAGCAAGTACAAACAGGAGTAGGGACCTTGAAAAATCCTCATGATGGCTTCAACTACAATACAATTCCAGTATCTGGAAGGCTAGTACCTGCAGATTCACTTATCCATGTTCAACAAAATAGACCCTCCCTAGCATTAGTTATTCATTTCAATAGGTTCGTTGCAATCAGTGCCTGAATATCAAGTAAAAAGTGGGTACTAGAAAAAACATCATACGAAAGCTGACTGGCATAACCTGGGGATCACAATCAGACACAGTGAAGGCATCTGCCCTTGCGCTTGACTGCTCTGCTGCTGAGTACGCATGCCCAGTGTGGAACACATGTCACCATGCTAAATAGTGGCTCTTAATGAGACATGCTGCATTATCACAGGCTGCCTGCACCCTACACCGCTGGAGAAATTACACTGTTTAGCCAGTATTGCACCACCTGACATCCCCCGGGAAGTAGCAGCCAATAATGAAAGGACCAAGGCAATGACATCTCTAGCCCATCTCCTGTTCAGATATCAGCCAACACACCAACGCCTTAAATCAAGAAATAGTTTTCTAAGATTTACAGAGATACTCACTGGAACACCTCAGCAAGCAAGAGTCCTAAAGTGGCAGGTGAAAACTCAACAACTCAATGGATGATACCAAATGAGAGACTCCCTCCTGGTCACACAGAAGACTGGGCAATTTGGAAGGCGCTGAACAGACTGAGCTCTGGCACCACGAGATGCAGAGCCAACCTTAAGAAATGGGGCCTCAAACTGGAGTCCATGACATGCGAGTGTGGAGAGCAAAACACAGACCACCTATTACAATGCAGCCTGAGCCCTTCCACATGCGCAATGGAGGACCTTCTTATAACATCACCAGGGGCACTCCAAGTGGCCAGCTACTGGTCAAAGGACATTTAATATCAAATGAGAAACTCCCTCCTGGTTACACAGAAAACTGGGCAACTTGGAAGGCACTGAACAGACTGTGCTCTGGCACCACGAGATGCAGAGCCAACCTTAAGAAATGGGGCCACAAACTGGAGCCCATGACATGCGAGCGTGAAGAGCAAAACACAGACCACCTATTACAATGCAGCCTGAGCCTCGCCACATACAATATGGAGGACCGTCTTATAGCATCACCAGGGGCACTCCAAGTGGCCAGCTACTGGTCAAAGGACATTTAATATCATGCCAAGTTTTTAAACTTAGTGTTTTCTCAAATACATTGGTTTGCTCGTGATACGATATATAAATAAATTGCGATCAGTAGTTTTGCAAATCCATGCAAAGTATTCCCTATGGATAAGGAGCCATGTTGTATTCCGAATACATGACCCAAGAAACAACAAAGCCAATACTAAAAGCCTCCACACTGTTTTTCTAGTCTAGTCTTTCCTGTTGCCCACACGTATATAATTTGGACAGCCTTGCTTTAAATTGTGATGGCTGTGAGATGGCCATCCAAATCTTCTTGTCTCAGTTTACTATGTCACAATGGAGGCTGACTGTATCCTTCCCCACAGACTTATTATGGGATAATCTAGGTGTCATTTATGAAGACATCTGTATACTAAATACACCAAAGAAGAACACAAAGCATCTTCAACTTGAACTCTCCAAACAACACTCAACATTCACATTAAATGCAAACAACTAATTTCGAAAACATTTTTAAATAGCTCTTGAGTTCCACCAATGTAGGAAGGGCAGAACTCTCGTCAAGTGCTCACCAAAGAGCTACAGAACTGGAGTGAGGAGAAGCTCCACAAACAAGTACAAGCCAACCTTGACAAAGGGCACCTCACAAGTGCTTACATTATTTTTAGACAAGTTCACAAAGATCACAACTAGAATGCAAAGTACAGACAAGAATATAATATGCAACAGAATAAAATAAGACATCCCAAAGCCCCAAGGAGACTGCTTCATGTAAGGTCTATCTAAATATGCTTTTAAAAAAAAATTAGCCAGTCTAAGAAGCTGAAGTATAAATGAAGTGTATGCATCTCATGCATGTTTATTGAAATGAGAGTTCCTCTGAGTTCAAGAGGACTATCTATCCAACAAGTTTGCAAAGACAGAAACTCTAGAGGAAGACATTCCCTTGGGTAGGGGCATGAAAGCTTATTCCTTTGCTTCGTATTCTATTCAAAGGTCAATGAAATAAAGAAGTAGGAGGGTGACGTGGAACATAGCTTTCTTGTATTCGTACCATCATAATATGTACAGAAATGAAACAGAAATATTGAAAATCTGTTCTCCAAGGATAACTGGTCACTGAGTGTTAAATATTCCACCAAACCAGGCATGGGCAAACTTGGGCCTTCCTCCAGGTGTTTTGGACTTCAACTCCCATAATTCCTAACAGCCTACCGGCTGTTAGGAATTGTGGGAGTTGAAGTCCAAAACACCTGGAGGAAGGCCCAAGTTTGCCCATGCCTGCATCAAACTATAAACATGGAATCACTGTCATTACAGCTTTCAACAATCAAACCTACAGTTTATCTTGCTAGTACACATTTACCTATTCAACCTGCACTTTCCCAGTTAAAAATCAAATTTTCTGTCACTAGAGACCACCTTTATATCTACCAACGCTGACCTATACTGGTAACAACATGTGCCCTTTTCTACTACCTATTATTCCCTATGGCTACCATGCTTTTTCTTCACTATACTGAGCACAGTAAGTTTGGACCTCACTCCCTCTGAGGATGCTTGCCATAGATGCAGGCGAAACGTCAGGAGAAAAATTGCCTCCAGAACATGGCCATATAGCCCGGAAAAACTTACAACAACCCAGTTTGGATTATGTTTATTTATTTGTTTATTTATTTCGGACATTTGTATTCCATCCTATCACAACATCCGCAGAGGGACTCAGGGCAGCTAACAACCGGCACACCATGGTGCCCACAACCGAAAGCATAAATATACAATTTAAATAAAAACAGTATAAAACATTCAAAAAGTCACCGATTTAAGTCATCATCCTAAAAGCAGTCCATCAAGTCCATTAAAGCCGTCGCTTTGCCAGCAAGTCAGCCTAGTCAGCAAAGGCCTGATCCCATAGCCAGGATTTCACTTGTTTCCAAAAGGTCAAGAGGGATAGAGCAGATCTAATTTCACTTTGGAGGGAATTCCACAGCCAAGGGGCCACCACAGAAAAGGTCTTGTTCCTTGTCCCCATCAAACGCGACTGCGATGATGGGGGGACAACGAGCAGGACCTCCCCGGATGATCTTAGAGTCCTAAGTGGATCATAGCAGGAGATACATTCGGATAAATAAACTGGGCCAGAACCATTCAGGGCTTTACAGGCCAAAGTCAGCACTTTGAATACTGCTCAGAAGCTAATAGGCAGCCAGTGGGGCTGGTGTAGCAAGGGCTTTGTGCGCTCCCTGTACCCTGCTCTGGTGAGCAACATGCATCATGGCATCATGGCCAAACATTAAAAGCTGTCCAGTGGCATGAAACAGTGAACTTGCATTCATGACCTTGTTTGATAGGTTTTGCATTAGAATGGCATTGTGAGGTTGGGAAAAGACATGAAAGCTGGAGTGCATTTTCCCCTATGACTAACATGTCTGAACAGATCTGTGGGCATGGTGAAATGGGCTATATATTGTCGAAGGCTTTCATGGCTGGAATCACTGGGTTGTTGAAGGTTTTTCGGGTTGTATGGCCATGTTTTAGAAGCATTCTCTCATGAATTTTTGCCTGCATCTATGGCAGGCATCCTCAGCAGTTGTGAGGTTAGACCACTGAGGATACCATAGATGCAGACAAAATGTCAGGAGAGAATGCTTCTAGAACATGGCCACACAGTCCTAAAAACTTACAACAATCCAAAAATGGGCTATGCTTGTGGACTCTTGATTTTCCTGGTTTGGCACCACACTGTATAACAGTGGTTCTCAACCTGGGGTCCCCAGATGTTTTTGGCCTTCAACTCCCAGAAATCCTAACAGCTGGTAAACTGGCTGGGATTTCTGGGAGTTGTAGGCCCAAAACATCTGGGGACCCCAGGTTGAGAACCACTGCTGTATAAGCTTTGGGAGTTCATCTTCTATTGGGCTTGTCCAGGGAGGTGCACCCCAATCCAGGGGTCCCACTTAACCAGAGATGGGAAATTTGATCGCCAACCAAAGTAGTCTAGATAGAATTAGTTGTTTAGGGATGAAGTTCTACCATTGCTTGGTATCATTTACCACTAATGAAGCTTATTTTATAAGTGTTAACGAGTGCAAGCACCAAATTATTTCCCAAGGAAACCTATCTCTTTCCTCAGTTCTGGAACAGGAAAACTCTGGTCCATCATTCCAGAGATTAAGGTCCAGCACATCTTTTTGAGTCTTGCAGAGACTTTACTGTCTTGTTGATGTAATCTACACAGCTCTTGTCTTCCACCTTCCATATTGTCTGTTAAAAGCAGAGCTTGGACAAGTTACTTCTTGACTACAGCTTCCAGATCTCACCCACCCATCCTCACATGTTGGCTGGAAGACTGTGCAAGTTGTGGCCCCAAAAATTTAAAAATAACCTTCTCATATTTTGGGTAAAAGTTGCAGTATAGTACAGCTGCCCACCAGGGAAGTTCTGGACCAAGAATGCATTCCGTTGTTAAGTTAATTGGGACTTCTGTTCACATCTCTATAGAAATAGGATTGGAAACAAGATGAAGACAGTTTTACTGCCAATCACAGTTTAACACTTTTAACCTTCCAAACTTCAGATCTGAGGAAGCACGAGGGAGTAGAGACATCCGTTTTGTCTTTGTTTCTTAATTGAGAAGCTTAGAACTATGGATAAAAGGAGGAGCCCCTCTACCTTATGGATCTTTTACTCTAAAGAAGAAAATTCACCACATGATATTTTCTTCTTCCTCTGAAGGAGAAGAGCTTGCTTTCATGAATACTTTATATACATATACAGGATAATGTATTTTTATTATAGTCATTTATGTTATTAATATTTATTTTATTTTAAATCTGTCTCATTTACAAAAATTCTGTAGCAGTCTCAAAAACTAACAACCGTTGCCTTACCAACTGGTCAGTCAACCAACTTCTCTGCTTCTTCCTAATGATTTCTCAGCTCTTCTAACTTTTTATAAAGTTTTCTTCCATTCTGGAGACACTGGATACTATTGAGCATCCCAACTCAATTTCCCATGAAATGAAGACAGGGGACAGGATTCTTCATAGAAAGGGTTGCATTGGAGGGCAGCGAAAAAGAGGTGGGGATTGATGAGCCATTTACATTTGTCTTAGTCAGGATAATGCAAAACGATTTATACAAACAGGAGGGAGAGCAGCACAGGGATAAACTCCAGAGGTGGTGCATGGCAAGTCCTTGAGGTTAATTAACAAAAATTAAATCCCACAAGGCCAGGAGGCCAAGGACGTGTTTCAAATTGCAACATGAGGTATAGCAGAGATAAGAAAGGTCTGCGCCGCTAAGGAAAGTATCTTCATTTTGCTGCACAAGAGGAAGGGAGAAGTGCAGTGTTTTGGTTGCACTCACCTCAACTCTTTGGAAATATTAAAAAAAAAACAATGGTATATATTTCAAATAGCAGATGTGCTGCAAATAAACAGATTTTAGATAAACTCATCTTGCATAATATATTCAGAAAGGGAATACTGACCAAGGGAATTATTATCTTCTGCCAGTATGATTCCAAACCCCACTAAGCATATTTTGTAAATCTGAAGAGATAAACCTAGAACCCAACTGAACATGTGCAGAAACTTCTGATTACAGCAGCAGTTCAGCAATGGAATGATTCATTAGAAAGTTGGTGGGCCTCTTTCTATGGATGTCTTCCAAAAGAAGCTGGAGAGTGACTTGCTGTAGATGCACTCGCTGGATTTCCTGAACTGAATGTAAGAGTGGATTCAATGGCATAGACCGCCTTTTTCAGCCCAATAATTATGCAATAGCATGACTCCCTGGAAAAGGATGATAACGCACAAAAAAGTGAAGGCAGTAGGAAAAGAGAAATATTACCTTCCAAGACGATTGATTCACTCTTGTTTTCTGCTGCCCTGGACACTAGAACACGGAACAATGGCTTCAAACTAGAGGAAAGGAGATTCCACCTGAACATTAGGAAGAGCTTCCTGACTGTGAGGGCTGTTCAGCAGTGGAACTCTCTGCCCCAGAGTGTGGTGGAGGCTTTTAAACAGAGATTGGATGGCCATCTGTCAGGGGTGCTTTGAATGCATTTTCCTGCTTCTTGGCAGGGGGTTGGACTAAGAGATTGTGGGAGTTGTAGTAAAGAATATATCCGAAGGATCAAAACTTCCCCACTCCAGTTCTGCTTCCTGCACTCCATGACAGCAATTAAGCCACTCAATGATTTGCATAGGCAATATTAAGATAGTCTGCTCATTATTACAGACACTTAAGCCCAGGAGAAAGTTTATTTTTTGTTTTTAATGGCCAAGAGCTCTTTACAGCAACAACAGATCAGAAAATGGCTGAAGCCTAAAAGGCAGAGAAATAATACAGTTCTGCCTAATGCAGCTCAGAAAAGGCGGTGTGATAATCGGAAAGCTCTTTGCTCCCCATAGGCTACCAGTATTTTGAGCATTTATATAAAAAAAATTGCGATGAAAAGTGTCTGTTGGAAAGTGTGCAGCGGCTGCTACAATCTAATAAGGTCTCGCTATAATTCAAATGCTAAAAATGCTGAAGATGCTTTGTTTAACAAGCAGGACACTAATGAAACCAAGGGTAAATCCTCTGTTGCCATTTTCAAAGCAGGTCCCCTCTCAACCCAATTTGAATAGAGAAAAGAATTGCTTATTGTGAAAATTGATTTTCTGGAGTACCTCTTCCTTTGCACAAGTAGAGCTTGGTGACAATAGTACAAAAAACTTAAAAGGTAGATCCCTCCTAGCAAGAGGACATTCAGCACGTAACACTTATTGTAAAAGCATTAATCAAGGAGAGGAAAAAGCAACAAGTGTAGGGGACTTCCAGTTCAAACTGAGGCAGGGAGAGGAAGGCAATTGCATACTGCAGTTTTACAAAATGTGTATGTCACTACGCAGCCCTCTCCTTTCAGTCCCCTCTTGGAAGAGGTCTAGAGAAACAGAAGCACTCATTGTGAGGTTGTAGCAGTGTGTCTAGATTAAATCATTCCACAAAATTGGAGAAGGAAAAGAATTGGATTTTTTCTCTACCCTATTCTATTGTAGCCATATGTGCCTTTGTATTACAGGCAAAGCAAACAGCAGCTACCGCCAGAATCCCTTGCTGAGCTAAATAGAGAAAAGGGAGGAACAGAAAAGCTTGCCCTCACCAACTATCCCCAACGTGTTAAAAAAAGCACTGATCAATCAGACTGACCACTAAATAGGGACTAATGAGAAAAATGGAAGCTGGTGAAATTGAAGTACATTGGGAAATTAAAAATAATTTCCCAATGTACTTTGGAAGAAAGCTTTAAGCGGACTCTGGAAGGATCTTATTTCAGGTGTTATCCAGAGAACTATGTTTGATCTTATTGATCCTGAAAATCACCTCCTTGCATTTTCCACCCTTAGGCCATTGCTCCAAAAATACAAATAGGGGGTCAGCAAACACTAGAATCACAGAGTTGGAAGAGACCTCCTCGTGAGCCATCCAGTCCACCCCCTGCCAAGAAGCAGGAAAAGCAGGCCTTATAGTATTGTATATCACAACCAGACACAGTGAAGACATCTGCCCTTGCGCTATGCTACTCTGCTGCTGAGTATGCATGCCCAGTGTGGAACACATCTCACCACACTAAAACAGTGGATGTGGCTCTTAATGAGACATGCCGCATTATCACTGCGCCCTACACCACTGGAGAAACTACACTGCTTAGCCAGTATCGCACCACCTGAAATCCGCCAGGAAGTAGCAGCCAATAGTGAAAGGACCAAGGCAGTGACATTTCCAGCCCATCACTTGTTTGGGTATTAGCCAACACATCAATGACTTAAATCAAGAAATAGTTTTCTAAGATCTACAGAGACACTCACTGGAACACCCCAGCAAGCGAGAGTCCAAAAGTAACAGGCTCAAACCCAGAAACTCAATCAATGGCTGATACCCAATGAGAGACTCCCCCCTGGCCACACAGAAAACTGGGCGACTTGGAAGGCACTGAACAGACTGCGCTCTGGCACCACGAGATGCAGAGCCAATCTTAAGAAATGGGGCCACAAAGTGGAATCCACGACATGTGAGTGTGGAGAAGAGCAAACCACTGACCACGTGCTGCAATGCAACCTGAGCCCTGCCACATGCACAATGGAGGACCTTCTTGCGGCAACACCAGAGGCACTCCAAGTGGCCAGATACTGGTCAAAGGACATTTAATCAACTACCAAGCTTGCAAACTTTGTGTTTTGTCTGTCTGTTTGTTTGTTTGTTTGTTTGTTTTGTTAAAAATGTAATACAAATGTCTGGTGACTCCTGACACGATAAATAAATAAATAGTATTGACCAACCGGAAACAACCCCATACTATAGTGCACCATGCTTGCCATCCTTGTGACTGCTAGACAAAGCAGAAAGTGGCATTGCTTATATTTCCATTGAAATAAGAACTGTGGCAAATATGAGACCCATTTCCAAATGTCACTGGAAGTGCCAATTTGTTTTCTGGCTCTCACTTAGCCAAGACACTGAAAGCAGTGGAGAAATGGGGAGATGGAGAAAATGGAGGTATCCAGGCTTGGGAAGAAGAAAAGGTAACCCCATCCATAAGCTCCAGAAAATTTGAAATAGGAACTGCTTCCATCTCCTCTCCCATCAGAATAGGTTGCCCCTCAATAAGAAAAGAAGGGGCTAAGCATTGAGGAGTCGTTCTCCTTCAGAGAGAATTCTCTGTCGATTTACTAGCAAACTGTGAAGTGAAAGGATAAACAAGTTATTTTCCTACACAAAGCCCTTTGCCGTTCTCTCCGCAGCCATCTCCTTTCCTTTGCTGTCAAGTTATCTGACCTCTGTTTGATAATCTCATTTCCTTAAAATCAAAATACCGGAAATTTAAGCTTCCTAGAGTGTTAATTGTGACCCTGCTCCATTGCTAATCAAAAAATTGGATGTTTTGCATGAAAATGGTGCTCTAATTAATTCTCAGTCATAAAGCGCCCTGGTTTTAATAACCCCTTCTTGATTGGATAGCCTTTGAAGAGACGGTTGCAGTTAATCCGCTAAACTAGAAAAACCACACGCAGAGGAAATAATAAGTGGGCTTATAAGGTCTGAATAAGATGATTGCATTAACACAGCCAAAGTGAAGAAGAGCGATCTCTCTGCCCCGGCCTCAACTCCGACTCCCGTTGCGATGGAGAGGGGCAATCCAGGCATCTGATGGAACACTTGGCCTCACATCTACATTCCGCAAGGCAGAAAGAGCTCCTTGTTTCCCATTTTGGAGTTCTTCTTTGAAGGGGTGTCTACCTGTCACAAAATCTCTTTTATTAAAAAGTGACACAAATGCCGCTCATATCGTCCTCCCTCCTCCCTATCATCGCTGAATGACAGCGCATTATCATATGTAATTCTGAGAGTGTTGAGCAGCATTTTCATTACTCCAAACGTCAAGATCGGTTTGTGTCACCAGAGAACACAAAGAGTCGGTTCAGGCAGGCTTTTTTGTCCTTGTTAGTGAATTCATATTTCACAGCAACAATACTGCGGCTTTGTTGATGAATCGGAAGCTCCTGGAAATTGACCTCTTGTCAATAAAGGGTGATCTTACACAATTGACAAAATCAGTAGTCTGTCCTAGACTGTACTAGATCACGCTTCAGGTGCAGACGTTCACAGTGGGTCTTCAAAGACTCCACGAACATAGAGAAAGCTAACAAAAGGAGGCAACAGAGAAAGGGGCAAAGAGCGATGCAACCAAGGGAGAATGCACTCTTCCGGATGTTTCATTCTTAAAACAAGAACTACTCAAGAGAGCCTTGTAATGATTACCAGAGTTTGGCAAGCCTAGAGATTGGAGGATGCCTGCAGGCTGCTTTCCTTGAGATTTTGTACTGCTGAAGCTCTTCACATTCTTTCACTGCAGACATGAAGCTTCTTCGTAGACTCAGTTGGCCAAGTGATCTGAAAGCACTGATTCAATGGGGTGAAACTACCTCTGCTGACTCCCTATGGAGAAATATCACTGGTATATCTGACCGAAGTCTACAACTCACTGTCTTTGACAAAAAGATGCCACTTTACTGGCAAGACACAAGCTGCATCTCTCTTTTTCAAAGTAACAGCATCTTTCTGCTGGAAAGCTGAATCTGCTTGAAATGCCACATGGAGGAATACTCATCCCAAAACAAGGAAAACAGCTACCAGTAGACATTTCTTTCCAGTGAAAACAAATTATACGTGTGGCCCACATGAAAAATAACCATTACCCCTAATTTTCTAAACGAATTAATTCCAGACTCCTGATCAACTTGCTCTCTAAGAAACCCTCTTAAAAGTAGTTTGAGATTAATTACCTTTTGAGGTGGACTATCTTTCCCAAATGCCTCCAGTTATCATGGACCACTAGCCATGCTGGACAGAAGATTTTTGGAGCGGAAGTCTTTCCCTAAATGAGTCTTCTCTAGTGCTGTGTTGTTTTGTTGATTTGTACAATGTTCCTTCAAGTCACCTCTCAACTTATGGAAGCCCCATGAATTCCACAATGATTCTTTAGGCAAGGAATGCTCAGAGATGTCTTGCTATTGCCTTCCTCTGAAGTATAGCCTCCTCTATCTGGTATTCAATGGCGGTCTCCCATCCTAATACTAACCAGAGCTGCTTAACCTCCAAGACAACATGTAACCTGGTGCCTTCAAGGTATTGGTTTTGTTAGTTTGCTTTGTGGGATTGTATATAACTTTAATTAATTTTAATACCTTTAATTTGCAAATTGTTTTTTTAATAGCTTACAGTTACAGTAAGTAAGTATGTAAGTAAACTTTATTATGGTCAATTACCAGATCACATCAGGGAGAACCAGTTCCACACATCCACGTCAAACCCAAGGGTTATATACTTCAAACTTCAACAAATTTTAAAATCTAAGCTAACAACCACATACAAGTAGTTATTAAAACCCAACTCAACCCATGAGATCATCCAAAGGCAGTCTAAAGAGAGATAGTGGGGATGGCACCAGGGAGGGGGAAATATCCAACACTATAAATATAAGTTACAGTCATCCCTCCACAACTGGGGTTTTTTTTTTTTACTTTAGTGGATTTGATTATTCATGGATTTGATTGACGTGTTCTTGCTAGGAATCTCTAGGTCCTCCAGTGTTACTCTACGGTCAAGTTCTTCCAGTCATACTCGAAGATCAGAGATTTCTAGAAATAACACCATTATTCACAGTTTTACACTTTGGGGATCTTGTACCCCTAAACCCAGTGAATGTGGAGGGATGGATAGATGGATAGATGGATAGATGGATGGATGGATGGATAGACAGACAGACACAAACACAAACACAAACAAACACAGAGATATCTTTGCATAGTTTGCACTGCTTTAAATAAGTCGAAAGTTGTCATGATTCTCATTAAACGTTTACCTATTACCACCTGTTTGCAGCTTCTTCCCATGATCATCATCATCATTCATGATCAACAACAAACAATTATTATTTTGATGATGATGATGATAAGAAGGAGACAAAAACAGCCCTTTGGCCTTGGGAGTTTTCTATCTCAAATATTCACCATTGCAAAACAAAATAAAAAAATAAAAAAGGAAAGAAAAGACAGGATTGTAATTGGGAAGACAAAGGAAACCAGGGATGAAAGTGAGCAAATGCAATTACACAGTTATTCATTCTGCTTGGGGAATGTGTGTGAACATGTCGACCGAGGGGTGAGCTGCAATTAAAGCAACAACCTAATAGGGAAAGGTGAGATGTTGGTTTTCCAATGATAAAAATATGTGCGGAGGTTGAAAAACGTATCTGCTTGAATTTTCCATTAGATCTCTAATAGCCTTCTTATTCGTTACACTCACCGTAGAGATAATTCTACCGAGCTGCATGGTCTTCAAAGAGCTACATAGCACAGCAGTCACCTTTCTGGTAATTAATGAAGTGCCCTTTGCATGACAGAGACTATGGAATTTAATTACTGTTGCTACCCGTACCCCCTACTGATTCTGCCTCTGCCACGAAAGGCTCAGCCAAAGTGACTTGGAGGTGGATGCTCAGATTTTTAAGAGAAACAACTGCAGATGCTCTTTTGTCAGCCAGGATTTCTTGCACTGAGAAGAGGGCTGGGAAAGTAGCTTTCCTTCACTTACTGAGTGAACTGTTGTTAGCTGTGCTATTCTCTCTCTCTCGGATTCCCCACTGACTGTGGGGTAGTAAATCTGATGCTGCTGTAGCAATGGTTTAAGTTGAATAAATCTCCACCAAGCTCTTGGGCAGTGTCACAGAAGAAGTGTGGAGGGCAAGGCAGAATGACCGTAATTTTGGTGTTTGGCTGATTCATAGCAACAAAGGCAAGTCTAGGTACTTCTGTAGGAATAGCTTAGGAGCAAGATATTTCAGTGCTGCCGTCCTACCCAAATAAGGCACAGTTAAGAATGTTGCTTAATTGGCCATGGTGGTCCACGCTCTGGTTACATCCTGAATAGATTACTGCAACACACTCTATGTGGGGTTTCCTTTGAAGACTGTTCGGAGACTTCAACTAGTCCAATGGGCAGCAGCCAGATTACTCACTGGAGCGCCATACAGGGAGCATACCACCCCCCTGCTGCGTCAGCTCCACTGGCTGCCGGTCCACCTCCGAGCACAATTCAAAATGCTGGTCTTAGCCTATAAAACTCTATACGGCTCCGGCCCAGCTTACTTATCCGAACTTATCTCTCTCTACGTTCCGCCTCGTAATTTAAGATCTACTGGGGAGGCCCTGCTCTCGGTCCCACCAGTGTCTGGTGAGGACAAGGGACAGGGCCTTCTCGGTGGTGACCCCCCGCTTGTGGAATTCGCTCCCCAGCAAGATTAGATCGGCGTCCTCCCTCCTTACTTTTAGGAAAAAAACTAATGACGTGGTTTTGGAGCCAGGCCTTTGGCTAGTGGGCACAACAGCAATTTAGGCACTGAACTTGGACAATAGGATTGTTTGAAAATAGGAAATGGCTTTATGACCTGTGATTATGTGATCTGTTCTATGTGGTTATGTAATTTTAATTAATATCACTGCTTCATTGTCATGTAATGGATTTTATATTGCTGTTTTGATACTGTTGGCATTGAATAGTTGCCTGTGTTAGCCGCCCTGAGTCCCCCCTCAGGGGTGAGAAGGGCGGGGTAGAAATGGTCTAAATAAATAAATAAATAAATTGGTAAAAAGGAGCATGATGTGCAAAATGTGGCAGCACTCAAGATACGGGATATCCCTCTTTCCGCAGTGAGTGAGATACCTACCCATCACAAAACTATGAAGTAACCTTAGAACTTACCATTATAACACAAAAAGGATGAAGACACACATTAATAGAATTTTATTATACCCTTGACTATGGGAGAAAGGAATCACCACATATTCCTGAGTGTATGTCCCTTCGCCATATCTCAACAGTTTCTGATTCTTCATCTTCTCAACATTTCTCCTCTGTCCATGTCTTCCTGACTTATTTTTGATAGTGTGAAAAAAAGCTGAAATTGGCTGCTTCATTCAAGTGAGTAAACTCTGGTTTCCTTCAAACCAAGATTTAAAGACTACCAAACCCATATTTCAGCATTGCAACAGAGTCACCTGATAGACGAGTGAGCCCACACACCCTAATTTTTTATTTACTGTATATACTCAAGTACAAGCCTACCTGAATATAAGCAGAGGCACCTAATTTTACCACAAAAAACTGGGAAAACGTAATAATAATAATAATAATAATAATAATAATAATAATAATAATAACAACAACACTTTATTTATACCCCGCTGCCATCTCCCCAAGGGACTTGGTGTGGTTTACATGAGGCCGAGCCCGAATACAACAATACAAGCAATAACTACAGTACAAGCAAATTAAAATAAAACATATATATATATATATATATATATAACATTATCAATAAGACAACACACGTATTGACTCGAATCTAAGCCAAGGGTGGAAAATGTAGCAGCTACTGGTAAATTTCAAAATAAAAATAGATATCAATAAACTTACATTACTTGAGGCATCCATAGGTTAAAGTTTTTGAATATTTACATAAAACGAATTTAAGATAAGACTGTTCAACTCTGATTAAAACATTATTCTAACCTTATTCAGTGTAAATGTTCTTATGTATCCTTTCAATAATAATTAAGAGTAAAATAATAAATTTAATAAAATAATAATAGAGTAAAATAATGGAAATGTAATAATAACAGTAATAAGCAGAGTAAAATAATAAATGTAATTAAAAATAATAGTAATAACAGAGTAAAATAATAAATAACCTTGACTCAAGTATAAGCTGAGGGGAGCTTTTTCAGCCTAAAAAGGGGGCTGAAAAACTAGGCTTATACACAAATATATACAATATTTATTTATTTATTTCCCATGCTTGTACCCCGCTCTTTTCACTCTGAAGGGGACTCAGGTTGGCTTCACAATTGGCAGCAATTCGATGCCCAGCAAGCACATTCCAAACATAACAATTACAATTAAAACCAGCAATAAAACATACAATGTTAAAACAGCAATCAAAATCCCGCAAGTTCAAAATCATAGTCCAGAATCAGTCCATTAGTCCGTCACTTTAAGAGTTCTCAAGTATTGCAATGGTATAGCTACTGCTCAAATGCTTGGTCCCATAACCATGTCTTTTTCCTGAAAGATGGACGGATGGAGGGGGCTATTCTGATGTCACTGAGGAGGGAGTTCCACAAATGAGGGGCCACCACTGAGAAAGCCCTGTCTCTCATTCCCACCAGTCGCCCTTGCGAGGGTGGTGGGACCGAGAGCAGGGCCTCCCCAGATGATCTTAATCTCCATGGTGGTTCACAGGAGGAGATACTCTGGACAGGTAAGTTGGGTCGGAACTATTTAGGGTTTTATAGGCTAAAGCCAGCACTTTAGTTGACTGTCAGCCAGTGGAGTTGACGTAACAGGGGAGTGGTAAATCCCACCAAGTGGAAAGAAATTCCCTCTAAATCAAATATCATCCTAAAATCCTAAACACTTTTAAATTGCCAAATATGACTGGAGAGGAAGAGGAGAGGAACTAAAATTATATTTCACATTTCATTTCAAAGCCTAGTTCTACTATGAAATCTAAATATCACATTTTGCATTAACTGCTGCTATATTAGTACTAGTACTACATGTTCACCTATATTCAGTGAGTATAACATAAATTCACAGTGGAACGCTGCCTCTGAGAAGCGGAAGATTTGCTATCTCTAGTTTAAAGTTTACACAGATACACACACAATGTATATAGCAATTTTAAATGCATAACCCATATGTAGTTCTAATATATTTCTTAAAAGCTAGCAGCTCACAATAGCGGGGTAAAAGTGACCTTTCGTAAGAGGTTCATATAAAATCAAATTTCCCATCTCGCTTAGCCTACCTTGAAGTTCACCACTCCTGCTGTAGAGCTCCCGCCTCTGTTCCCGCAAATAGGCACTCATGCTAATAGCGTGGGAAGATGACTCAAACCTGCAGCAGAAAACCACAGAATACCAAGAAGCATTACAAGTAGACCATAGGCACAAAATCCTTCCCCTGTAGAAACCAAAGTCAAGGCCAGTAGGATATACATCATATGTCAATATAAGTCTCTCAAGAGGAGAAGTGGCCACTAACCGTGACTGATCAAAGCCAAACAACTTCATCTTTCTTTGAGCATTTGTTCAATAAATTCAATTGCTAAAGCCAAACTAAATGTAACAAGAAGCAAGTTCAATGTATTGTCGAAGGCTTTCATGGCTGGAATGACTGGGATGTTGGAGGTTTTTTGGGCTGTATGGCCATGTTCTAGAAGCACTCTCTCCTGATTTTTCACCTGCATCTATGGCAAGCACCCTCAGAGGTCTGTTGGAATGTCCAGAGTGGGAGAAAGAACTCTTGTCCCTTGGAGCTAAGTGTGAATGTTTCAATTGGCCACTTTTATTAGCATTTGATGGCCTGACAATTTTTGGCATGGCTTGTTACTGCCTGGGGGTATTCTTTGTTGAGGTGATTAGCTGTCCCTAGAATCATAGAATCATAGAATCAAAGAGTTGGAAGAGACCTCATGGGCCATCCAGTCCAACCCCCTGCCAAGGAGCAGGAATATTGCATTCAAATCACCCCTGACAGATGGCCATCCAGCCTCTGTTTAAAAGCTTCCAAAGAAGGAGCCTCCACCACACTCAGGGGCAGAGAGTTCCACTGCTGAACGGCTCTCACAGTCTGGAAGTTTTTCCTCATGTTCAGATGGAATCTCCTCTCTTGTAGTTTGAAGCCATTGTTCCACGTCCTAGTCTCCAGGAAAGCAGAAAACAAGCTTGCTCCCTCCTCCCTGTGGCTTCCTCTCACATATTTATACATGGCTATCATATCCCCTCTCAGCCTTCTCTTCTTCAGGCTCAACATGCCCTGATTGTTTCTTGTCTGGAGTTCCCCTGTGATTGAGTGTTTTTCTTTAATTGCTGTTACAATTTTAGAGTTTTTTAGTACTGGTGGCCAGATTTTGTTCATTTTCATGATGCCTTCCTTTCTGTTGAAATTGTCCACATGCTTGTGGATTTCAATGGCCTCTCCGTGTAGTTTGACATGGTGGTTGTTATGCATTTCTGTGTTCTCAAATAATATGCTGTGTCCCAGTTGTTTCATCAGCTGCTCTACTATGGCTGACTTCTCAGGTTGAAGTAGCCTGCAGTGTGCCTTTCATGTTCCTTAATTCGTGTTTGGGCAATGCTGCGTTTGGTGGTCCCTATGTTGACTTGTCCACAGCTGCATGGTGGACAAGTCTGAACAGCATGTTGGCTGGTTTACACTCCAATTGATATACATAACATTTCTGAGGAGGAGGCTCCATAAATTGAGCTGCCACAAAGTTCTCCATCTTCCTTCCATTGCCAAATGAGGCCAGTTCCAATGCTAGAAGTAATCCAGCCTGCAGGAAAGAGTACCCAAAGTGACTGGAGCATAAGGAAGGTGAGCTGTGGGTGGGCTTCTCACTCTGACAATTTCATGCTAATGGAAGGCCATCATGCCCATCAGACAGTAAGATGTGCTTACTTCAGTCTTATAACTCTGATCCCAAGATGCAGTTTATTTCACGCTGTTTTGCAATCACTACAGAAATGCTCCGCAATCACTCTAGAAGTGTTTAGTAATCACGACAATGCTGGAAGAGATTGATGCAGCTCTTCTAACAAGCTGCTTAGGGCGGCATATGAGGTGCACTTTCCAAAGTACAACCCCACATTGTATACAACCTTCCCAGCTCACTGGGAATTTGTACCTAATTAACACTGGCCCAAATCTAACAATTCAGCTGAATCTAGCTATCCCTGTCCCAAGTCCAGCTGTGTCTAGATATCACAATAAACCATAATATCATGTGATAGCCTTCATCCAACCTAGTTTATAACTTATGACCTACAACAGTGGTTCTCAACCTGGGGTCCCCAGATGTTTTTGGCCTTCAACTCCCAGAAATCCTAACAGCTGGTAAACTGGCTGGGATTTCTGGGACTTGTAGGCCAAAAGCATCTGGGGACCCCAGGCTGAGAACCACTGACCTACAAAGTCCTGTACAGCAAGGGTCTGGAGAGCAGCGATTCCCAAAGTGTGTTCCTTCAGAGTTTTGGACCCTATCTCCCAGGATTCCTGGCTGTTGGCCATGTTGGCTGAACCTTCTGGCAGTTGAGGTCCAAAACCATTGGTCTAAAGTATCATGAAGACTATATTTATTACATGCAAATCCATATTAGATTTGAGATTTTATGGAGAGTCCTCACTATCATCTTCAAAAGGACATTTAGCAAAGGCATGAGAAAGCACCCTTTTTGTGCCTACTCTACAATAGGATAAGCTGGTCTCTTCGAAAAGTAGAAGACAATGATTATCTTCAGGTGGGTCTCTGGTAACTGACCTCCTGCTAAGGATAGGATCTTAACATGTGAGTGTTACACTACTCTATTGCTATTATGATGTGCTTTTTATGATCTAGACAAAACAAAATCATATAATGCTGTTTTAAAGTATCCACTGGCTGTCAATACACCTCCGAAAGAACTCTTGTCTGTTGGAGGTAGGTGTGAATGCTTCAATTGGCCACCTTGATTAGCATTGGATGGCCTTACAGTTTTTAGGTGTTCATTCTCCCACACTGGATTTTCCACAGATATATAAACCCAATTTTCCTAGTTTCCAACAGACCTCACAACCTCTGAGGATGCCTTCCATAGATGTGGGGGAAATGTCAGGAGAGAATACTCCTAGAACATGGCCATATAGCCCAAAAAACCTACAACAACTTTTATGAGATGTGTTTTTATTATTTACCTGTGAAGCATTGAATTTTTGCCGGATTTGTAAGCTGCCTTGAGTCCCCTCTCGGTTCGAGAAAGATGGGGCAGAAATGAAGCAAATAAATAAATAACTCTGATTTTTCTTTTAAATGTTGCAATGTTTTAAAGTTTTATATTCTTGGTCTGTGACCATAACAATGAATTCATTCATTCAATCAGTCTAATGAGCTTTGCTGTACGCTGTGCTAAACTTTCTAAACAGAAGTGGGATCCAAATATTAAAATAAATATATCTTCTGCTGTTCAACCAGGGCAATCTAAAATGCAGAGACTCAACTGACAGGTAAGCAGGCCGCTAAGCAGGAAACTGAGATGGGAGACATTGTAAGACAAATGCCAAAGAAAGGACAAACAGCACATCTGAGGCATTATCAAACAGGGACATCTCTCGACAGGATGTGAAGCGCCATTTCAACAGAGATCACCACAGATGTGGTGACAGCTGACAGATAACACAACCTGAGATCCCAGCAAGTACAGCTGTCACTGCGGTGAGAGCAATGATGGGAGAACGAGCATCAAGGGACCTGCTACTCTTATTAAGCAATTATGCCTTACGTCATTTCCATCCTACAGAAACAAGCAGAGGGGTTTACTGCAATGAAGTTGATGTGTTAACATACGAGTGGGATGGGAATTAAGATCATCCTGAAGAACGTGAAAACTAAATTTGCAGTTAATCTGCATGGGAATCTCAGAAATCTACTGTCAGGAGAAATAAACAGACTTACTTTCTAGAAAGGTGCAGGTTGAATATCCCCTTATTTTAAATGCTTGTGTTTTGGATTTTGGACTTTTTTTCAGGTTTTGGAATACTTCTATTTACATATATGCACATAATATGAAATCTTGGAGATTGGATCAGAGCCTAATCTAAACACAAAATTTACGTTTCATATACACTTGAAATGCACAGCCTGAAAGTAATTTCATACAATACTAGCTGTACCCGCCACACGTTGCTGTAGCCAACCTTCCCTCCCTCTTTCTCTCCTTCTTTCTCTCCTTCCCTTTTATTCTTTCCTTCTCTCCTTTCTTCTTTCTCTTCCCTTCCTCCCCCCTTTTCCTTTTCCTTCCTTTTTCTCCCCATTCTTCCTTCTCTACCTATTCTTGGACTGCAACTCCCAGCAGTTCTCCTGATCGATCGATCCACCTCCCTATCTATCACTATCTAATCTATCTTATCTATCTGGAGGATTGCTGGGAGTTGCAGTCAAGGAATAGGAAATTGGGAATATGCAGGGATTGAGATTCTTTCAAAGAAATCCAAGGAGAAGAAAACTTGCAGCTTGGAAGCAATGCATTTGGATCATCCTCCTCTCCTAAAGGGCCTGGTCTAGGGGATGCTGGGAGCTGTAGTCCAGAAGAGAGTGTGGATATGCTATTGTGTATTTTGTTTGCCGGGGGGGGGGTCTTTTTGCGCATGCGCTGTAGTGTCTTTTTGCTTTTTTGGCTTTTTAAATCCCTCCCGCTGTGTTTTTCAGTGTTTTTATGAGTGATGGTCACTTGTTGGTCTAATCGATGTATTGTGTCCAAATTTGGTGTCAGTTCGTCCAGTGGTTTTTGAGTTCTGTTAACCCCACAAACGAACATTACATTTTTATTTATATAGATTTTAATAATTTTGCGCATGGGCAAAGTTTCCTTTTCACATGGACTTCTATTGAGCCAGGAATCACTCCTTCTATAACTGGGCACTTGATTTTTGTGCCGAAATACTCTATCTTGCATTTATCCCTAATATTATTTTAGCCCAGCTCTCCACCAAATAAATCCCACCATGAATCCCAATTCTGTCTTCTGAGATAGTAGCTACCTTGGCAGGTTAGTGTCATTTGTAAATCTGATGGGTCTGCCATTTATTCCGCCATTCAAGCCATTTATGAAGACATTAAATAAAAATGGTCATGGGACATTACCCTACAGTGCCTCACTTGTCACTTCTCTCCAAGAAGACAGAGAAGCATTAGTGAGCGCACTTTGGCTTGGCGATCAACCTCCTACAAATTCACCTAGTTGCAACATCGTCTAGCCTATATTTTGACACCTTCTTTACAGTATAGTGCCAGTCCTCCTCCCTCCCCACCCCTCACTTGCTACCTTCCAATCATGAGTCCCATCCTGCAATACTGAAGTATAGAAGAGGACTCTGAAAGTCAACCATGTAAAAGACAATAATTAAACCAAAGCAGTACTTTACTTGGTGTTAGTTCCAACTATCCCATCGATGGAGATATGTGTTCTCGTGTTCTACTTCCTCTAACTTATAAAGATTATATACTTCTGCTTTTTTAATTCATCTACTATTCTTCAAAACCAAATACTGCTGGCCTCTTGCAATATTCTTTCAAATACACCATTAAAGCTAGCTACGCTTCCTTGAAGTTCAAAGGTGTCTTCTCTTCAATCAACATCATCAATTTGTCAGTTTCTGTCAAATCACACATTTTCAATTGTGTAGCCGTTTTTTAGCTGTTATTATTATTTAATTTACTTTATTTCTATTTTGTGTGCAGTTTTTGTGGTTTGGTTTGTTTGTTTGTTTGTTTGTATGTTTATATAATTACTTTATGTAATCTTATTTATGAGAAAACTTTTTTTTTTCCTTTTCAATACATTCAGTTTAAAACAACAGTGCTTCAGCGATTCAGGAGAAGCATCATTAAAAGAAAAGCAGACAAACAAACAAGGGCCCAAGGACAAAATTGTAGGGTCAAGCACCACCATGGAAGAGAGGAAACATAACCTTCAACACAGACCAAGATTTATCCTTGTCCTTCAAATGCTTTGTGTAACTGTTCCCACACAAAAGAAGATACAGAGAATTATATAACATGCCAAAGTCTTAGAGATAGAACCCAAACAATCCAACAGTTTCAACCAATACTAGGTATTAGCAACCTTCCTCTTTTTGCACATATCAGATAGGGTTGTGCTCTCTTTTTACCAGGAGTGGCCAAGGGATTCTGCTCAACCTTCCCACCTGCCTTTATAGCGAATGAGCCTTAGGGTAGGTGAAGTGAGATGGTGGGCCAGCCTAGACTGAATTATTATTATTATTATTATTATTATTATTATTATTATTTAGAGCATTTGTATCCCGTCCTTCATAGAATCATAGAATCAAAGAGTTGGAAGAGACCTCATGGGCCATCCAGTCCAACCCCATTCTGCCAAGAAGCAGGAATATTGCATTCAAATCACCCCTGACAAATGGCCATCCAGACTCTGTTTAAAAGCTTCCAAAGAAGGAGCCTCCACCACACTCTGGGGCAGAGAGTTCCACTGCTGAACGGCTCTCACAGTCAGGAAGTTCTTCCTCATGTTCAGATGGAATCTCCTCTCTTGTAGTTTGAAGCCATTGTTCCGCGTCCTAGTCTCCAGGGATGCAGAAAACAAGCTTGCTCCCTCCTCCCTGAGGCTTCCTCTCACAAACTTATACATGGCTATCATATCCCCTCTCAGCCTTCTCTTCTTCAGGCTAAACATGCCCAACTCCTTAAGCCGCTCCTCATAGGGCTTGTTCTCCAGACTTTTTATCATTTTAGTCGCTCTCCTCTGGACACATTCCAGCTTGTCAATATCTCTCTTCAATTGTGGTGCCCAGAATTGGACACAATATTCCAGGTGTGGTCTAACCAAAGCAGAATAGAGGGGTAGCATTACTTCCCTAGATCTAGACACTAGGCTCCTATTGATGCAGGCCAAAATCCCATTGGTTCTTTTTGCCTTCTCAACACTCAGGACAGCTTACAATTGACAATCATTAGATGCCGACAAAGAAACAATTAGAACACAACAATTCACATAAGCAAGTCAACAGCAATAAAAATACATTTAAAAAGCAATAAAATACATTAAAATATTGGCACTTAAAATATTAACACAACCAAGTCTGAACCATTCAATCACAGCTTATATGCAGGTTACAGTCTAGAACAGTGATCCTTCAGGTGTTTTGGACTTCTGCTTCCAGAATCTCCAGCTGTCTTGAGCAATGATCAGGGATTCTAGAAGCTGAAGTCCAAAACAGCTGATAGACCAGACGCTGAGGAACGCTGCTATAGAGGTTTGCTGCAAAAGGATGAATAAAGGCAGTCAGAAATGGAGTGAAGGTGAGTTAGGAAGACAGAAATGAATAAGATCTGAGCGGGTTTGGGGAGTGGGGTTTGTGGTGATTGTTTGAGTTCTTCAAGTTTATTTGTTATATAATAAATAAATATTATTTTCAATAATGATCTGTTTTCCATTTCTGATTGAGAAGGGAGAACTGCTCATCTTTTTTGCCAGATTGAGCCCACTAATCAACACTAATCACTATAGCCTCTTGTCCAACATTAAGGCCATCTTGGGGCCCGGGTACAAGATCTAGGAACGGATCTTGAGGTCAAAGGGCAAGTGAGTAACAGGAGCCTAAGGTTGGAACTATGGAACCAGGCTGAGTACAAGTTCTTTTAGGAAGAAATTGAAGTCATGGTTTTGGGACATGATAGCACTTTGGATGTCGAACTGGATAGGAAATGGCTTTATGGGTTGATAATAATGTTTAAAAGCCTGTTGTTGACCTTTGCAACCCGAAAGACAGTTGCATCTGTCAAGTAGGAAAATTAGGTACCACCTTAAAGTGTGGGGAGGCTAAATTAACTAATTTATGAGGCCATAAAAAAGACTCCAGCAAAGCACTCCAGCAAAAAAGCATGCAGGGAATGTGGAAGTACTTCATCAGTGTCACAGATGGACGATGAAAGTGACAGCTCCCCTGGCGGCCAGAAAAGTTAAATAGCCTCTGTGTATGTCTGTATATGTTGTATGTCAAAATTGGCATTGAATGTTTGCCATATATGTGTACACTGTAATCTGCCCTGAGTCCCCTGCGGGGTGAGAAGGGTGGAATATAAATGCTGTAAATAAATAAATAAAATGTTTAATGTTTTTTTAAAAAAAATTACTGTTTATATATCGTTTTAAATTGCTGTTATATTTATTATATCTGTTTGTACGTTGTGGCATCAAATTGCTGCTAGTGTAAGTTGCTCTGACTCTCCCCTCGGGGGTTGAGAAGGGCGGGGTAGAAATGTTGGAAATAAATAATAAACAATAAATAAGGGTGTTGATATAGGAGAGAGCTACAGTGGGCTCCTCAGATTTCTTTTCCCAATACACCTTCATCATCCTTATACACCTCTTGCACCAGTTCTGCTTCTCCTGTCCTTCTTAGAAATTTCAAGCAAGAGGTCCCAACTTTATATGGAAACAGTACTTAGGTCAATGAAGCAGCTTTAACTTATATATAGGTTAACTATCCTTATCTGGAATTTTGGAATCCAAAATCTAAAATTGTCCATATTAGTGACTGAGATAGTGACACTTTCACTTTCTTATGGTTCATTGTGCACAAACATTATTTCAGGCACACAGTTATATATTTCATATCTCATTTTGTGCATATATGCAAAGATCTAAAAACATATCTGGAATACTTTGGGATAGTCAACCTCTATAAAATCTTTTTTTTTTTCATATAAAAGAGGTCTTGGAGATGAGAGACTTCCAACTCAACCCAAAGTACAGATTGGGAAAGAGCATGGAACTGTACGTACTTGAACAGGGTGGTTTTGGGTCTCTGAGGTTTCTTTTTGGCAAAGAATGCTGCAAATTCCCGTCCCGAGCTGCCATAACTAAGCTGAGCTGATGGCTCTGAGGATGTCCGGGTATTTTTCATATCCAAGTACTCTGTAAGCAGCATCTGGAGAGAAAAAAATGACATTTTAAGAAACTCATTCAAAATGTTTTGCAAAGAGATTACCGTAGGCTTCTAGCAAAGCGCGCTAAGACACACAGCTCAAAGGTTGGTTGCCACATTGAAGTATTGTCTGCAGAAAGTCTGAAAAAACAAGTCCCAAATATTAAAGATGCAGAGTCTCACATGCCAATGTTGTCACATTCATCTGGGAAGCAATTTCAGGAAAATACAGGTTCATAAAGTTAGAAGAGGACTCATAGGGCATAGAGGCCAAACACTACACAAAGCAGGAACTCAAGTCAGAGCATCCAAAGCATGTAGCTGTCCAGACGTGTTCTGAAGATGTCCAGAGGAGGAACCCCACCACCTCTTGAGGTAACTGGTTCCATTGTCAAACCACTCTGTTGGGCAAGTTGTTCCCTCTAATGTTCAACCAAAACTTACAGCCTAACAACTAAAACTCATTAGATGTATCTTATTCTCTAGACCAGTAGTTCTCAACCTGTGGGTCCCCAGATGTTTTGGCCTTCAACTTCGAGAAATCCTAACTGCTGGTAAACTGAATGGGATTTCTGGGAGTTGTAGGCTAAAATACCTGTGGACCCACAGGTTGAGAACCACTGCAGATCAAAGGGAAGTTCGGGGAGCAAAACCTTTTGTCATATCATTGGTCCTTATACCAAAGCTTTTCGGAAACTCTCAAATATGCAGACACTTTCCACTGTAATTTCAGCAAATGTTTGACGGGAACATAGATCTGAAAATTTAAGCTTTTGCTTTAGAGCCAAATGCTGTTGAATTTGTAAAGGACCAATTTCCCCAGATGATTGACAGGGCACATTGGCACTTGAGATCTAGTTTAACTATCATTTCCTCTCTGCAAGGAATACTGGGAGGTAGATTTCTAAGAAGATTTCTCAGCAAATCTTCTTGAAGGCCTTGATTAATGAAATTTAAACCAATGTAAAATGTGCATGCTTTAATGCAAATAGAACCTAATGTACAACTGTGACTCCGGTTAAAGGGGACAATTTAGTTTTTTGGTAAAGGGGAAAAATGAAGGATGTGGTCATAAAAGTAAATTAATTTTGATCAAAAACACAGGAATGCACCTACATTATTATCTGAGCCTCCTAGGGATGCAGTGGGAGGATTTGACTCCACATTTTAGACTGCGAGGAAGCTGCCTAACCTAATAGAAGTGCACTGTAGGTAACAAGTGGAACTTATCAGTGAAGCAAAGATCTTATTTAAACAAATTAGCATGAAATAACAACCCAGCTGCTAATTAGACACAACTGAGATTTTTTTTAAAAAAGGATACAACACAATTAAATACAGATAGCCTGATTTTATCCTTCAATATCTCAATTAGCATACCAGCAAAGAAGCTTCTAAAATATCCACCTTACAGTGTAAAGGAGGTTGTTTTCTCACTATAAAGAACCTACTTCCTTTCTTTACTTTTAACTATTAAATTGTTTAAACATAGTAATGAAAATATTTTTGAAAATATGATTTTAAAGAGAAACCAACAATTTGCAGGCACAGCCTCACAAACAACAGGGAATGAGTTTGGAAATATATCCACTGAGAGATGAAAATTTACTTTTGTGCAGCATAAATATAATAACGTACATGTCAGGGCACTGAGTAATAGTAGACTGGCTCTTGATAGTATAGAAACCCATGGTTGGTCTTGAAAAGGTCGGTTGGTTGGTTTGCTTGTTTGGTTACATGCTGCAAGTCGCTTCTGGTCACTTCTGGCACGCCTATGCCTTAAATCAAGAAATAGTTTTCTAAGATCTAAAGAGACACTTGCTGGAACACCTCAGCAAGTGAGAGGCCAAAAGTGGCAGACTAAAACCCAGAACCACAATCAATGGCTGCAATAAAAAGAGAGACTCTCCTCCTGGGCACATAGAAAACTGGGCGACTTGGAAGTGTCATATGTTGGTTGGTGATGGAAGGGTTAATGTGAATGTTGATGGTTGGTGATGGACGGGTTAATGTGAGTGTTAGTTCTAGAGGGTTTGGTAATCTGTAAGTGGGAGTTCATGGGTGAAAGCAATCAGGGGTGGAGGTGTGCAGGAGATGGGTTGCAGCTGGATTTAAGGAGCTCACCTTGAGACTGATCTTTGGGAGAAAAGTATCTGTTGTATTTTGGTGGTGGATGCTGCTGGTTTCCACCCCCAGGTTTGTTGGATTTTTTGGTATCCTGACCTGTCTCCTGTAATCTTGGAATCCTGGAACCTTTGGACTGGATTTTGACTATGGTATAGACTCTTGATCCCTGGAGTTTGTTTATTGAACTCTCGGCATTTGACCACTGGACTGGACCCTTTTGACTATGGAGTTGTTTTTGCTATCTTTATGTTTTATGTTTTGGTATATTAAAACAGCCAGCAAGTAAGTGCTGTTTTAATTAAACTGTTTGATAAAACTGGGAGTTTGATTCATCTCTACCTAAATAAGGCAGAGCCCTGTCAACGTAACAGGAAGGTGCTGAACAGACTGTGCTCTGGCACCGCGAAATGCAGACCCAACCTTAAGAAATGGAGCTACAAAGTGGAGTCCACAACACATCAAGTGTGGAGAAGAGCAAACCACAAACCACCTATTACAACGCAGCCTGAGCTTTGCCACAAGCACAAGAAGGACCTTCTTATAGCAACACCAGAGGCACTCCAAGTGGCTAGCTACTGGTCAAAGGACATTTAATATAATAAGTTTTCAAACTTTGTGGGGTTTTTTTTGTTTTTTAAAAAAATACAACTGTTTAGTTTGCTCCTGATATGATAGATAGATAGATAGATAGATAGATAGATAGATAGATAGGCAGATAGGCAGATAGGCAGATAGGCAGATAGATAGATAGATAGATAGATAGACAGACAGACAGACAGACAGACAGACAGACAGACAGACAGACAGATATTATTTTGCATGCTGAATTCCTTTTTCAGTAACTGATATAAAGTGAATACTAAGGGGGGGAAATAGAAGAGACAAAAACCAGGCCATTTTTAAAAGCTGCTGAAAAGTGAGAGGGCAGAGCGTCAAATCAGGACTGTCACACCAAATCAGGACATTAGGAGGGTATGTTATTACTGCTTATGAAAATAAGGAAAAAGGTGTACTAGGTATATTAAAATTCCCAACTAACCCCCAATATCAGAGAGAAGGAGGTAAAGAATGAATCCAAGAGCAGTTGCTTGACTTATATTTTGCAGCTGGAATTCGGAGGGCGGGAGAGATAGCTGCAAATGAGTTGCTCTGTAATCCCGGTTTTTTTCTGCTCACTGAAGTGATTAGGCATCCTTGCCTGGGGATGAAGTAAGGCCACGAGTGTTTGGTCCTACAATGTTTAATTATTCGTTGCAAAGCCATCCATCAAAATCCTTGTTAGACGTTAATCAAATGCGTAAAGAGCAAGATTTATGAGTGAATGTACAGTTTGCCGCATCCCATCCATCTATAACAAGGACTTCTGACTTCCTGTTCAACAGAGGTTGAATGTAGCCATCCGTGTATTCGGCACTAATGGCAAACAAATCTGGACAAGACAGCACAGAGACTTGGGGCATCATTATTTCTTTTTTCTTTTACAAAAACTCCAACTGAAAGCTGCGTATTTTAGAAGAAATCCTGTTAGCCTGTTGAAGTAGCAACAACTACATTTTACTGTCCTGTGGCATTTTACTGATGAATGCATCTGGAGTGGTGTGGAATTCCATTTTTTAAAAATATTCTTTCCTTCTTTCAATGGGTTTAAGGTAACATAAAAGCAATAGGTTGTTGTAGGTTTTTTCCGGCTATATGGTCATGTTCTAGAGGCATTCCCTCCTGACGTTTCGCCTGCACCTATGGCAAGCATCCTCAGAGGTAGAGAGGTCTTTTGGAACTAGGAAAATTGGATTTATATATCTGTGGAATGACCAGGGTGGGACAAAGAATTCTTGTCTGCTGGAGATAGGTTTGAATGTTTCAACTGACCACCTTGATTAGCATTTGATGGCCTGGCAGTTTTTTGGTGTGGCTTGTTAGTGCCTGGGGGAATGAGAATATATATAAATATATATATATATAGAGAGAGAGAGAGAGAGAGAGAGAGAGCAATCTATCTCCCATCCACTTTATAGTCACAAGCAAACCTATGTTCAAGAGTGACTTGGTCAAGATTACACAGTACGTTTTATGGCTTAATATGAAACTCAAGAGAAATCGTCAAAGTGTTAGTTCTTGTATATTGTTTTAACACTCTAGCTCTCTAATTAAGGCACTTACTTCAAACAGCTATATTTATTTATTTATCATGTCAGAAGCAAATTGAGATTACGTTATAATGTATTAAAAAATCACAAACAAAGTTGAAAACTTGGCATTATACTAAATGTCCTTTGACCAGAAGCTGGCCACTTGGAGTGTCTCGTCACATTTTTGTAGGTGGTCAGTGGTTTGCTCTTCTCCACACTCGCATGTCGTGGACTCCAGACATTTTAACTTGCAAGAATGAAGCCAATGTCCCAGATCCACCAGGCCCCCAAGAGATGGGCATACCCCAACTGGGGGGCCACTTTGGAGAAAGCCCTCTTTCGCTCCTTATCCATTCTAATTCTTAATTTACCAGTAATTCCCAAACTTTGATATTCAACTCCCAGAAACCCCAGCCAGCTTGTCCAATGGCCAGGAATTCTGGGAGCTGACGTCTAAAATACTTGGAAGATGAACATTTGGGAACATTTGGGAAGTACTCAAATGTTCTATATCATGACAAACTAGAAACAACACACGCTAAAGGGCTAAACAACAATGACCAAATTGGACAATTGCTGTAAAAATACTCATTCTAAGCAACACTAATGATAGCAACAGAAAGAAGAGAGGAATCTAATCATGCCTTCTATTCAGTTCCGTTCAGCTGATAAACGTATAGCCCATCCTTCAGTGCATAAGTGTTTTGGTGATAATTGCAAGGCTAAAAATAAACACGACAATAAAATCCCAAAACCACAAGTAAAAAAAAAAAACAGAGCAAGGGAAAACAGTCAATAAAGGATGACTTCTAAGGCTATCTTATAGGACTGAGAAAAGAAAAGGGCCATCATCTCGTACTGTGAAACCCTCAGGAAAATATTACAAGAAATAAGGGGTCACAGCAAAAAAAAGGGGGGGGGCTTCTCTTCATCTGATTTACCTCGGACACTGCGGTCATTGGAGGAGGTCCTCCTCTCAGTTCCACTCTTGTCCCAAGCACAGCTGGTGGGAATGAGAGAAAGGGCCTTCTCCGTGGCTGCCCCCCCCCCCGGAACTCCCTTCCTAAGCCCCCTCCCCACTTTCAAGAAAAAGCTGAAGATGTACCTTTGCTCACTGACTTACGAGGAGGAGGAATAATTAGAAATACTACAATTATACTTCTGATTAATAGCTACCATCCATATCCATGCCCTGCTCACCACAACCAGCCCAATAGATATATTGAGCAGTGATCAATGTATTTACCCCAAGGAACTGGGAAATTGTTGCTTCTGTTCGATGTTTTGTCTTATGTCTGTTATAACAGGCTGCACTTTTTATTTAATTTTAGTTGTTAAGTCGTCATTTATGTTTAAATGTTGGGTTGTTAAATTTTGTTAGTATGTATGTATTGTTGTTGTATTCGGGCACTGAATGTTTGCCTTTTATGTTTGAAATCCACCCTGAGTCCCTCAGGGAGATAAAGCAGAAAATAAATATATTATTTACCTTCCATATGTTGCATTTAGAGAATGACTCCTGTCTCCCTCATTATTTATCTACATTGAGTCGCCAATGTAGGCTGAGAAACAGCGGTATACAAGCGCAGTAATAATAATAATAATTATTATTATTATTATTATTATTATTGATTAATTAATTACCTTTCAGAGTAGAAGGACCATAAGGAAAGCCTACCTCTCCGGTAGACAAATCACTTGAAGACATGTACTGTCGAAGGCTTTCATGGCCGAAATTACTGGGTTGTTATAGGTTTTTTGGGCTGTATGGCCATATTCTAGAAGCATTCTCTCCTGGCATTTTGCCTGCATCTATAGCAGGCATCCTCACAGGTTGTGATGTGGTTATTTCAAGTGTTGTATATATTAATTACTAGCCGTCCTCTGCCACGCGTTGCTGTGGCCCACTCTGGTGGTCATGGGGGTTCTGTGTGGGAGGTTTGGCCCAATTCTGTCGTTAGTGGGGTTCAGAATGCTCTGTGATTGTAGGTGAACTACAAATCCCAGTAACTACAACTCCCATATTGGGCATATTGAGTATTCATATAGAGTTTGGTCCAGATCCATCATTGTTTGAGTCCAAAGTGCTCTCTGGATGAACTACAACTCCAAAAGCAAAGGATACTGCCCACAAAACCCTTCCAGTATTTTCTGTTGTGTGCTAAGTTTGGTTCAATTCCATCGTTGGTGGTGTTCAGAATGCTCTTTGATTTTAGGTGAACTATAAATCCCAGCAACTACAACCCTCAAATGACAAAATCATTTTTTTTTGAGTGAAGGACATACATTGGGTTGTTAGGTGTCTTGTGTCCAAATTTGGTGTCCACAAATCTAGGACTCACAAAATGCAGGGTGCTGCTCCAATTTAAGGTTTGTCCTTTCCACGAAGAGCCCAGGGAATTTTAAATGGCACACTGGCTCCCAAATAAAAATGTATAAATGCAGCATTTCCTGCATTTATTTGTGTTGTACAAATTCTCTGTGATCTATTCCACATTTTCCAGGAATTCAATTCAAACGCCGTATTTGTTTTTAAAGATCCTTGAGTGCTATCATTCGAAATAAATTGTTTCGAGCCCATTACGTTACAAGGACTTAGCAATATTTTCCATAAAGTACCAGAAATTAAACGAAGAAATGCTTGGCTAATGGAAGGAATACCAATCCTGCTGCATTCATTGTCAATACTAATTGCTCAATTAGCATAGACCTGCAAACCTCTCTGTTCTGCAATGAGGGAGACAGGAGTCATTCTCTAAATGCAACATATGGAAGGTAAGAAATGAGATCCTTGCATCTGTAAGATTCGGCTGTGGCTGGATTCTGCCACTGCCGAAGTGGCAGTTCTAAGGTAATAGAATAACAACAACAACAACAACAACAACAACAAACTTTATTTGTACCCCGCCACCATCTTCCCAACGGGCACTGGGGAGATGGTGGCGGGGTACAAATAAAGATTATTATTATTATTATTATTATTATTGCTGTCATAAAATACCTCTGTTAGTGGACCTGGCAGAACATGGGAGAGGTAAGGCACACACAACCAACTTTATCTGGACTACTATATTGTCTTTAGGCAGTGGTGTCAAACTTGTGGCCCTCCAGATATTTGGGCCTCCAACTCCCAGAAGCCCTAGCCATCTTGTCCAGTGGCCAGGAATTATGGGAGCTGAAGTCCAAAACACAAGGAGGGCCACAGGTTTGACACCACTGCCTTAAGGAAAGGTATTCTACATTGATTCAGACACATAATTTCTGTATATTCCAAAGCACTCTTGCAAGTGTAACACCAGTTAGGAATTTTCACTATATCCTGTGAACTGGAAATCCGGTGTCAGATTAAGAGGCAGAGTTAGATAAACTGCGTCAAGTTGAAGGGGCTCCATAATATTACTGGGAAAATGTATATTCATTTACCTTTGTTTGTTTTTAAAGTTTACATTATGTATCAATGGGGTCTTCTTAATCTAGTAACCTAAAGCTAGAGCTCACGTAGTGCATGCAAACATCCAATACCTGATACGTACAACCCATATTACCTGACAAGCAGTGCTTGACATGAGCAAGGGCAGCACAACAGTTTCTGAGATAAATCAAACTGGGTAATTGTTTAATATTATATGATTTATCTTTTAACGAGTTTATTTGACCATAATGCAGAAAAAGTTAAGGATGGTAAAAAAAGGAAACAGGTAAAAAAGGTAAAGATTTTCCCTTGGAATTAAGTCTAGTTGAATCCGATTATGGGTGGTGGTGCTCATCTCAATTTCTAAATCCAAGAGCCGGCATTGTCCATAGACATCTCCAAGGTCATGTGGCTGGCGTGACTGGATGGAGTGCCACAATTCAAGAGAGATATTGACAAGCTGGAATGTGTCCAGAGGAGAGCGACTAAAATGATAAAAGGTCTGGAGAACAAGCCCTATGAGGAGCAGCTAAAGGAGCTGGGCATGTTTAGCCTGAAGAAGAGAAGGCTGAGAGGAGATATGATAGCCATGTATAAATATGTGAGAGGAAGCCACAGGGAGGAGGGAGCAAGATTGTTTTCTGCTTCCCTGGAGACTAGGACGCGGAACAATGGCTTCAAACTACAAGAGAGGAGATTCCATCTGAACATGAGGAAGAACTTCCTGACTGTGAGAGTCGTTCAGCAGTGGAATTCTCTGCCCCGGAGTGTGGTGGAGGCTCCTTCTTTGGAAGCTTTTAAACAAAGGCTGGATGGCCATCTGTCAGGGGTGATTTAAATGCAATATTCCTGCTTCTTGGCAGAATGGGGTTGGACTGGATGGACCATGAGGTCTCTTCCAACTCTAGGATTCTATGATTCTATGATTCTATCTTCCCACTGAAGCAGTACGTATTGATCTACTTCCACTGGCATGTTTTCGAATTGCCAGGTTGGCAGAAGTTGGGGCTAACAGCGGGAGCTCACCCTGCTCCTCAGATTCGAACCGTCAAACTTTTGGTCAGCAAGTTCAGCAGCTCAGTGGTTTAACCCGCTGCACTACCGGGGGCTTCTAGAAGACTAGATTACAAATAAGCTGAATCTATAATAGTAAGTCACAAGCCTAAGTATGCAACACCTAAACCGATTTGTTAATGACATAATCTTTGAGAAGTCCACTTGTTGGTAAATAATCAAAGTCCCATATGAATCAACATCGGCTGATATATTTCATTCCGACATTTATAATGACACATCACACTAAGGAGAGTAGAAATTTAGCACAGCAACACATGGCATTTCAGTATGGACAATACAGTCCAGTATATTGCATAGGTACTACCTCACAAAAGCTAAGATATTCTAAGGGTACCAGATCTCTTCTGATCATGGAAGCTAAGCAAGACCAGCCCTGGTTAATACTTGGATAGGAGACAACAAATGGATTTCAGATAAAAAGCCTTCAACAGTTGCAAAACCAATTCTGAGCATCCCTTGCATCAGAAAATTCTATGAAATGCAGAGATTCCATAAGTCAACAGGTAACTTAAAGACATATACACAGGCATAACTATCTCAAAATTGGAATGAAATGGCCCAGGGAGTCTGTGGAACCTGATACCTCAACACTTATAATTTACTAAAACAGCTGGGGGATGGAACTCTAATCAGGAAAACCAGTGGGAAAACTAACTCATCAACCCTACTCACAACAGAACGTTTGCAGTGCAAGGTCAATTTTGCTAAACATCAGCAAAAGAGCTTGATCTGTCCTTGAAACCAGGCACAATCTGTGCATATATGTGTCAGTCCTCGAAAAAAAATGCCTAAAATTAACCTTGAATTTCCTGTTAAGACTGTTGAGACACTAATGATTGTTATACTGATGTTTAATGATTTATGTTACAATTGTTTTTAATTGCCCTATACTTGTTTCGTGATGTTTTGTATCAATGTTGTTCACCGCTTTGAGTCGCCTGAGGGCTGAGAAAAGCGGTATATAAATAAAGTAAATAAATAAAGTAAATAAATAAATAAATAAATAAAATAAACTCTGTTGACAACTTCATTCAGTAGCAACATACTACAGGGACAGTGCAAACACTACACAAATGGCATCCAGTAATATGTCCAACACTACTCCAATAGATGGGCTGACGTCTTGATGCATTGTACACAAAATTAAACATCATGAGTAGGGTTGTCAAACAGCTCATTAAGTTTACCTCATTAATAGATTGGCTTTTAACCAAATTAATCAATTACATTTTGATGAATATGCAGATTACCAAAGGTACACGAAAGGGCAAGATAATACACAGTGTGTTGAAATATGATATTCATCCTGGAACTTGTTTTGATGTTTTGGGTGGGAAAGGGAACGTCCTTTTGAGTAGCATGTCAGGAACCAAAAAAGATCCCTGAATGCGTCGGTTTCCAGCCCTTCTGCTGAGATTTTGCTAACTTTAATTATGTGGTTCTTTGTTGATTAATCTGTTGTTGAAAATGTACAACTCTTGTTGGCCAGGTCTGGGTGTTTATACCTATTAGCCTGGAGCAAATGGCATCTCTAGTTGATCTACTTCACTAAACAAGAAGGTACACAAGTCAAAGGCAAATAATCTCTGCCTTCCTCAAAGAGAAGGGTGTTAAGCATGCTGTCTTTTCTTTCCGAGCCTATGGGGCGGGAGGAGAGGAAGAAGTGGATTGATAATGGATAAAGAACTTGAGAGCGACAACAGCAGACATCTGTCAGCTGTCACTCTTCAAAGCCTTCTCCATCAAAACATCCCTTCAAGTGTATTACCAACTGCAAGTCTCTTAAGAAACACCACCCATGAGTACAATAATTAATTACCAAGTGTCCTTTGTAGTTTTGGTCGCAAACACTTTAAAAGCAGTTGGAGGCAGAGATGAAAAGAAAAGCACAGGGATTCTTAAAGTAAGGAAGAGGGGGGAAACCAGCTTCTTCCACCAAAGATATGTAAAGAACAAATAATCCATTACAGTTTTTTAAATAAGTGCCGGAGATTAAATACATTTCAATCTTTTTAAAGCCTCCAAATTAAGTATCAGATGAATTCTTAATGTCAACTCTCACAAATGAGCATAGCTCATGCACAATCATTCTCTATATGTGTTGGGAAATCACATATATACTATGATTCAGCAGGTGTGCTCAGCAAAGGAGTTTTGCGATGGTGGGAAGGGAAGCAGATAGAAATGCCTCCTTTTCTTCCTCTTATTTTTTTTAATACATCAGTATGACAAGCAGAGACCAGGATAGTTCTGTTATGTTCTATTTATTAGTTGTCAAAAGGCAATCAACAGGTAGTTCAGGACAGAAGAAGTGGTTATCAGCACGAACCCACACGTTCACTTCGGTCATCTGGAGAGGCCCTGCTCGTGATCCCACCGGCGTCGCAAGCACGCTTGGTGGGGACGCGGGACAGGGCCTTTTCCGTGGTGGCCCCCCGACTCTGGAACACCCACCCCAAAGACCTTAGACAGGCCCCTACATTGGCTGTCTTCAGAAAGAACTTGAAGACCTGGCTTTTCCGATGCGCCTTCCCAGATTAGGAAATCTCCACTACCAAGTCCCATAAGCACTTTATCAGAACCAATGATTGCTGCACATCGCACATCGCACTTGCCCTAGAAGCCCTATATACACCTCTTGTCACATCAGCACTTTTAATCTTGTACCCATTCTCTGGCCCGGCCCAGTTTTATTGTGTTTAGTGTATTGTGCCTGTTGTTTATTTTGCTTTATTCTGTTTTTAATTGTTTGATTTGCTTAGATTGTATTGTTGTGTTGTGTGTTGAGGCCTCGGCCTGTGTAAGCCGCATCGAATCCTTCGGGAGATGCTAGCGGGGTACAAATAAAGTTTAATAATAATAATAATAATAATAATAATAATACTCTTCTTTCCCATTGAGAAACTAGACAGGCAGTCCCTATGTTACGAACAAGATAGGTTCTGGGTTGTTGTAGGTTTTTTTGGGCTATGTGGCCATGTTCCAAAGGCATTCTCTCCTGACGTTTTGCCTGCATCTATGGCAAGCATCCTCAGAGGTAGTGAGGTCTGTTGGAACTAGGAAACAGACCTCACAACCTCTGAGGATGCTTGCCATAGATGCAGGCGAAATTTCAGGAGAGAATGCCTTTAGAACATGGCCACATAGCCCAAAAAAACCTACAACAACCCAGTGATTCCGGCCATGAAAGCCTTCGACAATGCAAAGATAGGTTCTGTAGGTTTATTCTTCAAGTTGCATTTATATGTAAGTCAGAAAGGTAACTCCAGCCAGGGAAGGATTAACCACCCCACCCACCCCCGGTGGTGTTTGTGCCCGTTCCAAAGATTTCACTTCACTTTCTGTCCCTGTGATCACTGGATTTTGAAAAATGTGGCTTGTTGTGGAAACAAAGATTACTGAGAAAACTTCAGTGGAGACTCCTTTCCCCCATGAGATCTCTTTCAGGAGTGATTTCCCTTTCCTAGAGGTAGATTTCTCTCACTTCCTGTTGTCTCACCCCCCGTTCTTAACTATGAGTCATTTCTAAGGCAGATGTTTGTAACTCGGGGACAGCCTGTACCCAGCTGATTCTCATTTAATTTCTCTGTAGCATCTTGGACTGTGGTCTCTTTATAGAGAGTGATCTCTCTCGTGTAGTATAAAAAGGTTGGGTTGTGATTACAAGTGAGGCATTTGCCAACTTAAGATAACACAAAGCCTGGAGAGGGAACTCTGTTTAAGACAGAATCAAGATACAAATGGATCTTGATAGACTTCAAGGTCTCTTCCTCTCAGAAATATTAAAAATTAACTGGGTATTTTATTACAAAAGTGTGAGTCAAGTACTGAAAGAGTGAGTAGGCCGAAACCTGTTAGAGTTAGTGGGCCAAAGTTAGTATTGTCCTGAGGAGTGTGAGGCAAACCTCTGTGTGAGAGAAACCTCGTGTGAGAATGTTCCAGTGTAAAGGCTACTGTGTGTAAAGCTACTGCGTTTTTGTTTATTTAAAACAGATAGATTTGAAACAAAATAGAAAGACAAGGCAATAAATGAAATATTTTAAGTGTTTATTTTTGTGAAAAACATTACTGAAGATTCAAATGACACAGTCCTATCATTTTAATACAAATCAATTAAGTATTTTGAGGAAATCTTTGTACATTTGTCAAGAATATATCCAAAGGAAGTGTTCCTACAGATAGAGATCTTGCAAGATATTACAAATGGAGACCAAAAGGAGTCCCTATGGTTGTAAATAATGCAACCATATAATTTTACTACAAAGAAAAAAGATAACATTGGTCTGTGTGGGTTGTTGTAGGTTTTTCCGGGCTATATGGCCATGTTCTGGAGGCAATTTGGAGGCAATCATTACCTCTGAGGATGCTTGCCATAGATGCAGGCGAAACGTCAGGAGAAAAATTGCCTCCAGAACATGGCCATATAGCCCGGAAAAACCTACAACAACCCATGGATTCCAGCCATGAAAGCCTTCGACAATACATTGGTCTGTGTGTTTTATTTTATTTTATTTTTATTATTACTATTATTATGTTATTATTATTTTAATGTCATTTTGATAATGTTGTTGTTGTCTGATGTATATGCTTTGATTTTATTGCTGTATTATGTTGTCCGGGCTTGGCCCCATGTAAGCTGCTCTGAGTCCCCATCGAGGAGATGGTGGCAGGGTAGAAATAAAGATTATTATTATTATTATTATTATTATTATTATTATTATGGTCTTTTTATTACTTTGAGCTACTGGTGCTAGGTCACGCTGCTGAGTTACTCTGTTGTGCATTTATGGGGACAGTCTTTAGTTAATAAGCCCTCTCACCTAACACTTCCAACTGCTATGTGTGGCCCTACATACAGAGCATCCTAAATTATATAAATCAATAACTTAATCTGATACAAGGAAGCTCAAAACTGTGGGTATGAGCCACTCAAATTTGAGAAATGTGAAGTTCTGAATCTTTTGAATCAGGTAATGAGTTGAACAAAGGATCACAAGACACAAGATCAGTTCCAACAGACCTCACTACCTCTGAGGATGCTTGCCATAGATGCAGGCGAAACGTCAGGAGAAATGCCTCTAGAACATGGCCATATAGCCCGAAAAAACCTACGACAACCCGATCACAAGACCTTCTCAGCTTCTATTTATTTGATATATGTTCACCAGGAAGAAAGGATTAGTGGACATGAGCTTCCTAAGTAGATATTCGGCAACAAAGCTGTGTGTTCTGCTGAATGACGTGAAAAAAACCCATAAGAAATGATCCAAAAGTAAAAGTCTGCCAAAAACTTGACTCAATGGCATCTTGTACACTCAATCTACACTGAGTAGCAGAGTTCGTCTTTTCCTCTATGTTTTGAATATTGTGGTGATACAAAAGATCAAGTTGCTCAATATGTGGAACGTAATTCATTACAACGTCCTGTGCCAAAATACTCTGCAGGCAGGTGTTTGATTTAGATGCTAGGATTCGCAATTCAGAAGCAGGGGAGGAGGGAATAAGAGGAAAGAAAGGAGGAAAAACAGTATATTGTTTAAATGCCAGGCATGTTAACTCTTGGATAATACAGTATGTTTCGTGTTCTTCATCCTTCCAACTAATTGCTTAAGACATCCCACTAGAGCTGAGATAGTAACAGTGTGTGCCCTTCGTCTTCATTAAATGCCACTGCTTAATAACAGATCCCCCCGCCCCGGAAAAAGGGGCTAAGTTGCATTTACTCCAAGCTGCTGAACTTTAAAAAGTTGTTAATCAGGCTCCTATGTAAATGGAATGACGATTAAAGGTTAAGTACAGGTTTCGGAAATTTCAGAAGTTGAAGATATATTGCCCTTAAAATGGGTGGTGGGGGGAGGCGGGAGAACATAAAGGAGTATCAGGCTCCAACAGGAACTAAACATCTTAATTAAAATGCTCAGAAGTACAGTACTCATTTCTGCATAAAGTTCTATTTTCAAATGTCAAATTTAATCAGGCACTTGAGTAAAAATGTGTAATATTCCTGTGGCAAGGAAGAAGGGAAGGAAGCGCCTTGGGATTCTCCTTCCCTTTGCATAGTCTTAAAAATATTTTCCTTTCTTGTAAGCAACAGATTGTATGCAGAGGCCTCTTGCCACAACACAGCCTTTCCATTCCACAACCAAGTAGCACAACAGAATTGTGGTTAGTCGTTCGTCGTCGTCCCAAATGCATGTTGCCTGCTAGCACTTAGTTGTGTGTTCCTTCATAGAAGGGAATGAGATTAGATACCACTTGGGTCCCTTCCAAATTTAAGATTATATTATTCTCATTGCAACACAACAGTCAAACACCTCGCAAAGCAACCCATGGGTTTAGGCCTGCTCCAGTAGTAGACCAGATTAGTGTCAAAGTCCTGCTTAGGTATAAGCATATTTGCCTGCTGTGGAAAGGAAAGCAGGTGGAAAGCCAATTTTCCAAATAGGACAAAATCCGCAACAAGTGAGGCTTTAGTATATTTATTGTCTCTTCGGAATCAGTGCATGGCATGTTGATGAATAAATCAAGAGCCTTCATAAATCTGATTCAAAAGGATTTATGTTCCCTGGAGAATCTCTCATCACTTGCCATAAAAAACAAGAGTATTACAAAAATCAGGGATGGGGAAAAGTAACCTAGCCCTGTGAGGCAGCGCTGAGTAGATGAAAATGAGAGAATCAGCTATGCCACAGTTGGGAAACCAAGTAAAGAAGACTCTGCCATTAGATCTCAAGATTGGTTTAGCATAGTTGTGTCTGATTTTTCAGATTTTGAGAAGCAAAGAAAGAGATGGCAACAATGAGATGTACTGAGCCCTCTCTTAGCCATCACCTCATATCCCATCCAGAGTTGGGACTCTATTGACAACTCATCCTACAGAATCCTGGTGGCACAAGGAAACCAGCCACCCCACAGAAAGTGCCTACAAAGCAAAGACTGCTTCTGGGTTGTTGTAGGTTTTTTGGGATATATGGCAATGTTCTAGAAGCATTCTCTCCTGACGTTTCTCCTGCATCTATGGCAAGCATCCTCAGAGATTGTGAGGACTTCACAACCTCTGAGGATGCATGCCATAGATGCAGGCAAAATATCAGGGGAGAATGCTTCTAGAACATGGCCATATAGCCCAAAAAACTTACAACTTACAACAACCCAGTGATTCCAGCCATGAAAGCCTTTGACAATACAAACACTGCTTCTTTTTCCTCTTCCTCCTCAAGTTGGAACCAGCCTATTGAGTCCAACCTCCTGCTCTATGCAGGTTTGAGTTCCCTGTTGAACGCAAGAGCATTCCAAGCAGGCAGCTGTTTCTGAAGACCTTCAGAGAAGGAGACCCTGCTACCACTCTAGGCAACTGGGTCTATTGCTGAATCACTCTTACCATCAAGACATTTCTTCAACTGTGCATTTCAAATCTACTCTCCTGTAATTTAAAACTATCAGAACTAGTCCTATATTTGGGAACATCAGAAAACCAACCTATAGCCTTATCTCTAAGACAGTCATTAAAATACATAAGGGGTGCTGCTCTTCTGCATCTTCTATCCATCAAGCTGAATATGCTGAACTCCTTCAACCTCTCCTCGTGTGTCCCATTCTCCAGACCTCTTGTCCTTGTTTATTTATCATTTATTTCAGGCATTCTATCCCGTCCTTCTCACCTCCAAAGAGGGACTCAAGACAGCTTACAGCAGGCAGTCATTACATGCCAAAACCAATACATTAAAACACACTGTTACAATTAACACAATTAAAACAATTATCAGCATTCAATTAAAAACAGTTCGCTGGTTCAAAACATAATCCAAATCAGTCCATTGTGGTCCACTAAAGCATTATTTTCCCTGTTGATCCATTTATTGCACAAACGCTTGATCTCAAAGCCAGGATTTCAGTTTTTCCAAAAGGTCAGGAGGGAGCGGGTGGATCTAATATAATTGGGGAGAGAGTTCCACAGCTGAGGGGCCACCATGGAGAAGGCTCTGTCTTTCTTGTTGCCCTTCTCTGAATCGATTCCAACTTGTTCATATCCTTTTTAAAATGAAGTATTTAGAACTGAATTCAGTACTCCAAATAAAATCTGATTAGTGCAGAATATTGATTTATTTCCACCTTGTTATCAGTTAAGGCAGTGATTCTCAATCTGTGGGTCCCCAGGTGTTTTGTCCTTCAAATCCCAGAAATCCTAACAGTTGGTAAACTGGCTGGGATATCTGGGAGTTGTAGGCCAAAACACATGGGGACTCACAGATTGAAAACCACTGAGTTAAGGACTCAAGGCAGCTCACAACAATGACAAAAACAGCTAAAATTCATAGCACGCAAAAATTTAAAATGTAATTCAACTATCAAAGTGATAACAGCAAATAGAAAATAGAGTGCAATATGCATTTTTTACTTGAGCAATCAATACAAAAGACATGTTGAAACAAAAAAAGTAAATTTAATCTCTCTGGGGAAAGAATACCAGGATCTAAAGGCAACCATCAAGATGGCCCTCTCCTTTGTTCACATCAGATGTACCAGTGGGGATTGTGGGCTACAGAGAAGGGCCTCCACAAAAAATTCTCAAAACTCAAATATAGTTTTTAAAATAAGAGCATAGTCCTTTATATATCATCAACCTGAGTCATATATAATAATACTATCGTAGTCCTTATACACAGCTCAGGATTTGCAGTGCCTAGACATATGGGTAAGATTAGAAAAAGATCAACATTCCAGATCCTATTTAGTCTCGGTTGGTGTCAAGCCAGGATCAATCTCAATGGGGTCCCTACTGGTTTCTCCTGTAACCTAAGTCCTGCTGTACTGGTAGCTATGATACCACTCACAGGTCATCTTTGGTGCTGATGCTACATCGGTTGAGAGCAAGTAAACAACAGCTCCTACAGCTCCTAAAACAGTGGTTCCCAACCTTTTGTTTTGACCAGGAGCCACTTTGACCAGGGACCACTTGACCAGCGACCAAGAGCATCCAGGCCCTATGACTTTAGTCCTAAATTATGATACCTTATAGAAAGTTTGTATGAGAGAAACACATAACCTGCTAGTTAACCATATGTTGATAGCACTCGGCCAGATGATGGCAGTGGTGGTGAGAGTGATGGTGATACCAACAGCTGATCTGTGTTTAAATAGAAATCCTGGGATGAACAGTCTCTCAGTTTACACTTTATCCTCTCACACTATATTTTGAAAAAGACATATTTGTATCTCCCTATCTGAAAGACACCAAACAGCAAAAATACTATGCCACTAAAGAAAACCTTAGATGAAAATGCCTCTTGCATGGCTTAATCTGTTAAAGCTACAGTGAATGAATTGTCAAATTTTATGCCGAGAGGTTGTTTCCGGTTCCATATGGGGCTCATGGGAAACCTGATCTTCTCAAGCAGACTTTGGCAAAGCAGTAGTAACTGAGAGTATTATTTTATAGAGAGACAGAGAGAGAAAGAAGAGTAAAAAAGGCCAATTCTATGCTGATACACAGAAGAATAATGTCCTGCTGCTGGCCAGTGAACAAGAGGGTTCAATTCTAGCAGGAGAGGAACAATAGACTATGCAGCTTGAAACCAAATCCCTGGGGAAGTATAAAAGTGACAATGGAGGGCTCATTGCGGGGGCAAGTAAACAGTCTAACAAAAGCTGAATAGCCAGTGGATTGATAAAAAACATCTTTAGATAACAGGTCCTGTAATACTGTCATTTTGAATTCAATGAACTACCTCATGAAAACCCAGAAATAAACTTTGCAGAAGGCTTAAAATATGAGATGCATTGATTTTGGTACTATAAATCTGAGTTTACATGAATTGGAGCTGAAGGAGTTCAGTGAAGAGGGGGCTAGGCAAAGCACAAGGACACCAAGGCTCAGAGTATTATTTTTTAAATTGACAAAGGTATAACAACAGTAACAACAACAATAATCATCTTTATTTATATCTTTATAATAATCTTTATATTGGAGTGGCTCAGTTAGTTTTGATGTTTAATTAATCTGAATTATGTTTAATGATACTTGTTCTAATTTGATGTTATTTTTAGCTGCTTTGATTCCCATGGTGGGGGTTTTTGGAGGGGGGGAGGAGATCAGACTGATGATTCATAGTTTTTACAGCTCTTAAAACAGTGGTTCCCAATCTTTTTTTGACCAGGAGCCACTGACTAGGGACCGCTTTGACCAGGGACCACTTGACCAGCGACCACTTTGACTAGGGACAACTGGACCAGGGACCACTTGACTAAGGATTACTGGACCAGGGACCACTTGACTAGCGACCACTTTGACTAGGGACAACTGGACCAGGGACCACTTGACCAGGGACTATTTTGATGAGGGACTACTTGACCAGGGACCACTTTGACTAGGAACCACTTGGCCAGGGACCACTTTGACCTGGGACCACTTGACCAGGGACCACTTTGACCAGGAACCACTTGACCAGCGACCACTTTGACTAGGGACAACTGGACCAGGAACCACATGACTAAGAACTACTGGACCAGGGACCATTTTGACCAGGGACCATTTTGACTAGGAACCACTTGGCCAGGAACCACTTTGACCAGGGACCACTTTGACTAGGGACCACTTTGACCAGGGACTACTCTCCAACACTAGTACCAAAAGGGTTATTAATCAGTTTTTGGTCAACTTTAGATTTGGTTTGAGGTGCTGATTCAGAAAATTGCATTGGATAGACCACATCAGCTCTAGTTTCTGATACAAAACATATCCCATGGTCAGCAACAGGGAAGGAGTAGCAGGCGTTCTGAAACGAGTAGAAAAAAATAAAATAAAATAAAATGAAGAGGAAGGAGGCTTGCGGACCAGATTTTCGTCCTTGCAGTCCACAGGTTAAGAACACTGTCCTTAAAAGAGCATAGAGCCAGTTTGTGCACTGGACTAGGACACGGGTTCAAAGTCCCGCTCAGTTATGGAAACCTATTAGGTGACACTAGGCAAGTCACCCTCTCTGTCTCAGAAGAAATCAAGGGCAAATCCACTTGGAACAAATCCTGCTGAGAAAACTCCTTTGAGTGGCCGTAAGTCAGAAATGACTTGAAAGCAAACAATAACATAGCAATACAAACAACAACACAAGGTGAATTCTGTTTATATCTTCTGGGGGTTTGGTACATTATCAATATCTACAAGGGTCAAATCTCCCTTCAGCACCTGTCCTTCCTCTTTTTTTTTCAAGCTGTTTACCAAGATATTTTAACATTCAGCTAAAAACACCTTGTGGATCACCAATTCTCTCCAGATTGCAAGCAAGGATTTGATGGTTGGAGTCTATCTTCAGGTACAACCCATCAGCCATCTATAAACAGATACTCCCCCTTCAATTCACACTTTCGGGAGAAGTATTTTCTTGCCTTCCTGGGTGCTTTTTTTTAAAGGGAAAAAAGAGAAACGAATACCATTGGGGGGAGCTCACAGCAAAGAGAAGATTCACAAGGACGCCACTTAAGGTAGAGGAAATATCTATGTGTGAAATTGCAGAACATCAACTAGCCATTTTCTTTCTCTTTTCTTTTTTGCCTTTTCAAAAGAAGCCTTTCTGCTCCACCCCACATTCCTTTTGTCATTTGCACTCCGCTATGAAAAGCACAACACTGGGCTACCAAAATGCCACCGTTAAGCGGATTATAATGTTTCCAAACATGCTCCATTACAGCAGAAGCGTAAGTGTGTTTCTGCATCAGGGAGCCCTTTTGCCAGCCTTCCTTTCATCAACTTATCAAATGAAGCTAAACAGCACGGCTTGCATCTAATGATATTGCTGGCCCATAATGGGATTAGGCAAAACACCGTTGTCATTAGTTTCAAGGTGGTGTGTGCAGCCTGGCCTACAATCCTCAGTCCTCGCTCTGTGCTCTCAAACAGAACGACCATTAAAAGACACATGCCAGCATGATAGGAAACACTAAATTATCTGCATTGCTTTATGCAAACGAGAGCACCACAGGAGTCCGTGGTACAAAGGTTAAAACACAATGGCCACTCTGTTGTTGCAAGTGACCTGCAGTATGGGCTCAAACACAAGATTTTCCAGTTGTTTGTTGATTTGATGTCAGCATGATGTAGTGCAAACATGGGTAAACTTTCTAACTTGTGGGCCGCATAGTAGGCTGGAGCAGGGTGGGCAGGCCAGGAGGAAAGGGGTTCTCCCCAAGTCCCCTCCCTGCCCTTTCCTCCCCTTCCTATTCTCTTTCAGAGGCAGAAAGTGAAGGAAAGACAGGCAACGTGTGGGTCCGAAAAGGGTTCACCTTGGTCAGGATGAGATGGTGGTATCCATGAGACCGCATATTGGCTACTCCTGATATATAATCCTAGAATCCTAGAGCTGGAAGAGAGCCCCAAGAGCCTTCTAGTCCAACCCCCACATTGCAAGAAGGCACAATCAAAACACTCCCAATAGACAGCCTCTGCAGAAAAGCCTCCAGAGGAGACTTCAGTACACTCCAAGGCAGACTATGCCACTCTCCAACAGCTCTTACTCTCAGGAAGGTCTTACTAATATTTTCAGTTAAATCTCTGTCCATGCCATTTGAACCCATTGCTCCCTTGTGGCCTGGTCTCTAGAGTAGCAGAACGTCGCCCCCCCCCCCCCCACCCCTTCTTCTCCTCAATGGGACATCCTTTGAAATGTTGAAACATGGTTCTCATGTTCCCTCTCAACCTTCGTTCTCACAGCTAAACATCCTCCAGAAGGAAATGCAGAAGGAAAAAGAGAAGGAGGGAGAGGAGGAAGGAAGGATGGATGGAAGGGAATGCTTTGAGGGAGGGAGGGAGGGAGGGAGGGAGGGAGGGGGGAGGGAAGAAAGAAAGAAGGAAGGAAGGAAGGAAGGAAGGAAGGAAGGAAGGAAGGAGGAACGAGGAAGGGAGGGAGGGAAGAGGGAAGGAAAGGACAAAAGAGTGGAAGGGAAGGAGGGAGGGAGGAAGAGGGAGATAAGGAAAGAAGGGAGGGAGGGAAGGATAGGATAGTGAAAGAGAGGAAGGCCTGAGAAAAGAGCCCAAGGGGCCACATCTGGCCCCCAGTCTGGGTTTGCCCATACCTGATGTAGTGGTTTGAGCGTTAGACTGTGATGCTGGCAGGGGCAGCTCAACCCATTACGCAAAGTAAGCATTTGCAGTATAGTTGATTTTGCCCAGGGGCGCTCTTGAGGCACTCTTGGGGGGAAATAGACCTTGACATATGCGAGTTGTAGTTACTGGGATGTACAGTCCACCTACAATCAAAGAGCATTCTGAACTCCACCAATGATGGAATTGAACCAAATATGGCACACAGAACTCCCACGAGGAACAGAAAATATATATCAGTGATTTTTGGGGAGGGGGGGGGGCAAAATACTGTTTGCTTACAGTTGAAAGTGACCTAGAGCCGCCTCTGGATGCTGGAGACTAAAGGTCAAATCCCCACTCAACCATGGAAATCACTTAGTTGGGTTGGGGGAGGGCTTCAAACAAAGGTTGGATTGGCATCTTTCAAGAGTGCTTTAGTTTTGTATCCCTGCATAGCATGGCGTTGGACTAGATGGCCTTTGCAGTCCACTCTAACGCTATGATTCTGTCATTCTAGATAACCAATGCTTATGAAGCATATGGCTTAAAACATTAAATCCAGCTCCTTGCAATTATTCTTCCCAGGCCAACCAGTAGCCACCACACCTCTCCAACAACTGTTACACCTAATGTAGAACTTGTGTGATAAAGGAGGGTGCAAATTTGATAATTAATATATACAATGCTTGAAATAACCAACTTGGCGTTTGCAAGAACACATGACTTTCTTGACTCTTATCTCTATGATCCAGAAAGGAAAATAGTTTATTTATTTACTTCATTTATATACTGCTTTTCTCAGCCCTTACGCGACTCAGAGCCGTTAAGATCAAGGTGCAAGATTTGTGGTTCCAAAAGAGCATTTGTGTTTCTATGTTGTCAACCTGGATACAGAGAATATCATGATGGTGTTTTTATTTAACACCCTCAATATCCTCCTGTATGTCAGTCCTGTGTTCTGGAAAATAACGTTAAATGTTTATCTACATTTTGCTGTGCGCATTTCATTCCCACTGATGTTCCAGACTGAGTTCAATTCATATCTGCACCCCCATGAGATCTTTTCTTACTTGCTCCAACCTTATTGACTGCACCATTCTGAAAGAATTCTCTATTCTTATGCTCATGGGCATTTGTACAGCTGCAAAGGAGAGAATGAAGCAAGCGAAAGGGAAAAGATGACAAAAGTACCCATACAGAGAAGGAGAAGCTAGTACTCATATGTACATTAAGATAGTTGTGGCTTCCTTATATATATTTTTTCTGCTTTGTCCTTTATCCAGTATTACATCTAGTCTGACAAACATCCCAAGCAACTGAAAAGAACCAAAGCATCATTAGTAGAGCAGAGACAGAAAAGCAAAGAACCGAACACGAGGCTAAGCTATTCAAACCAACGGGTACAAATCTCCCCGTCTCAAAGGCATTATGTAAGGAAACTTTCCCAGCCTTCAAAACCAACAAATAGAGACAGGAATATGGCACTTGATTCCAAAGCAGATACTCCCATCTCTGCCAGCATTGGTTCTGTGATGCGGTTCAGATCCCAAGCCTTACAAAGAACTGCTGCTTCATCATCGCAGTCAAGCCACAAAATGCGGTGACTCAGACAGACAAAAGGCAAAACATTTCTACAGTTCAGAATAAGGCCACGAAGCCAAGAATAAGACTCGACTGAAAAGAGATGCCTGGGATACAGAGGAGGTTAATGCTTTAGATGGTACTATGATTTTCTACAGTTTTAGATTATTCAAAAAGATGTATGAAGGCCTAAATGGCTTAGGATCAGTACATCTTTGGTTAGCACTGCTCACCTTATGTGTTCTCTTATTCTTTAGTAAGCCTAGATCAGCTTTTTAATAGCATACTATAATTTTTTTTTGTTTTTTTCATGTCAGGAGCAACTTGAGAAACTGCAAGTCGCTTCTGGTGTGAGAAAATTGGCTGTCTGCAAGGATGTTGCCCAGTAGACACCCGGATCTTTTACCATCCTGTGGGAGGCTTCTCTCGTGTTCCCACATGTGAAGCTGGAGCTGACAGACGGGAGCTCACCCCGCTCCCCAGATTCGAACCACCGACGTTGTGGTCAGCAGTCCTGCAGGCACAAGGGTTTAACCCATTGCACCACCAGGGGCTCCCTACTAGATGCATTTTTTTTGTCGTGTCAGGAGCAACTTGAGAAACTGCAAGTCGCTTCTGGTGTGAGAGAATAGGTTGTCTGCAAGGACGTTGCCCAGGGGACGCCCGGATGATTTGATGTTTTTATCATCCTTGTGGGAGGCTTCTCTCATGTCCCCGCATGAGGAGCTGGAGTTGATAGAGGGAGCTCATCCGCCTCTATCCAGATTCGAACATGTGACCTGTTGGTCTTCAGTCCTGCCGGCACAGGGGTTTTACCCACTGCACCACCGGGAGCTCCACTACTAGATGCTAAAAAATGCAAGTCACAAAGCTTCAAACTGAGCCATTTTTGGTACCAGCTCCCCTGTTTTGAAACTATTTCCCACTAATCCCTGCAATATGAGTACGCTCCAAATGATTGGCGAGACCTATATTGCTGGCTTCAGCTTAACAATAGTAATAGCAAGTTTATTCGATGCTTAGACCATAGGTCTTTCACATATAAGGCAAATAGATAAATACATTAAAACCGGATTATTAAATACAATATAAAATACACAATTAAAATCCTAATGGTGAGCACCACAGGGCTACATTTTGCCATCCAGTCCTCCTCCAATCCCAACTAATACCGATATTTTTACACAAAACACGTGCATACATACCACCTAGGTATGCTAATTTAACTCCAAACCGGAGCACCCGGTGGCGCAGTGGGTTAAACCCCTGTGCCGGCAGGACTGAAGACTGACAGGTCGCAGGTTCGAATCCGGGGAGAGGAGGATGAGCTCCCTCTATTAGCTCCAGCTCCTCATGCAAGGACATGAGAGAAGCCTCCCACAAGGATGATAAAACATCAAAAATCATCCAGGCGTCCCCTGGATGAATTGGCCGTCTGCAACGTCCTTGCAGACGGCCAATTCTCTCACAACAGGAGCGGTTGCTCCTGACACACATACAAAAAAAACAAAAAAACAAAACACCAAACCACAATGCAAAAAACAAAATGTCAAGAAAGTGCCAAGATAACAAAGTTTATGAGTTGAGCATGATTCTTTTTGGTCTGCCAGGATTAGTCCCAAGATTGGTCTGTACTCTATCCAATAATGACTCTCTTTTGTGTGTGTCATGAGTGACTTAATTTATTTATTTACATTATTTCTATCCTGCCCATATTAACCTGAAGGCGACTCAGGGCGGTAAGAAACAGCAAGATGCTTCTGGTGTGAGAGAATTGGCCATCTGAAAGAACGTTGTCCAGGGGATTTTGCTGCAAGGATGCTGCCTGGATGTTTGATGTTTTGCCATCCTGTGGGAGTCTTCTCTCATATCCCCGCATGGGAAGCTATAATTCAACAAATGGGAGCTTATCCTGCTCCCCAGATTCGAACCGCCAACTTTTTGGTCGACACATTCAGCTGGCACAAGGGTTTTACCCATTGTGCCACCAGAGCCTCCAATGGCTCTCTGCAATCTCTGCCATGGGTCTTGCCCAGCCCTCCTACTAAAGAAATGTCAAAATTTTGTCTTTTGCATGCAAAGCAGATACTGAAACACTCCCCTGCCTAACTCAGGCCACAAAATCTCTGAACAGCCAAGACACAAAATATTCTGAAAAGTCTTACTGAAAATCATTCCTGGGATATCTATTTATTAGGAATGTGAAGATTATTCAGAAAATTTATTTTTCTTCGCAGAAAGAATCTACCTTAAGTCATCCAATATACCTGAAACAAACAGTTACCCAGTGTTTTACTTTTCATTGAGGTCTCGGTAAATTCCACATAAATGCAGCTAAGTATCTAAGCAATATGACATGCTCTTCTGATGCCAAGTGCATCTAAACAGACACACCAAACAGGAAGGTGACTGATGGATAAAGGCCTTTGGGAGAATATACTACAAGGGCCATAACAACATTCATAACAACAAAGGTACATTTCTTCCTCCAGCGGAATAGAGGACATCCTATGCCAGCAATTCCCCTTTAGACTCTACACAGGACAAACAGGACAATGTCTACATAAGAGGATTAACGGAGACAAATAACATGATAGAAAGGTGACACACAGTGGACGGGCCAAATGCATCCAGATAAAATTGATAAAACCCTGGATGAGATAGTTAACGGGAAAGTATATGTCTGAGGGAGGGGCTCAAAAGGGGCAAACAATGGGGTTGGACCTTCATTAAGGGTGGGGAGAGTGCATCATGAGGATGGAACTGTAGTCGGAACAGGCATAATATGGAATATGTGTTCACTCGTCAAAGGCGCATTGGAAGAGCCAAGTTTTTAGGTCTTTCTTGAAAGCTGCCAGGGTGCTGGCTTGCCTAATCTCACTAGGTAGCGAGATCCAAAGCCGAGGGGCCACAGCGGAGAAGGCTCTCTCCCGCGTCCCCACAAGTCGTACTTGTGATGAGGGTGGAAGTGAAAGGAGGGCCATTTTGCCCAATTAATACAATTGAACAAAATTATTTCTTGCTAATGCAAAAACAGTGGCAAACATTTCACCTTTCTCAGAGGATGCTTGCCATAGATGCAGGCGAAACGTCAGGAGAGAATGCCTCTAGACCATGGCCATATAGCCCGAAAAAACCTACAACAACCCAGTGATTCTGGCCATGAAAGCCTTCGACAATACAGTGAAGAGATTGTTTTGTTTTGTTTTTTGCACTTTCCCCTATGCAAATAAGAGAGAGAGAGACAAGCAAAGATTTACATCCCTAGCATTAATAGAACATGTATGTGTCATTAAAAAAACAGCCCATTGAAGAGTTACCTCATTATCTAGCTCTGCTATGGTTAATTTATTTTTATCACTCTCTGACTTGGTGGGTGGGGAGATACCTTGCAAGCTGGATTCTCAGCCGAGACAATGGGGATGAGAACTGAGGGGAAAAATGAGTAGGCAGCAAGCCCACATTAACTTGCCTCTGTTTTCTATAATTTCTTGCACATTTTTAAAAGATGTTTCCTACCCACAAGGGAGTCTGTGAATTTATTGTCTTCCGCCATCTAATAAATCTGGCAGCCATGAGCATTCCCTATTTACTGATGTGACAGCAATTTATCTCTCCCAGATAAAAACGTAGCTCTTTCAACTGGTTAAAAAAAGCACACAAACACAGAGGTTTGGGTAAGTGCAGCCTCCAAGCAGCAGAAAGAGTAAATTACTCAAAGAAAACAAAACAGCCTCAGAAATAGTAGCAGAACTCTCTGCACTCGGGGAAATGCTTTTTTACCTGGAAGATACCCCATGGACAGAATGAGAGAACTGGTTGTTCAACTTGGTCAAGAAGGCAGCATGAATAAGCTGATAATAAGCAAGGAAAGATGCACAGCCCAAAGACGGTCGTGGGCATCGCACATTTCAACACCAACCCTGCTATCACTGTGCTGACATGCGCTGGGCCTATAGTAATTGTCTTTTAAAACAGGATGTGCTCTTTGTGCCCAGTGGGACGCCGGGGTGCCTCGGCTGAGATGCCCTATGGATTTTCCTAAACAAAGTCTTTAGAAACTTGGAAAGTTTAACAAAGTTCTTTACTATTGCTTAGATCTTCAACAAAACACACAAATTCTTCTTAACTTGCCCACAAAGGACAGGCAGCTTGCTTTGTGAACTATTTCTTTCTTTTACAAGGAAAACCCTCTGACCCCTCCCTGGGCAATCTGTCTTTAGGCTGGCTGGCGTGGGGACTTACTCCCGGTTCCAATTTGCTTTTTGGGTACTCGAGTAAACCTTACCGTCCAAAACTGTAGAGATTTTCCAGCTGGAGACCTTTGGATCTGTAAAACTGTTTTCTTCAGAAGCTTTAGAGCTGTCTTTCCCAGAGGCTTGTAGAGTTGTGAGGCTGTAAGTTCCCCAGCCAGAGCTTTGAGAACTGTCTTTCCCAGAAGCTTTGGGACTATTTCCCCCCAGGAGCTTTGTAAGAAACAGAGCTTCTCTACAGGTGGGGAAAGCTCTCACGTCCTGTAACTGAGCTTCTAAACTGTAAGACTGAACCAAAAACTTTCTTTTCCCTCCCAGAACCCTGGGGAAAGGGGCAGAACTAAAGAACTTAACAATGAGAGGCAGGTGGCTGGCCCTATGGCTGCAGCCTGGAAGGAACCACCCAACTGCAAAATGCATGGCCACAACAACCACATGCATAGAAAGAAAATTTAGGCTTCTGGTATAGCTGTATCAGCACAATCACAGATTCATTAGTACAATCATGAGATAGAAAGCTTGCCTGGTTGATTGCAAACCCATGAATGCAATAACATATATGCATCTTCTCAGCCCTTTGGATTCTCCAGTCATTCATCTGCAAAACTCGAAGACCCTCCTGTTCTAAATTCTTGCTGCCATGGCATCAAAATCCCTAATAATCCTACTCAATCCATTCCCTTGTTCAATTTTGCTCCTTCTTCTACCACTCTTCCTCTTTCTCATATTTAGCTAAGCAATTTTCAGTTGACCTTCTCCTAACTTTCTATAACCTGTCTTAATTTTCTTTCGGGAAAGAGAAAGGCAGGATATAAATAAGGTAAATTAATAAATTAATCAAAGAATCGCAGTAGAGGAAAGTTTAAACATTTCTAATGAAGAAGTGTCTACTGTCTTCTGAGTCTATTTTGGCATTGTGTGTGTGTTTGTGTATATGTGTGGCAGGAGTGACTTGAGAAACTACAAGTTGTTTCTGTTGTGAGATAATTGACTGTCTGCAAAAATGTTGCCCAAGTTGCTCCTGACACACACAAAAAACAACTTTTTAAAAAAGAATTATATATCAGGGGGGTCAGGATTTTAGAGAGGCTGGGGGGGGGGGGGCAAAAAACATGTTGGGAACCACTGCTCTATGTGAATAAACACTTTTTTTCAAAGCTACATTGGAAGAAAAAGCAGGTAAACAAACACAAATGCATTTTACCTGGAGAAATACAAAAGTGATGTTTACCATTCCAGAAGTTCAGAAAAATCTCTTGTTCCAAGTATGCTGGATCACTCTTGCACCATATCTTCCAAGATACTTCTTTGCTGTATTGTCACAGGCTTTCATAGCCAGAATCACTGGGTTCCTGTGAGTTTTCCGGGTTGTATGGGCAGGTTCCAGAAGCATTCTCTCCTGACATTTCTCCTGACCCACTAAGAAAATTCAACAAATGCTACGTTCAACAAAGGACAGGAGGGATCTTCTCACCTCTGCAGTAATCTACTGTGGGCCGTGCAGCTATGGACAAACCTACATAGTAACCATCAAACACAATGCCTAAACACGAATCAAGAAACACGAAAGGCACTGCAGACTACTTCAACCAGAGAAGTCAGCCATAGCAAAGCACCAGATGAACCAACATGGACACAGTATATGATTTGAAAACACAGAAATGCCGGACCATTCTGACAACCACCATGTCCGACTACACAGAGAAACCATTGAACTCCACAATTTTTATTTATTTATTTATTTGGTTTACTTTTACCCCGCCCTTCTCACCCCGAAGGGGACTCAGGGCGGCTTACACATCCAAGGCACAATTCGATGCCCATAGCATACATAATACACAATAATAAGCAATAAAACAAAATAACAAATTAGCAAACAACAACAACAACAATACATTGCATCTAAAACCGTTAAAACCAATAAAACCAGTAAAATTTCATACAAACCGATACAACCACTTCTTCCTTCTTGCCAGTCAGTGTTCGCTATCTCATGGTTCAGAGTTTTCTTCCACATTTATCAGTCCACATATATCAGTCCTGCCGGTCCTAATTGCCTGGTTGTCCTATCTATTCCGGCGCCACACGCGCTCTAGCCACCTCTTCTTTCGCTTCATAGCTGCCAGCTCCTCAGTGAACCAAGGGGCATGACTAGCCCGGTTACTCGAGAGGGGGCGTTCCGGAGCGATTGTATCGATTGCCCTAGTCATCTCAGAGTTCCAGCGAGAGACCAAGGCATCGACAGAATCGCCAGCCAGGGAAGTGGGAAGCTCCCCAAGAGCCGTCAGGAATCCGTTTGGATCCATAAGTCTCCTGGGGCGGACCATTTTAATGGGTCCACCACCCCTGCGGAGGTTGGGAGGTACAGTAAGTCTAAACCTAATCAGGAAGTGATCGGTCCATGGCAACGGAGCGATGGTCAACTCCTCCGCCCCGACCCTGTCACCCCATCCCTGGGTAAAGACCAAATCCAATGTGTGTCCGGCCGTATGGGTGGGACCAGATACTAATTGGGACAGGCCCATGGTTGCCAAGGCGGCCATAAAGTCCTGAGCTGCACCTGAAAGTGGGGCCTCGGCATGGACGTTGAAATCCCCCAGGACTAAAAGCCGCTGGGAGCCCAGCGCCATATCCGAGACCACACCTGCTAACTCAGGTAGAGAAACTGTCGTGCCGCGAGGTGGTCGGTACACTAACAGAATCCCTATCCTGTCCCGGTCACCTAACCTGAAGCCGGCACATTCAAATGATGATGATTGTGGGATGGGGCACCTGATCAGGGGGATAAACTCCTTATAGACTACTGCAACTCCTCCTCCCCGCCCTCCGGGTCTTGGTTGGTGCTGCACAGAGTAACCTGGCGGGCAGAGTTGGGAGAGATTCACCCCTCCCCCTTCGTCCAACCAGGTCTCCGTTATACATGCCAGGTCAGCTTGTTCTTCCTGGATTAGGTCTCGAATGATAGAGGTCTTTCCATTTACTGACCTGGCATTGAACAGCACCACCCTTAACCCAGAGGGGCCACCATCCTGGCATCTCAGCTGTATCTTGTCGGGAGGGTTTTTTGGAGTTCCCAATATATTCTTGTTATTTTCAGGCCGAATTGTTTGTTGAGTTGTGGTATGGATTTTTGGAATTGCCAATGTTCTATTGTAAATTTTGGGCCAGATTTGCTTTTGTCTCACATTTTTGTCACATTTTGAGCTTGCCGAATTATTATTATAAATTTTGGGCCGAAAAAAGTAATTTGTTCTCCCTTTCCCGTATCTCCCTCTACCTGTCACCACCTCTATCGCAGCCCCTCCACCCGCGGACTCACCCGCCCCGGAGGAGATCCCTCCATGATCTTCAATTACTATCTCAGTTGTCAATGTATCATAACAAACATTGTTGTGGTTGTAAATATCTGGACCCTGAGGGTCCCCCCCTTCAATCCTTCCTAAACCCTCCAGTGTGCTATGTATCATAAAGTGCGTTTGTGCATTACTGGAGGGGGAGGGAAGCTGATGAATATCAGTAATAGCAAGAGTAACATATGAAAACAAATGAAACAACAGCAATTCACAGTGTGAGCCAGGGGGTTAGATGAAGTCACAGTGTTTGTCAAAGTGCAGTAGTGCTACCAGCAGCAATAATGGTGGTTGGGACCAGTCGCTAGTTTCTGACAGAACCAGGCAATCTAAAGTGCAGGGCTAAAGTGCTAGATAGTATCTATGGCTCCAGTACTGATAGGACCATATGAGCTAAAGTGCTGGACTAAAGTGCTTAACAGTTTCTACAACTCAGAGACAGTCCTTCACAATTTCCCAAAGTCACTCAGCTAGGACAGTCAATACAGAACATAGGTCCCAGCCGCAAGGGCCCGTGGACAGCAAGCCGGCACCCTTGGTCCGGTTCCTAATTCTTCTCGATCGTCCAGGCGAGGAGTTGGTGCAATTTAGTGGGAGATGGTCCTTATAAAGTGAGGCAGTGGCTGAGAAAATATAGCACCCGTTTTCAGCAGCAATGTGGAATGATGTTATTTACACCTCCGGCCAGAGAGGGCAGTGTTGGAAAACTCAGGTCTTATTTTCCTATGAGTTGGATGACACAGGCAAACGCTGGGCCCTGTAATAATTGGGCCTTCCAGTTGGTGTGGCCGATCAGCCGGGCCCACTGATGGAAAGGAGTCCCGATGATGGAAAAAGAGGCCCGATGGAAAGAAGGCCTGCTGAACGCTTCGTCCCTCCCACACTCGGTGCAAACAGAAGCCAGATGGAACAGCGCCAAGCAGCTGGGCCCACAGGTAGGCCCGATGGTCTCTAGATTGCGGGTCCACTGGGCGCCTCGGCCCCCACAACTCACATAGGCCCTTTGTGAGGCCTATAAGGCTTGCTGGGCGCTTCAGCCCCCACCCCGATGCTGCGTGGCCGGGCCTACCGGCGGGGAAGGGCAGAAGGAGGGAGGCGTCCGATAGGCCTTGTTTGCTTGCCCAGCTCTTCGCCCCAGATGGAACCATGGGGGCCAGGGAGCCACGGGAGCCACGGGGGAGGGGGGCCAAAGAGAGCCGGGAGTCACCACAGGGGCCCGCCAAGCCCCAACCCCAGCGGCGGAGCGGCGTCTTCGTGGCAGCAACTCAGCCGGCTCGTCAGCCCTCCGGCAGCAATGGCGGCCACGGCGATGTTGCAAATCGCGGTCTGCCTTCTCCCGATGACCTGGGGGAATGGTAGGGGACGGCAGCGCCTGTCAGGAAGCCAGCTCACTCCCTGCCAGTATCCACAGAGAGCCCCTGCAGCTTTGGTACTCCGGTGAGTTCATAGGTCTTAAAAACTTGAGGGAGCTAGCCGCGATGTAATGGCGGCGCTCACCTCTTCTTCTTCCCCCTCTGCTTTTCCTTCTCCCTTCTCCTGGGTTCCTCCGGACCGCCAGGACCTCTTTCGAGATCCCTGACTACTCCGGATCTCCCTCTTTGAGTTTGGGAGGGTCGCGAGGGAAGGGTCACCTTAGATTCCCTTGGATTTGGATTTCATCAGGCGCAGCTCAGGCTCTTGCTGCTGTCCGCCATACCGGAACCGGCCTCCAATACACAAGCATGCGAACAATTTCAACAGAAAGGAAGAACCATGAAAATGAACAAAATCTGGCTGCCAGTATTAAAAAACTCTAAAATTATAACACTAAGTAGAGAACACTACTCAAAAAACAGAGACATTCAAGACAAGAAACAATTGGGGCCAGCTAATCACCTCCCAACAAAGGATTCCCCCAGGCAGTAAGACGCCACACCTTGAAACTGCTAGGCCATTAAATGCTAACCAAGGTGGTCTACCTCCAACAGACAAGAGTTCTTTGGCCCATCCTGGACATTCCATAGATATATAAACCCAATTTTCCTAGTTTCCAACAGACCTCACAACCTCTGAGTATATTTGCCATAGATGCAGGTGAAACGCCAGGAGAGAATGCTTCTAGAACATGGCCATACTTGTTTGCTGTTTCCTTTAACCAATACAATCTTTCTCTCCACTCCACACCTCATCATTAAATATGATTGAACTCAAGAAATGAAAAAGTTTAGCTCTTCTCTTTCCTCAAATATGATTTTACCCAATTTTCAAGAACTCAAATCGCCCTTGATGATCTCTAACCAGAAGAATTTTATGTTAAAAACATCCTTTGCAGGGGAGTTATCTAAAAAACTTTGTCGCAATGGTTTGTCTGAGAAACACTGAAATCTGATTATCCTCATTTAAAATTTTTAAACTGTTGAACTTTCATATGTTTTTAATCTTTCATAAACTTCACACTTTTAAAATATTCACACTTTCAAAATGTGGCTTCGTAATTGCTTCAATAATGAGTTACAGCGTCTATTTTCAGTGGCACTCAGTGGATTCAATAATCCCCTACACGTGATAGAGGTGAATATCTATGGAACTGCATATATTTTACGTCATCCAAGACACAAATTAAAAGAAGACTCAATCAACTAGAAAGCTGCTCTATCAGGCTAAGTACCTATGTAGATGTTCTTCTGACCAGGACAAGTATTTGTAAACTGACCCTAGGTAAGTAGACTATCTTTCACAACAGCAGATACACTATTTATTTAGCATTGCAGGTGCTAAATCCATGAGTACTCCCTAGCATTTCACTCCATGGCTAATAAGGAGGAGGAGAAATCTTCTCCCAAAAAAGCGTCTTGTTCCGTCAACCTTATTTCAAGTTTTAGAAATATGGTCCATGCCAACCACCATTATTTTCACATCTTTGACAAGCGGCGGTATTTCTGCCTAGAAAAAGAGGTAATGAACACATTTCAATCTTTGATGTGCTCACACAAATCACTGTCAGCGTGAACCATCGTTTTTTGAATGCTTCTCTGCTTATATTACAGCTTGCAGTGTTTGCCTTCAGCCTGCTTCCCACCCCACATTTCAGAAGCTGAAAAAGCGGTGGTGGGTGCGAAGTACTCCATCAAGGTGACCAACTTTGATAGATCCAGGAGCCGGTGATAGTATGACAGCTGGGTCCCAGTGCTGATTGTGCAACATCGGTTGTGAATGAGGGAAGCAAACTAGTGTCCGGCCACATGGTTGAGAGAGGGGACAGCATGAGACCGGCCGGAGTGAGAGACCTAGGGGGAATATACACGGGAAGATAGTTCGTTGTTGTATTAGAATGAAGGATAGAAAGGAGGGGAGAAATAGGAGGAGTGGTCTAAAATCAATCTCATCCACTTATTGAGCAGTTTCAGACAACGGAGCTGGCCGTGACTTTTTTCCAGGGAGATAAAATCATTGCCCAACCCCATCCAGTTTGTGGGCAGACTGGATGTGGGCTGGGAACAACATGGAAGCGTTTAATCATCTTTTCAGTCTGATTAGTGATTTCTATCCTGTTTAAGGTCTTCCCAAACCGTTTCCCAAACCGTTGCTACCCATTTTTCATTAAAGGCCTTTTACATTCCTCCACTGCTATCTGCCCCCCCCCCCCACGTTAAATTTCTTCAGTGGTATCGTCCCGCCCCTGCGTTCCGCAATCTGTATTCCTGAAGCACCATTTCGGAAACAGCATAACGCTCGCAGCACTGGGACCCAGCTATCATACAATCACCCAGGAGCCCCTGGAACCATCAAAGTTGGGGTATTAATAATACAGTGGGATATGAATACTACCAAAGTTGGGATATCAGTACCACAGTGATTCATTTCTGATGTTGATAAATGGGGAAAGTGTGGTAAAGTTAACAGAGAAAGGACGATGGCCTGTCACCTACCTAGTGGTAATAAATCATACTACAACTAGAGGCTTCCAAGGAAGATATTTACATCCTTTTTAACAGAAAAAGGAGCAGAACGCTTTGGAGATTGTGGTGCATAAGAAACACTGATGATATATCCCATATGCCATTTTCCCCACCTATACTCTAGATCAGGGGTCCTCAAACTTTTTAAACAGAGGACCAGGTCACAGTCCCTCAAACTGTTGGAGGGCCAGATTATAATTTGAAAAAAACATGAATATCTTATTTGTAGTGCAAAAAACACTTAAAAACAATACAATTAAAATGAAGAACAATTTAAACAAATATAAACTTATTAGTATTTCAATGAGATGTGTGGGCCTGCTTTTAGCTGATGAGATATGATTGTTGTTGTTGTTGTGTGCTTTCAAGTCATTTCAGAATTAGGTTGACCCTGAGCGAGGGCCGAGTAAATGACCTTGGAGAGCCATATCCCCTTGGTCTAAGTTTGAGGACCCCTGGCTTAGAGTCTAAGTTGCATGGGCTTCCAGGGCTTAAGAGTGTGTGACTCACCCATGGTCAACCAGTAGGCTTCCATGGCCCAAAGGAGAATTGAATCCTGGTCTCCAAAGCTATAACTCAACATTAAAACCACTAAACCATGACACCCTTGCCGATTGCCTACCCTCTTCTATAGCTTGACTCTGTGTCTATGCCTCTCCTATACTTATTATAATTGGCTACTACATCTCTCTCAGCTGGTACAGTATTGCTTTCCATCTCCTCAATATGCGATTGAGCTCACAGATATCAACGGAAGATAGACGCTTCCGTATGTGAGAGATGAGGACCTTGGGTCAATAAGTCCAGTGTGGGCTAGCTTGCCCCTAAAATATATTGGCACACTTTAGGATGGCGGCTGACCTACAGCAAAAGGAAATGATCATGTCAAAAAATGATGGATCGGGTCTGGATGGAGTTGATTTCCAGATGTAATTCTTCATTCCCTTCCTGGAAAGACATTCGTTGCTTCTTGCTTAGCTGTTCCACTCCACAGTCAACCTCTGACCAGTCCTATGTACCTTCAATACCAGAAGCACAATGCTTCATAATTTATTTATTACTTATTGATAAAAAGCACCAGACATTAAATAATTGATCCCAAAGATGCCTGTTAATCAATTAATATACATGTAGGAAGACTGCTATTCTTTTTCCAAAAATATCTTCTTAAACATGCAATCTGTTTGGGACAACGGAAATATGAAATTCATTCGGTGAACATTTTCTATGAGGGCATCCATTCCTATTTCCCAAAACTGGTATCTGAGAAAAGCTCATATTTCCTCCAAAATCTATTTCCAAAGAATTTGTTTTAATCAAAGGAAACAAATAATGCATTTGAACAATGTGCACAATCCCAAACTTGTGGGTTTCAAAATATTTAAAAACACATATTCTGGGGAAATGCGTAAAGAAAGCTGCATGTTATTTAAATAAATAAATATGTGTGTGCAAACAGATGCCTTCAAGTTGCGTCTTCACCAATGGTGATTCCATTAATTTCATAGTGTTCTTTTAAAGCAAGGTGGTTTTGCCAGTTCCTCATCAAAAATATACTCTACAGCACTTCGTATTTGTTGGTGATCTCCAACCCAAGAACTAACCTGGTCCAAACCTTCCAAGATCAGATGGAATCTGGTTCCTTAAAGACAGTGATTCTCAACCTATGGGTCCCCAGATGTTTTGGCCTTTGACTCCCAGAAATCCTAACAGCTGGTAAACTGGCTGGGATTTCTGGGAGTTGCAAACCAAAACACCTGGGAACCCACAGGTTGAGAACCACTGCTTTAGGATATTTAGGCCAAAATATAACGGCGCTCCATGCAGTCATGCCGGCCACATGACCTTGGAGGTGTCTACGGACAACGCTGGTTCTTCGGCTTAGAAATAGAGATGAGCACCACACCCCAGAGTCAGACATGACTGGACTTAATGTCAGGGGACTACCTTTACCTTTATACTATAGGAAAAATGTGGACACAAATATGCATGTATTTCATTTTGGAAAGAAAAATATCACAACCCATAAGAAATGGGACAGTACAAGAACACTAGGAGGATTCTCAGAAATGCAAAGAAAATACAACTGTCAAATACCCTTGACACAGCAGCCACTTTCCTTGTCAGCCCCAGCTTATCACAACCTATAAAAGGTAAAGGTTTCCCCTTGATATTAAGTCTAGTCGTGTCTGGGGGTTGGTGCTCATCTCCATTTTTAAGCTGAAGAGCCGGGGTTGTCGGTAGACACCTCCAAGGTGGTGTGACCAGCATGACTGCATAGAGCGCCATTACCTTCCTGCATGTTTTCAAACTGCTAGGTTGGCAGAAACTGGGCCTAAGAGCAGGAGTTCATCCTGCTCCCCGGATTTGAACCTGCGACCTTTTGCTCAGCAAGTTCAGCAGCTCAGTGCTTTAACCCACTGCGCCACCAGTAAACCTATAGCTTTACCATTAAGCCACTGGTAAAGACACAGTCTCTATTCCAGTTGCTACATTTCCCCTGTTAATATCTTGTCTTGTTTCAGAGAGAAAAAAGAATTATATTTGCATAAGGAGACTCATTGTTCCTGTTCAATCTTTTGTTAACATGCCTTATTCCTTCTCCCTCTTTCTCTGTGTCTCTCTCTTTTTCCCAAGCAGCCAGAAGAAGCTCCTTCCCCCTGCTCCCGGAGAACGTGTCGGGTCAGCCTGGCATCACATCTCCGGTTGTATCAGAAAGAACGTGTCTTCTGTCTTCTTTAATTGCTACTTACATTCCCGTGCACAGTCATGGCAAAATACTCATTTCAGTCATTTTACCCAAGCTTCTGATATCTTCAAAGCCGGTCTCTTATTTTAAAGAAAAGAAAAAGTCTACTTTTTGAAGTATGTCAAACTAGCTCAATACAATACACACACGCACACACATTCAAATGACCTCAGTGATCCAAAAACGTGGGGTTTTTTTGCAGAAATGAGACTGTTACAAGCCAACTTTGACTAGAAAACAACCTTGTAGTGTACCACTGTCTGGAAGACGAATGTTCTAATACTTGGTTGTTTTCTTTCGAATCTGTTTCTCCCCAGCAGCATACGCCTCCCTGCCCAAGGCTGTGATCTACTCATGCTCTTTGTGAATAGGATGAGTTATAAAAAAATAAATATGCTTCTCCCATTAACCTTCTCCCATTTCATCTGCCACACCTTTCCCCTTTCAATTGCTTCCATCTTCTTTACTGCTTCCAGCACAAAGTACTCATGAATAAATCTTTTGAACTGCATAAACAGTGCGCTGGAGCCCCAATCTGACAGGTCAAAATCCTGTCCCACTTATTTATCTCTTTTAAAAAAACGCTTTCCTTATGAAAAGATTTTTTTTTCACTATGACTACCTGTGATTATTGATCTAGATAGCGAGACATAGCATTCGTCATAATAAGTGAAAAGCAATGAGTATGAGTTGCCAAAAGATGAAGTGTGCCAGAAACAGTATGATGTTCAGATTGTCATATCCTTCAACAGCACTGGGACATCAGCATGAAGAAGAACCAGATATTCAGACGAGGGAGAGACTTCACCATCTGTAGAGATGCCATATCCAGGACCATCAATGAGCTTCACAGAGCTGCCTTACAAGTTCCACAGTCCAGAAGCCCTGAAGATAAGACTTCTGAATTAAATTTCCCCCCAAACTTGAGGATCTTTTGAGTCATGGATCTTGCTTCTTTGAGAGGTGATTAGCTGTTCCTGTTTGTTTCTTGTCTGGAGTTTCCCTGTGTTTGAGTTTTGTTCTTTATTTACTGTTACGATTTTCGAGTTTTTAATACTGGTAGCTAGATTGTGTTCATTTTCATGGTTTCTTCTCCTTTCTGTTGAAATTGTCCACATGCTTGTGGATTTCAATAGCTTCTCTGTGTAGCTTGACATGGTAGTTGTTAGAGTGGTCCAGCATTTCTGTGTTCTCAAATAATATGCTGTGTCCAGGTTGGTTCATCAAACTTTATTTTTATACCCCGCCACCATCTTCCCCGAAGGGACTTGGGGTGGCTTACAAGGGGACAAGCCCTAAACCTACAGAATTAAAACAAACACAATAAAATAAAATCAACAACACTTTTTCATCACTTTTTATGTCTCTAAAAATACCTCTAGATAGCATAAAATATTTCAAGAGTAGAATCAGGTAATCAGAGACTGGATCATTTTCTGGAGGTAGAAAATGGGCCTGACAGAAACATGAAAACAGCAGAGTAAGCATTTTAAAACATCATTAATAAACCCATCTTTAGTTGAAAGCAAGACATCATCATGATTGTGAACACCCACTCAATTCTGCCACTGGGAAGCCATATTAATCGAACTTAATATATACCCTATTTGGAACCAATTAGCCAAGCTTTAAGAACTAGAAATGACTTCAATCAGCTACCTTGCTTTTTGATTCTCAACACCATCATCATGCTTCTAAAGAATTAACCTATTCTGGAATCGATAGAGAATCTTCTGAAGAGTAACAGTACTTAAACAAGGCAATGGCGGATAGAGGGACATGGCAATTAAATGAGTTTAGGTAAGAAAAATATTATTATTTGGAAGCTACAAATAAAGCACTCTTAGATCAGTAGCATCTCCCACATTAAATCAGTAAACTCAGCATAATTCCTCAATAGTTAACAGCACCATTCCCTTCTTTGCATGGAAACAAACAGAGAGGGACAACATCTTGGAACTTGACCTTACAGAGGTGGTTTATGTGCTAGTGCTGTGGTTCTCAACTTATGGGTCCCCAGGTGTTTTGGCCTACAACTCCCAGAAATCCCAGCCAGTTTACCAGCAGTTAGGATTTCTGGGAGTTGAAGGCCAAAACATCTGGGGACCCACAGGTTGAGTGAGAACTACTGTGCTAGAGGAATAGAGATATGGCTTCCTTCTTTAGCATCCATAAAGATACCACAATGTCTTTGATCAATTAGTCTTCACACTCTCTGAATTCACATGTTTCCTAACATTAAAAAGAAAGGGAGACGGCACTGAGCATTGTGTTTTATTCACATGAGTCAAGCATTCATGTCACATATTGTGTGAAGAGGTGTGGGGAACATTCCCATTTCACTGTATATGTTAAGCAGATCACTTGTTGAATATGGACTCGGCCTTTCACTTGAAGAAGAAACAATCTGCTTACCTGCTACTGTCATTTTTCCAAGTGGACATAATGACATCAGCAAGGGCTGACAATGAACGTGTATTTAGTCATAAATCTGTGCACAACATTTTTTTTATTCTTTTACATGCACACAGTTTCAAATGTTAGTACTTAAAATCTGAACTTCGTGTTCATTTAATCCTAAAATAGCAGTTTGTCTAAAATATGCATTTCTGCAAATATTGTACCATGCATTCATAGTTTTTTCAGCCAACAAGTATTGCATGGTCCCAAGGGGTCATTGTGTTCAGATCAATGGACACACCAATGCACTGCAACCGATCTGGCAATGTGGCAACTGAAAGTTGTAACGATGGAAGAACTAAACCTTCCTTCTGCCCAAGGCTCCCTTCACTAAGTGCCCACAGAAAGATCCTAGTCAAGTGGACAATCTAGAAAGATATTGCTCTTTTCCAGAATCACCAGCCAACTGTGTTTCCCATCCAGGAAAAAGGTGCTTGACTGGGAGGTTAAGGTCCTTAGGACTATGCAGTTTCAAGACTACAAATCTTTGAGACCTAACGCTCCCCAATCTTAACGTTTCCCATGGGAAGAGAGCTCATGAAAGGAGCAGACTCTTGCAGAATGAAGAGTAAGATACCCAGGGAGAATATTATCCCAGTGATATCATCATAGCCACTTTTTGTCTCCTTGTGTAGAGAAAAGGCAAGGCATAAATACAAATAACAAGAAGAGTTGTCTAAAAGAAACATGCCATCATGTGAGTCTGGCCAAACACTGCGTTGAACGTCTGAAGCTCTCTTCTGGATTCCTCTAACACAGTGGTTCTCAACCAGGGGTCCCCAGATGTTTTTGGCCTACAACTCCCAGAAATCCCAGCCAGTTCACTAGCTGTTAGGATTTCTGGGAGTTGAAGGCCAAAAACATCTGGGGACCCAGGTTGAGAACCACTGCTAACACCTCAATTTAGGTTGATGAAGACTAGAATGAGGAAATGTTTTTCTTTAGTCAGCCCCCCTCCAATGGTTTGTATGAACTGATAAACGGTAGTTCTATTCATTTTAGTAAATGGTATGTAACTTTAGGGTGGGTGGGTTGTTGAGCTGCTTTATCTCTCCTTTTATTCCCATATTTTCATTCTTTGACAGTCAAGTCTTCCACATTTAGTGTGGTTTGGGGAACAGGACTCCAACGAAAGTGGGGAAACCAGAAATAACAAATTTGCTAGAGTTTTTTTACCAGAGAGAACACCTATCTAGGAATCTCTAGATTCTCAAGCATGAGTCTATGATGAACTTCCAATAGACTTTGACCACTGAGTCACACCAGAGTTCATTCCCTAGTAATATGTAAGTACTCCAGCATGATTTTCTGACCTATTTCCAGTGAAATGTGATCATAATATCTCACTGGAGGACCTAGAGTGGCTCCAGGAGGGAACATGTTAACCAAATCAAGAAATAATCAAATCTGCAAATATCTATTTTATTTATTTATTTATTTATTTATTTATTTATTTATTTCGGGCACTTCTACCCCGCCCTTCTCAACCCCCTAGTGGGGACTCAGGGCGGCTTACAACCGGCACAGTTCGATGCCAACAATTCATCAGATAAAATACATGACAGCAATAACCACAATAATTAAAACATTCAATTAATACAATAACAACTTAAAAGCCAATCTAGTGGCCAACGTTCACCGAATTCTAAAATCCATAAGTCCATTCAGCATTACCATAGTCCTTTCCAAATTCTGGTCGTCATTACCTTGTCAGTCTGCCAGATTTCCCAAAAGCCTGGTCTCATATCCATGTTTTCAGCTTCCTTCTGAAGGAGAGGAGGGATGTTGATGACCTAATTTCCCCGGGGAGTGAATTCCACAGGCGAAGGGCCACCACTGAGAAGGCCCTGTCCCTCGTCCCCACCAACCTCACTTGTGATAGAGGTGGGGCCGAGAGCAGGGCCTCCCCAGAAGATCTTAAACTCCGAGGAGGGACATAGAAAGAGATATCTAACCTCTAACCGTGGAGGGCCAAGTATGGCATATTTGCCTGAAGGTTGCCCTCAATATCTTTTACATGAAAAAATACCATTACTTTAAAAGTATAATACCAGACTTCAATCTCCCCTTAGTGTCAGTTTCTACTATTTTCCTGGAATGACACAAGTCCTGGTGTTTTATGAACATGCGTAACACACACAAAGAGAAAGCAAAACTTTGCCTATTTGAAACTGGTGATCTTTTGGGTCAGAGGCGGTGGCTTCAAGTCAGGCTCAAAGCTCAGCACCAGATATTTTTCAGCACAACCTCCAACAGGGAAGGGCCCTTGAAAATGAAACACATTAAGTGGGACCAAGCTAGTTCTAATCATTATTTTCCCGCACTGCCTCGATGAAGGATATTTGAACAACAGAGTGCTCACTCCTGCCCTCTGAGACTTTAAAAACATTCCACCTCTCCGTTTGCCTTGATTGGTAGGGCTCACATCTCCCACATACTCAATCAGATTTGAATCTACATTTGTATAAAAATTACCCTTTTGTGCTGACCTAGTGAGTATAATCGTGTACAGCCCCGCTAGGCCCACGATGAAAACAAATCAGTCAGATTGGATGGGTCGCCAGCTTGCACTGCTGCCATATAAAACATAATTTACACAAATTGTTTTTTGCCTTGAATTGACGCTTTCGCTGTAAAGTTAATCCTCCACGCTGTGCCAAGAGCTGACACTTGGCAGGTGGTAAATACTTGATATTGCTATATGCAAAAAATATATAAAAATCTTATAATGCCAGTAATCAACATAAAGAGCAACATAATCAGACCTTCCTATCTGCATAATCATAATGGCGGGGAGGGGGGAAGGAGTCATCATTAAGTAATATTCTCAAAGGGGAACACAGAGCAAGATCTGCTGGAAACATCCATACCCATGTGCACAACCTCTACACTGGGAAGCACAATGGTGGCATATTGTAATATGTAGTCTGAGACTCACCAGTGGGTCACAGAAGCCTATAAAGGGGCTGATAACATGACTTGCCTGGCTTTTGGGATGTGAGCCATTATTTACTCTGAACTCTAACCAGCACTAATTAAGCTTGAATACAACATAAATCAGACGTAACACAGGCATTTGGCTCCTTCTGTACTATCTTTCACAGAGAGATGGTTGCCAGTTTCTAGTGGGCTATGATTTGTCATTATACTAGCATTTATTTGTTCATTGTTGGACTATGAGAAACAGTGGGTATCCCTACACCAGAGCAGGAACCCCTCTTGACCTTAAACACCACATCAACAAGCGGTTTATTAACGAATATATGTAGGCAAAGCAGCAAAATTAGCAAAAATGGTACAGTTCCAAAACAAAGGATAATCCATGAGCTTCAAGGCAAAACAAGATACAAAAAATCCATGAAATAAGGCACAAGAATCCATGAAACAAGTAAGCATGAAAAATCCAATAGACCAGTGGTTCTCAACCTGGGGTCCCCAGATGTTTTTGGCCTTCAGCTCCCAGAAATCCTAACATCTGGTAAACTGGCTAGGATTTCTGGGAGTTGTAGGCCATAAACATCTGGGGACCCCAGGTTGAGAACCACTGCAATAGACAAATCAGGAGCTTGGCAAAAACTTGGTACATGAAACTAAGAACACTTGAAAGCAAGACCGTCATGAAATTCCAACATTGACCCAACTGAGGCAGTTCTTTCCTATGAATAAATATAAAGCTTTTCCAGATCTCAAAACCAAAAGGAAAGCATTTCTCTTGACCTTAGACCCAGATAAAGGTTGTTTATCACTCCCATCCCATCTCATGATGAATGAACTGATCTTCTTTGCGCCTGAGCACCCTGTCTCTGTTTTGAAAAGCTTTGCTTTCTATCTACACTCTCATTAATTTGACTCTCATTAACTTCTGCACCAGACAAATCATCTTCAGAGAGTTCCTCTGAGAAAGATTGTGAAGGGCCACTCCCAGGAATGTGACCTTGTGAATCTCCCTGAGACAGCTAGGGCCTCTCATCTCAGCTTAACTCAGGCCCAGGCAAATCCTCATCTCCACTGCCAACAGACCCAGGCCCACCATCAGGAACATCATATCCATTCCCATCATGAACATCAGGCACAATCACAGGCTGAAAGGTTGACTTACAACAATCCCCAAAAATAGCTCTCCCTTCCTTAGCTTGCAATATTTTTCTGCATCCCTAGGAAAGAATCTCAGTAGGCATAGCAATTCTTGTACCAGGAACATTCCAAGTTAATACAAATTAGTCCTCAACATACAAGACAATGATTGCCTACTAGTTCAATGGTATCATTCATACTTTTAAAAGTTTTATCACATCGATCCCATGATGAATCACCCAGTTCTACAGGTTAACAAAAAACGCAAAGTGTAAACTTAGCAATTGAGATAATAACCATATTTAAATACCTAAAGGGATGTCAAGTAGAAAATGGAACAAGCCTGTCTTCCGCTACTCCAGAGAATAAACATGACTCAAATGACAAGAAAAGATGTTCCACCTAAATAGTATGAAAAACTTGACTATAAGAGCTGTTCCTCAACTTCACTGGAGGATGATAGACACTTATCTGCACATCTTTAACCTGGGGTTGGATGAGAATCTTCAAAAGTACGGAAATTGTGGTTCTACATGGTAGAAGTAGATGGGCTTTGTGGCCACCTCAAACTCTAAAATTCGACTTGCTGCTTAGGAGGACACTTATTCTGATTATGACAATGGAGTTGGGTTGGGGAGAGGGGAATGAAAATGGTAAAAACTAGCATTGTCCTAGAAAGAATAGAACATGAGTTGCTTGCATTCAAAGACCTCTTTCAACACACAGCCATGACCATCCAAAAAACCTCCACTGTTATTTCCACAACAAAGCCAGATGCAAAATAACCATCAGATCTTTGTAGCAACAGGGCTAAATAAGGATTTTGAGTGACATGTGAAATTGGGAGAGCCCATCTATATTATTAGTGACATAGCATCTATTAGCTTCACTGGTGTTTAAAACTGTTGGGGTGGATCCAGCCTTAGTCATACTTAAAATTACAAGCTGCTTCAGGTTCCACTGATTTCAACGATACTGCATCTCTTCCTTCCTTTCTTTTTGTCTTGAATGTAAACCTCAGCTTCCTGTTGGGATGAGACCTAAGGTGGCTTTATTTGTCTGCCTACTTTGTGCTATGAATTGCAAACAGTAATACTACTATTACTACAAAGTCTGGGTGGCCATCTGTTGGGGTTGCTTTAATTGTGCTTTTTCTGCATGGCAGAATGGGGTTGGACTGGATGGCATCTGGGGTCTTCCACTCAAATACTGTTAGGTTTATGTAAAATTAAACCAATAGTGAAAGGACCAAGGTAGTGACACCTCCAGCCCATCCCCTGTTCGCATATCAGCCAGCATGCCAATGCCTTAAATCAAGAAATAGTGTTCTAAGATCTACAGAGACACTCACTGGAACACCTCAGCAAGCAAGAGTCCAAAATTGGCAGGCTAAAACCCAGAACCTCAACCAATGGCTGATACCAAATGAGAGACTCCTTCCTGGGCACACAGAAAACTGGACAACTTGGAAAGCATTGAACAGACTGCGCTCTGGCACCACGGGATGCAGAGAGCCCTGCCACATGCACAATGGAGGACCTTCTTATAGCAACACCAGTGGCACTCCAAGTGGCCAGCTACTGGTCAAAGGACATTTAATAGAATGATAAGTTTGCAAACTTTGTGTGTGTGTGTGTGTGTGTGTTTTTTTAAAGAAATGAAATACAACTGTTTGGTTTGCTCCTGACACAATAAATAAAGAAATAGATTATATAGATTATACAGGCCAGCATTGTTATTATTTACACCATTATTATTATTATTATTATTATTATTATTATTATTTCACAGACAATGGAACAACAAAAATATTGTATACCCACAAGCATTATGAATTTATTTATTTATTTATTTATTTATTTATTTATTTATTTAAAGCTTTTATATCCCATTCTTCTCTACCTCTATGGAGAGACTCAGAACAGCTAACAGCAAGAATTCAATGCTAACAATAAATAACTTTATAACATCATACATAAACAATAGGTTAAAAATTACATATATTAGAAACCAGCTCTTCTCTTTTCTTTCTTTTCCATTTAACCAGAATGGGCCACAGCAATGCATGGCCAGATGCCGCAAGTGTAATATTTAAACATTTCTTGAGGTTACACGAAAAACTTTTGCTTCAAAAAAGGGCTCCGAGGCTGAAAAAGTTTGAGAACTCCTGTACTAGAGGCTTTCTCTTGTCAGTGATGTTTTAGGTAGGTAATAATTCCTACAAGTTCAGCTTAATGGCTTTAAATATACTGCCATTTGCAGGACGAAGGACCCTGTGCTTCTAACCATTTGGAGGATCAGATGAATTACAAGTATGATCTCTACTACTCTGGTATTCTCTTGAGAGGGCAAACCATCACCTCTTTGTTGCTGTTGGCCACTCCTGCTGTTGTAACAAGGAGGGACACAATTATTCCTACAACATTCCTTTTTTATATAAAAAAAGACCAAAACATACATATAATTCACTGCGCAATCACAACATCGATGTATACCTACATAACAACCCAGTCCCTCATTAGGAACCTATCTATCTTATGTGGATACTGTTCATCAGTATCCACAGATGAACAACCAGGTAGACTTGATTACCAGGGCAGGGGTTGGTGACAGCCTATTATGTTTAGTACAGAACATAACCACACATATCAGTTCAATACATAAATTACCTTCTGTTGAAAGGCCTTGTTTTGGTACTTTTAAAAAATGACGCAAAAGGGAAAGGGGGAAAGAGACAGGAAATAACATGCACAAACAGCTTGCCATTGAGAGGTCGCAGAAGTACCGGATCTAACGTAGCTGAAATGCTAAAATGCAAAGGGACATTGTAAGTCGTCCTCTTATCCTGACCACTTAGGATACAAACAGCTCAAGGAGAAATTACATCAAGAACGGATGATTCACTGGCTGACCCAATAAAGAGGTCCAGCTGCCTATCTCTTTCCTTCTTTCTGAGAAAAGAAAAACAAAAGGAACTTTTCCAGCAGCGAATGATGACCTTCCCTGACATTGCTTCCTCCATCTTGTCTTGCGGATTATTATTTTTCTGATACAGCAACATTGCTAAGCAGTCTTCAGAACATCATCTGCCTAATTTTACCAAGTTTCTAAACTTTGTCTATAATGTAAAGGGATTTTCAACATAACACGAGGTTGGTGTGGTCCTTGTGACAATTTAACTCTAACCAATGTATCATGATTAATAATAATAATAATAATAATAATAATAATAAACTTTATTTATACCCCGCTACCATCTCCCCAAGGGATTCGGTGCGGCTTACATGAGGCCGAGCCCACAATACATCAATAATAAAAACAATAACAACAGTGGGTTGTTGTAGGTTTTTCCGGGCTATATGGCCATGTTCTGGAGGCAATTTTTTCCTGACGTTTCGCCTGCATCTATGGCAAGCATCCTCAGAGGTAATGAGGACCTCATTACCTCTGAGGATGCTTGCCATAGATGCAGGCAAAACGTCAGGAGAAAAATTGCCTCCAGAACATGGCCATATAGCCCAGAAAAACCTACAACAACCCATGGATTCCGGCCATGAAAGCCTTCGACAATACAATAACAACAGTAATACAACCAATAAAATAAAACGCATAACAAAAAATAAGCAATAAACATTAACAGTAACACAACGACGTTTAAAAACCTATGGCTGGGCCAAATGTAATAATTAAAATTTTAAAGATAATGCTGGCCATGAACAAGTGAAATATGACTAGGATAGAGTTTTCAGAGAGGGATGGGGCGTGCAGACAATCCTAAATCATTAATAAAGTGCATTTAAGGACATATTGCTGGGAGATTCCTTATTCTGGGTAGGCACACTGGAACAACCACATTTTCAGGCTCCTCCTAAAGACTGCCAGAGTTGGGGCATGCCTGATGTCCTTGGGGAGTGAGTTCCAGAGTCGAAGGACCACCATCGAGAAAGCCCTCTCCCTCGTCCCCACCAATCGTGCCTGTGATGGAGGTGGGAGTGCGAGCAGAGCCTCTCCGGATGATCGAAGAGATCGTGTGAGTTCATACACAGAGATGCGGTCACGCAGGTAGGTGGGTTTAGGGCTTTGTAGGTAAGAACCTGCACCTTGAATTGGGACCGGAAAATGAACGGCAGCCAATGGAGCTCCTTAAACAGAAGGGTTGACCACTCCCTGTAAGAAGCACCAGTTATCAACCTGGCCGCCCCCCGTTGTACCAATTGGAAGTTCCGGGCCGTCTTCAATGGCAGCCCCATGTAGAGTGCATTACAGTAGTCCAATCTGGAGGTGACTAAGGCATGGACCACCCTGGCCAGATCCGCCTTCATGAGGTACGGTTCACTGGATTTTGAATCTTTGTATTCAATTGAAGCCAGAATTGTTTTTATGGGGATAACAGATGAACAAATAGAGAAGACACGTCAAAGATTACTACAATACATGTTCACAACAACGAGATTAGTGCACAAATAGGAATGGAAAAATAACCTAATTCCAAAAAATGAGCACTGGATGTTGAAATTGACTGACCTAGATGAAATCCATAGTCCAATGGACAAGAATGAATAGACAGAAGTCAGTGCAATATTTTCAAAAAACTGGGAAAAATTGGTTATCTTTTTGCAAAAAAAAAAAAAAAAAAAAAGAACAATGTCTTAGCTAGAGCTTTGATCATTAATAAGTTAAGATATAGAAATATATGATTGGAAATTATAGTGGAAGATATCATTTTATACAGCAGGATGTTTAACAATTAGTAAAGTTGGAAGACAAATGTAAATTCCTTTTCTTTCTAATAATAATAATAATAAACTTTATTTATACCCCGCCACCATCTTCCCGCTGGGGACTTGGGGCGGCTTACATGAGGCCAAGCCCAAACAACAAATTACAGCAGAATAGAACCGAAAATGCAAACAATAAACAACAACATCATAATTACATAAAACATATGAATACATAGCAATATAAAATTACAATAAACACAGTCACAATGACAATGGGCGAGCTACATGTAATGATTAAAAGAAAACTAATTAAAAACTGATTCAACTTTCTACATTGCCTTTTCTTCTTTTCTTCTTTTTAGTCTTTTCCTTTTCCTTTTTAGTCTTTCTTTTTGTTTCTACATTTTATTCTTACTCACTGTATGTACTTCATTGTGTTGGAAATTGTCTAATAAAAATATCACTTTAAAAAAAAGACAACCCCATTTATTTCAGCATGAGCTCTCACATGTGCAAAGAACAGATATAGGGAGGAGTCTACAGAAGCTTGTGCAGAAATAAATATGCCAGTCTTAAAAGTGTCACTTCTTTTTTCACCCATCTCCCTTTCTTTTTAATCTGAATCAGATTACCCATTCCTTGCACCAGTAACTTGGCAAGTCAGATTTGGCCACGCTAGTCCACACTCTTGTTACATCTTGAATAGGCTACTGCAACACACTCTACGCAGGATTGTCTTTGAAGACTGTTCGGACAGTTCAGTCAGACCAATGGGCAGCAGCCAGGTGTCTAACTGGAGTGGGTTACAGGGAGCACACAACTACCATGTTACACCAGCTCCATTGGCTGCCAGTCTGCTACTGAGCACAATTCAAAGTGCTGGCTTTAGCCTATAAAGCCCAGCTTACCTGTCCTAACAGCTCTATGAAACATCTCAGAGGTTAAGATCATCTGGGGAGGCACTGCTCTCAATCCCACCCTCAACGCAGGCACGACAGGTGGGGATGAGAAACAGGGCCTTCTCGGTGGTGACATCTCAGGTATGGAACACCCTCCCCAGGGAAATTAGATCAGCATTTGGACAATGATTCCCAGTACAACAATGATATCTCAGTGCAATAATGAATAATGCAAGTCACAACCAGAATGGCTCTTGGGATATGCTTCTGGATTGTGTGATTTTAAGTAATTGTTTTTAAGTTGAAATGTTTTAATTATGTGATTTTAAAGTATATGTTGTTTTATTTTTATATGTACTCAAGGCATCAAAATGTGCCTTTGTTTTGAGTCTCCCTGAGTCCCCTTCGAGGTGAGAAGGGTAGGATATAAATGTGGTAAATAAATAAATCTAAATTTTTGAAACAATTCTCCACATCAAATTATTGAGGAGCTTACACAACCTACAGTTCCTTTCTGGCTAGAGTTTGCAGTCTTTTACTCCATCATTTCTCCCTAAATGAAATGCTTTTCATCTTTATGAATGCAAGAAAACCAAATTTTCAGTGTAGTCAAGGCTTCTTAAATTCTGTGGATTCTTTGCATGAGGGCAAAGCTACTGCACCCAAGCAATACATGTAGGCTCTGGAAAAAATGTTAGTCTCCGTCCCTTCTTCAATTGTGTGTGTGTGCGTGTGTCTGTTAAATTTATAGAGTGCTTGAGAATGAGAAATAGAAATTCAGGGGATTATTAATGTGACAGGTATGTGACACATCAGGAGTAAATAGATCATACTGTAATCTAGAGGACATGATGAATACACAATTGGTGGGCCAGAGCTGTATCGCTGCTGTTAATGCCTGTGAATCTATCGCTCAGATCTTTGGGGGGGGGGGGGGCAGTTAATTACACTGTCAGGGCAGGAACACAAACACAAAGGAGGAGGAAAAAATGTCCAACAAGAGCTGGGTAACCAATGGCCATCAAAATTGTTTTTCAAGTGCAGGCACATAAACATGCAGTCCTACTGTTTCCTGTGTAAATAGCCTACTGCCTCTTACTGCCTATTACAGGGAAAACCAGCTGATCCCCAACCCATCTAAAACACAGACATGTGCCTTTCATCTCAAGAACAGACAAGCATCCCAAGCTCTGAGGATTATTACCTGGGAAGGAATCCCACGGGAGCATTGCAGCACACCCAAATAGCCGGGAGTCACTCTGGACAGTGCTCTTACCTACAAGAAGCACTGCCTGAACATCAAGCAAAAAGTGGGTGCTAGAAACAATATCATACGAAAGCTGACTGGCACAACCTGGGGATCACAACCAGATACAGTGACGACATCTGCCCTTGTGCTGTGCTACTCTGCTGCTGAGTACGCATGCCCAGTGTGGAACACATCTCACCACACTAAAACAGTGGATGTGGCTCTTAATTAGACATGCTGCATTATCACGGGGTATCTGCACCCTACAGCACTGGAGAAATTACACTGCTTAGCCGGTATCGCACCACCTGACATCCGCCGGGAAGTAGCAGCCAATAGTGAAAGGACCAAGGCAGAGACATCTCCAGCTCATCCCCTGTTTGGGTATCAGCCAGCACGTCAACGACTTAAATCTAGAAATAGTTTTATAAGATCTACAGAGACACTCGCTGGAACACCTCAGCAAGCGAGAGTCCGAAAGTGGCAGGCTCAAACCCAGAACCTCAACCAATGGCTGATACCAAATGAGAGACTCCCCCCTGGGCACACAGAGGACTGGGCAACTTGGAAGGCGCTAAACAGACTGCGCTCTGGCACCACAAGATGCAGAGCCAATCTCAAGAAATGGGGCTACAAAGTGGAATCCACGACATGCGAGTGTGGAGAAGAGCAGACCACTGACCACCTGCTGCAATGCAACCTGACCCCTGCCACATGCACAATGGAAGACCTTCTTGCAGCAACACCAGAAGCACTCCAAGTGGCCAGATACTGGTCAAAGGACATTTAATCAACTACCACACTCACAATTTTTGTATTTTGTCTGTTTGTTAGCTTTGTTCTGTTAAAAATGTAATATAAATGACTGGTTGTCCTCACACGACAAATAAATAAGCCCACTGCTATTGATGTCCAAGCTGCACCTATCCGTGTGCCATTTTTCCATCTTGTCGTACATGCTGACAGTCATAAAGCAATGCAAATGTCTCCTTCACAACAAACTCCCTCTGCAAATATTCTTTGTTGATGTTGTGTGCCTTCAGGTTGAATGACTTTTGGCGACCCTCTCCTAAGTTTTCCTCACAAGGTTTACTGAGAAGAGGTTTGCCATTGCCTTCTTCTCAGACTGTGAAACTTGCCCAATTTGCCCCCAAGTCCTTGCATTAGTCTCAACAGTCAATCATAGAATCATAGAGTTGGAAGAGACCTCATGGGCCATCCAGTCCGGCCAAGAAGAAGGAAAATTGCATTCAAAGCAACCCTGATAGATGGCCATCCAGCCTCTGTTTTAAAGGAGCCTGCACCACATTCTGGTGCAGAGAGTTCCACTGCTGAATGGCTCTCACAGTCAGGAAGTTCTTCCTCATGTTCAGATGGAATCTCCTTTCTTGTAGTTTGAAGCCACTGTTCCGCGTCCTAGTCTCCAGGGAAGCAGAAAACAAGCTTGCTCCCTCCTCCCTATGACTTCCTCTCACATATTTATACATGGGTATCATGTCTCCTCTCAGCCTTCTCTTCTTCAAGCCAAACATGCCCAGCTTTTTAAGCCGCTCCTCATAGGGCTTGTTCTCCAGACGCTTGATCATTTGAGTCACCCTCCTCTGGACACACATTCTAGCTTGTCAATATCTCTCTACAATTGTGGTGCCCAGAATTGGACACAATATTCCAGAGATCTTGTCTTCCAAAGCTCTGGTCGAACATGTAAACCACTTCTCTCTACTGATCCTGTTCATATTCAGTATGCCCATCTTGGTCAGGACATATTCCCTAGGCATCACCATATCTGACTGACCTCAGTCCAGAGGACGCCTAATTACTCTATTACAAAGCCAATCAAGGTATACAAAACAAGACTCTTTGAATTACAGAAACCATTATTTCCTCCACTGAATATGTTTTTGGCCACGTTTATAATGTGAGTTTATAATGCACCCTACAGAAGGAAGTACAGGGTCCAGCTCGTTATGACAGAGGACTTGAGAGAAGGACAGTCCATTCTCCCCAGTGCTTCAACACTACCACTGCACATAGTAGCAATTCAACTACTAGCTAAGCAAAAGTCAAGTGACATTATAGATCAATGAGGTTCATTTTACTTTTAGTCTAGCTTCTCCTTACAGGTAGCGGTCAACCCTCCTGTTTAAGGAGCTCCACTGGCTGCTATTCAATTCCAGTCCCAATTCAAGGTGCAGGTTCTTACCTACAAAGCCCTAAACGGTTTGGGACCCGCCTACCTTCATGACCGCATTTCTGTATACGAACCCACACGATCTCTTTGATCATCTGGAGAGGTCCTGCTCGCGCTCCCACGTCTGTTGCAGGCGCGATTGGTGGGGAGGAGGGAGAGGGCCTTCTCGGTGGTGGCCCCTCGACTCTGGAACTCACTCCCCAAGGACATCAGGCATGCCCCAACTCTGGCAGTCTTTAGGATCAGTCTTTTGCTGATGTATTGTGGGCTCGGCCTCATGTAAGCCGCACCGAGGCCCTTGGGGAGATGGTAGCGGGGTACAAATAAGGTATTATTATTATTATTATTATTATTATTATTGTGAGCAGCCAACTAGCCCAAGCACAAGCACCCAAGACTCATACTTTAGAAGTATCTATGGACACACACCCCCTATTATTTTTACCACAAATGAGTAATAAATGAGTTTGAGAGCAAATCAAACTTGAATTCAACACAGAAGAAAAGATGACTACACTGATGATATTCTACTTTGTCCGTAATGTAGGAAAACATGACTCACTAGAAATACAATGATGTTTAATAAGGTAGAAGGCAGCAGGAAAAGATGAAGAACACATTCCAAATAGAGGGGTTCATCAAAGAAGCGGTGGTCCTGAGTCTGCAAGACCTGCTTAGGGCTAATCAGGATGATGTGACCTCTTATTCATAGAGTCGCCATACACCATGGCAGCTAAGAACAAAATCTTTATCAGTTTTGCATGTAATTATTATTTTCCTTCCAGTTTAAGTCATGCAAGGAAGTGTATGTCATTCAGCTCTCCTGTCATAAATTATCTGAAAGTATTTCCATAAATATATGTTCTCATATAAAAGTTTAAAGCAATTTGAACAATTAAACTTTATTGATTCCTCTCCCATCCAAATAGAGTTCAATGACAATTTTAGGCTGGTTTATAAACAAGTCAGGTAAAGGCTTCAGTTTTTTTAACTATTTGAGTGTTGAAATATTGCTGTGCTACTCAGCTGCAGCAAAACCAGCAAGGAATCGAGTAGCACTTTTGAAAATCACAGGCATATGATTAAAGTGGCGTCCATGAAACCTGTAGTCCATGAAGATTTATGACAATCAAAATCTGTTACGTTTTTATGGAGCCACAAAACTTCTTATAGTTTTTCCTCCCAGAGCACTCCTCAATTAAGAAAGGAGCTCAAAATAACGTTTTTATAATCTGGCTTTAAAATTGTTTTACGGGGTGTTAAGAATTTTTATTACTCTTTTGTGTCTTTCTGTTATTACTGTTTATTTTTTATTTACTCGTTCATCTGTTTCAGAAAACAATATACAGACAAACCACAGTTAGCAAAGCCTCTGACAAAGGAGTTCTTTTTCACTAAGTGTTTTTATACCTACCATTTCCTTATTATCTGCATTTTTTTAAAAACAGCATCAGCACTAAGAGGATGATGAAGATATGAAAGGCAAAAACAGGTTTTTTTGTGTTGGTCTGCAGCAACATGTATTCAGTAAACAATGATGCAACACTCCACACCTGTATACTTGTCCACAATGCCCTGCCTCATATACAGAGGAAGAATTGTTTAAAGCTACAGACAATGATGTTGTTGTTGCCTAGTTTTGGCCAAAAATTATTAAGTCACTTGTGTGCCTTCTATTTTTAGCATATTTATACATCTGACATGAAATAAATAAATAAATTTGGGAAAGAATGGGATTCCACTTGAACCAATCCTACTGTAGCAGTGTGTGCCAGCATATAACAGGCAAGGTAAACTGCAGTTGCCTACAAAATTTCTTACTTGTTGTACCCCATGCCTGAAGCCACCAATGACCACAGCACTATCACATAAGAGTATAAGCAAACAGTTTATTGGAAAAACACATAAAAGATATGTAGAAAAATCAGATATAAGGAAATAAGGTGTATAATCCCAGCAAAACATGATAACCAAACAGGAAATCCATTCTCTCTTGTAAATCCAAAGGTAACACAGTCCAAAGATAGTCCCAAAATGCAAAGGCAGCTTAAGTCCACAAGCAGAAGATATGCTTAGCAAAACAGAAACAGGAATACAAAACAAGAACATGGAAAACTCCCAATATACTTATATCCAAGTTCAAGGTTTGAAACATGAACCAGAGAATTCAGACCTAGCTTCTAACTTGAATGCTATGTTCCCTGAACTGAAGTCAGAGTGTACGTTAGCTCTTAATAAATGGACATGAAATGATTACGTCTGCCATGGAATTTCTGTTTCCCACAAAGCAGTGTTGATCTACGAAGCTGGCTACCTGCCCTAATTTGCTTAGGTGGTTTCCCCTGAGAGTTTCCTGCCAATAGGTCTTCACAGAACCCCTTATGTAGGGAGGATGATTCCAACTTCTGTGACTGACCTTGAGGCTCAGAGGCAATTATATTCTCTGGGTCTACATCACTATCTGAAGTGGTTTCATTTTCTTGGCCTTTATCATTCCTTTGACCTGTAGAATCATAGAATTGGAAGAGACCTCGTGGGCCATCCAGTCCAACCCCCTGCCAAGAAGCAGGAAAATCACATTCAAAACACTATATATCACTATGAATCCCAGGAAAGCCCACATTTCCTTCTAATTCTAAATCATCAGTGAACCCATCGGCCCCTGGCTGCTGTGACTGCTGCTGAGTGAAAACATTACTGATGGTTCAGTGTAGACAAACTTTGTTTTATGCACTAATTTCAAATATGAAATTACTTTCAAGTTATGTGCATAAAGTGACAAGGAACTATAAATTTGGGGTTTAGACTGTTTAGGTCCAACTTACCTATCAGAACGTATCTCTCCTTACGAACCATCCAGAACACAAAGGTCTTCTGGTGAGGCCCTGCTCTCGCTCCCGCCTTCCTCACAGATGCGTTTGGTGGGGACGAGAGACAGGGCCTTCTCAGTGGTAGCCCCTCGACTGTGAAACGCCCTGCCTAGAGAAATAAGATCCCCCCCCCCCGGTCCTTTCGAAGAATGGTAAAAACCTAGCTTTTTGAACAGGCCTTCCCAAATATGGCATAGATGTATGATATTATGGACAATTGACGACACAACTGGACAATGATTTGAGATGGAGACAATGTTTTTGAATGCTGTGTATGATTTTTATGTTTTTATATTTCTGTTAGTATTTTTAAGTATTTATCATTGCTTTAATTTGTTGTAACTGTCCCGGCATCAAATTGTTGCCTATTGTTAACTGCCCTTGGGCTGAGAGGGGCGGTATATAAATGTAGTAAATAAATAAATAATAGATTTGGATCCTATTTCCAGGATATTTCATTACACATGTATATATAAATACAAAATTTCAAAATCAGGAAAATAAATCTGAAATCCAAAACACTTCTGGTTGTGTGCATTTTGGATACGGGATACTCAACCTGTTCCACTTTTTGGCAAGACAGAAATATTTGCAGAAATAATGACACTTTTTTCATTACTGAAAGGAAGCGTAACATTACTTTATTAATACACTAGCTCTACCCACCATGCATTGCTGTGGCCAACCCTCCCTCCCCCTTTCTCTCCTTTCATCCTTCCCTTTTGTCTTTCCTTCTCTCCTTCCTTCCTTCTCTACCTCTTTCCTTCCTTCCCTACCTACCCTTTATCTTTCACTTTTTTCTTTCTCCCCTTTCTTCCTTCTCTATTCTTGGAATGCAATTCCCTGCAGTCCTCGATCGATCGATCTACTATCTACTTACCTATTTCTATGTAATCTGTCTATCTGGAGGATTGCTGGGAGTTGCACTCCAGGAATAGGAAATTGGAAATATGCAGTGTATTGTCGTTTAGCTTTTTTGGTTTTTAAGTCCTTTCCGCTATTTTGGGGGGGGGGAGTTTATAAGTGATGGTCACTCATTGGTCACTTAAGGGTGTAGTGTCCAAATTTTGTGTCAATTTGTCCAGTGGTTTTTGAGTTATGTTAATCCCACAAACGAACATTACATTTTTATTTATATAGACTAGTCGTCCCCTGCCACGCGTTGATGCGGCCCACAAGGGGTTCTGTGTGAGAGGTTTGGCCCAATTCTATCATTGGTGGGGTTCAGAATGCTCTTTGATTGTAGGTGAACTATAAATCCCAGTAACTACAACTTCCAAATGTCTAGATTCTATTTAGTGTTCACATTTGGGCATATTGAGTATTCTTGTAGAGTTTGGTCCAGGTCCATCATTGTTTGAGGCCACAGTGATCTCTGGATGTAGGTGAACTACAACTCCAAAACCAAAGGACACTGCCCACCAAACCCTTCCAGTATTTTCTGTTGGTCATGGGAAAACTGTGTGCCAAGTTTGGCTCAATTCCATCGTTGGTGGGGTTCAGAATGCTCTTTGATTGTAGGTGAACAATAAATCCCAGCAACTACAACTCCCAAATGACAAAATCATTTTTTAAAGTGAAGGACATGCATTGGGTTGTTAAGTGTCTTGTGCCCAAATTTGGTGTCAATTTGTCCAGTGGTTTTTGAGTTCTGTTAATCCCACAAATGAACATTACATTTTTATTTATATAGATTTTGATCAAATAGAAGTTTACCCTTGGTTTGTGCAATTTTTAAAATGTATTAATTAATCTTACTATAAGAACGATCAAAAGCTATGTGGGGTATCATCAAAAGAACAGTCCTGATTTTATTCCTCGTAATTTTTAAGCACAGAAAATTAAGGATGCCTCCGCGAATATCCTGAGATGAGTCACAAAGGTCTGAACACTTCGTACACAGAATTGTTCAAAAGCATTGATTGAGACATGGCCATCTCACCCACAAACACATGTCCTGGGATGCACAGAGCATAAGATGTACTCATTATCTCTCCAGTCCCAAATGCATAGGTGTCTTGACCACAAATTATAAAGAGCCTATTCATTCTACCAGCAGGACATCCCCCAATTGGAAGGAAAAGACATCACTACCAATAAAGGTAAGTTATCATGAGTAGCTCACAAGGGAGAACAATTCCAAGTGCACCATCATGTATCACTTTGGCAGCTAATGCGAGCAGGAAACGCAATTTTTCTAACCGGGTATCAGACATGTGACATTCTGATTAAACGGCAAGGAAATGCAGCACCAAATCACTGTAATAAAGTGAGATCATCCATTTATGGTGTCCCAGCTAATCATTTGTAAAACTGCCGGTTTTACAGCCTTTTGTGAGCCATAGGGAAAGACCCGGAATATTATGCTTAAGGGACAAGAGTGATTTATCTATTTACCAACCTGCTGGGAGGCTTTATCTGATCTGGATTATTCAAACGTTTCTCATGCAGAAACCTTTTCAGTGTTGGAGGTAAGAGGGCAAGCATAAAGACAAGATTAAAATTTGCAACAAAGCAATCAGTTGGCCAGACAAGGGTAAGAGCTTTCCCCCCTTGTACCTGCATCCATTGCTTTTGGATTATTTCTTATTTGGGATTACACTGCATTTCCGCAGAGATCTAACTCATAGGCATTTTCGTTAACATTCAACTGTTCTAAAAACTGAACAATATTTATTTACTTACTTACTTACTTTACTTGTATACCGCTCTTCTCAGCCATTTGGCGACTCAGAGCGGTTAACAACCAGTATCAGCAATACAGTACAAAATCATAATCATTTAAAACAGTAATATCAATCAGTTAACATCAACATCAATACAGCAATACAGAAAACAACAATCCATCACGTCTCATCAATAGAATCAGCATCCGATCTCATTGTCCATTAATCCATATTCCAGTAATCAATCAATTGTACTGCTTAGTTGAAAGCCTGATCGAAGAGCCAGGTCTTCACTCTCTTCCTGAATGCCAATAAGGAGGGGGCCGATCTAATGTCTGTGGGAAGGGCGTTCCACAGCCGGGGGGCCACTACTGAGAAGGCCCTGTCTCTCGTCCCCACCAGGCGTGCTTGTGAAGCCGGCGGGACCGAGAGCAGGGCCTCCCCAGATGATCTTAACGTTCTAACTGGTTCATAGGAGGAGATGCGTTCGGACAGATAGGTCGGGCCAGAACCGTTTAGGGCTTTAAAGGATAACGCCAGCACTTTGAATTGTGCCCGGTAGCAAATTGGCAGCCAGTGGAGATGGCGCAACAGAGGAGTTGTATGCTCCTTGAGAGCCGCTCCTGTTAGCATCCTGGCTGCCGATCGTTGGACCATTTGAAGCTTCTGAGCAGTCTTCAGAGGCAACCCCACGTAGAGAGCGTTGCAGTAGTCTATACAGGATGTAACCAGGGCGTGGACTACTGTGGCCAAGTCAGTATTCCCAAGGTACGGGCGCAGCTGGCGCACTAGTTTTAATTGTGCGAATGCTCCCCTGGTCACCGCTGAAACCTGGGGTTCCAGGCTCAGCTGTGAGTCCAAGATCACACCCAATATTCCATCACAGTTTTATTGATGTTGACATGAATATTTTGTAAACAAATGTTATTTTTATTGCAATTTTCAGTGTGAGATGGTGTATCAAAATCTTTACAGAATTTTTACACAAAGAATGGCATTGGACGTACAGCCATACAGATTCTATCTAACTACATTGGATTCACAAACTACTTAGTTTTTGTTGTTGTTCGTTCATTCAGTCATTTCCAACTCTTCGTGACCTCATGGACCAGCCCACGCCAGAGCTCCCTGTCGGCAGTCATCACCCCCAACTTTTAATGAAACTATCCAAAGTCCAGAACCCTTTGTTGTTGTTTATTCGTTCAGTTGCTTCTGACTCCTCATGAGCTCATGGACCAGCCCACGCCAGAGCTCCCTGTCGGCAGTCACCACCCCCAGCTCCTTCAAAGCCAATCCAGTCACTTCAAGGATGCCATCCATCCGTCTTGCCCTTGGTCAGCCCCTCTTCCTTTTTTCTTCCCTTTTCCCCAGCATCATTCTCTTCTCCAAGCTTTCCTGTCTTCTCATGATGTGGCCAAAGTACTTCATCTTTGCTCTAATATCCTTCCCTCCAGTGAGTAGTTGGGTTTCATTTCCTGAAGGATGGGCAGTTTGGGGAGGACTATTTGAGGGGGAAAACGTGGAGGCAGTGACAGACTTTATATTTCTAGGTGCAAAGATTTCTGCAGACTCAGACTTTAGCCAGGAAATCAGGAGACGCTTACTTCTTGGGAGGAGAGCAATGTCCCATCTCGATAAAACAGTGAAGAGTAGAGACATCACACTGGCAAAGAAGATCCGCATAGTTAAAGCAATGGTATTCCCCATAGTCACCTACGGATGTGAGAGCTGGACCATAAGGAAGGCTGAGCGAAGGAAGATAGATACTTTTGAATTGTGGTGCTGGAGGAAAGTTCTGAGAGTGTCGTGGACCACAAGAAGATCCAACCAGTCCATACTTCAGGAAATAAAGCCCAACTGCTCATTGTAGGGAATGATAGTAGAGGCCAAGACGGAGTACTTTGGCCACATCATGAGAAGAAAGGAAAGCTTAGAGAAAACAATTTTGCTGGGGAAAATGGAAGGAAAAAGGAAGAGGGGCCGACCAAGGGCAAGGTGGATGGATGGGATCCTTGAAGTGACTGGATTGACCTTGAAGAAGCTGGGGGTGGTCCATGAGGTCACGAAGAGTGGGAAACAACTGAATGAATGAACAACAACAACAACAAAAACCCATCAACATAAACCAGAATGTCCTGCTATCAATGCATTGTAATCCAGAACCCCTGTAAAAATTTGGAACATATAAAATTACCATGATATCAATAAAAACACATGGAATTAATAAGCTGTCTACCCATTACTCACTTTAGTACTCACTTCTTTGCACTCACTATGTTTTCTTCTCCCACAAAGTTATCTGCCTTAAAAGTAGCAGTAATTTCAGTGTTCCATTTCAGACAAACAGAACAGCTATTAATTAACGCACAAAGGCACCCTGTCAAACATACTGAAGGAAACATACTGTGTTGTTTTGAGTAAACAGAACAAAACACGAGTTTTTAGCACACATCACTATCTATCAGTTCTAAAAATTACTATGCTTTTTGTTAATGCTAGTTTTATGTTCTGAAAACCAAAGCTCCAGATCCAGAAAGAAAGTGTGAATATGCATGAAGCAATCGCATCTTTCAGATAAAAGGCACCAGCTGGGCTCAGAAGTAATGTCAAATCCTGATCTGGATCAATATGAACAAGCCATATGCTCAGGCTCCATCCTCTCTTTGTCCTCCCATGTTCTGATTCTATTAATTCATACTTTCATACTCACAAAAAACCCCAGAACTTACCATCACAACAGCAAACTATGTTTAGTGCCCTCCAAACCAAGACTGCAAGCCATGGATCAAAGACAGTTTCCAATCTGGGTTTAGAACAGTGTTTTTCAACCTGGGGAGCAGGATCCCTAAGGGGTTTGTTGGGGGGGGGATGTCAAAGGGGTCACCAAAGACCATCATAAAACACATTGTTTTTTCTGTTGGTCATGGGGGTTCTGTGTGGAAAGTTTGGCACAATTCTATTGTTGCGGTTCAGAATGCTCTTTGATTGTAGGTGAACTATAAATTCCAGCAACTAGAACTCCCACATGTCAAGGTCTGTTTCGCCCCAACTCCACCAGTGTTGACATTTGGGCATATTGAGTATCTGTGCCAAATTTGGTCCAGATCCATCATTGTTTGTGTACACAGTGCTTACTTGATAAAGGTAAACTGCAACTCCAAAACTCAAGGCCAAAGCCCACCAAACGCTTCCAGTATTTTTTGTTGGTCATGGGAGTCCTGTTTGCCAAGTTTGGCTCAATTCCATCATTGATGGGAGTTCAGAATGCTCTTTGACTGTAGGTGAACTATAAATCCCAGTAACTACAACTCTCAAATGACAAAATCAATCTTCCCCAACCCCACCAGTATTTAAATTTGGGCATATTGGGTATTTGTGCCAAATTTCATCCAGTGACTGAAATTACATTCTGTGTATCAGATATTTACATTTTGTGTATCAGATATTTACAACTCCCAAATGACAAAATCAACCACCACCCCTCCCCCCGCCCGCCAATCTCACCAGTATTCAAATGTGGGCATTTTGGGCATTTTTGCCAACCTTTGTCCAGTGAATGAAAACACATCCTGCTATCAGATATTTACATTACAATTCATAGCAGTAGCAAACTTACAGTTGGGAAGTAACAATAAAAATAATTTATGGTTGGGGTCACTACAACATGAGAAACTATATTAAGGGGTTGTAGCATTAGGAACGTTGAGAACTACCGGTTTAGAAGAATGCAGGGACACATGAGAGATGGCCACTTCCGATATTTTGGCAAAATGGGACTTGCACTCAATGGAAAGTAAATAATTGAATAGGACAGAGCAAGTACAAGGCTCACTCAAAGTAACACCATCGTATGTAATTTACAGAACTTGGAAATAATTAGCTATAACTAACAAATGCCGATATAAGGTATATATATGTGTGTGTGCAATTGTGTTGTTATTTTAGACTTTATGTAATTAGAAATGTATATTGTGTAATTTGATACGTTATCGTTCCTTAAGTATGTCTATGTTTATGAATGTATAAGTATTGTTATTTTTCTTTGTGTTTTTGTTACATTTTTAATTACAATGGTTTTTTTTCAAACTATCAAATGCCTTGCAACAGTTTCTCCAAATAACAAAATCATAAATAATTGCAACTTTACTAGTAAAAATGTAATCCTTTCTATAGTACACCTAGACTTTTTACTTTCTTTTTTAATTAAGGGGGCATGATTTGGTTAAATTGCAGAAGACGTAGGAAATCATGTGGTTTAAGATCTGAGTTGTGCTCTATAGGACATTTTGAAGACATGAGAACAATATTCTCAGGTTGAAAATGCTCCTGCATGATGCCTGGTTGAGGAATAGTAAAACAACTGCTCTTCAGGATTTTGCTCTGGATGAGGATGTTTGTTGCATGTTGCAAGTCGCTTGACTTTGCTTCTATCACAGGAACCCGTCAGGAGAATGTACATACATGAATCTATTTCAGTTTGCTCATTTGGATCCTCTGTGTAACACCCAGCAAGACACTGAAGGGGAGATAAGAAGTAGAAACAAGAGTGGTCTACGATGAGTCTATCTCCCTGACAAGATGTCTTGCTTTGAGTGGACAGGTCTACCGCTCATTCTTCCTCAAAATAGCCTCTCTTCTCCCTAAGCTAGCCAAGGTGGTCTGAGCCTTAAAGTTATAGTCTCCTCAGCTTGTGATTTTGGGGAACTCCAACTTCCATACTGAGATTGTGTTGTCGAAGGTTTTCATGGCCAGAACCTTTGGGTTGCTGTGAGTTTTTTGGGCTGTATGGCCATGTTCCAGCAGCATTCTCTCCTGATGTTTCACCTGCATCTGTGGCTGGAATCAACAGACCTTGGAAGATGCCAACCACAGATGCAGGTGAAATGTCAGGAGAGAATGCTACTGGAATTATAAATGTAACTACCAGGTATTCACTTTTCAAAGTAATGTTCCAACTAGGGAAACATCTTCTTGCTAAACTTTCAATTGTTTTCCCTTCCACTTTTCTTTTTGTAATCTCTTCCTTGCTGTTGCTTCTGTTATCTCTTTCAGAGACAGAAGAATCCTTTAGCTCAGTTGACTCAACGCCCTGAATGGGTAGCTGTTAAATATTGTTATAATCAATGATAGCAGGAAATGTAGTTGAGAACATTTATCTTGGAAAGTTTCTAAAGTATGTGGTCCTTGGACCACCATTGCCCTCAACCATGGATCAACCATGGATCAATCCTGGACATTTACTTCATATACTTCATATCAAGGAGAACGACACTCCAGGGATTCTCTCCAAGAAATTATATTCCTCCAGTGGTTCTCAACCAGTAAGTCTCCAGGTGTTTTGGTCTACAACTCCCAGAAATCCCAGCCAATTTACCAGCTGTTAGGATTTCTGGGAGTTGAAGGCCAAAATATCTGGGGTTCACAGGTTGAGAACCATTGCAAGTAATGGTTCTCAATCTTCAATTCTTTGAGATGACATTTTGGACATCACCTCCCAGAGATCCCTGCCAGTGTGACCAACTCTCAATAATTCTGTGAGCTGAAGTCCAAAACAACCGGACTTCCCAAAAGATGGGAATTACTGCTCTAAAGGAAGGCATGAGTCTCCCTGTGGAGAAAAAAAGTGGGGTACAAAGAAACATAATAATAATAGTAACAACAACAACAATGCAGTGGTGGGCAGTACAATTCTTCAGAAGCCTTTGGACAAAATAGTCATTGGTAAATAATGTTGGGGTCTGCAGTCCAGTAACATCTGGATAGACAAAGTTATTTCTTAAGATAAGGGTGCTTTTTTGGTGTAAGCATGTTCTCAAATCAGAAACTCCTGTCATTTAAGGTAGGAGTGGGTGATCTACAGACATATGCAGCCCATGACAGATCTATAGAGGTCAACATTAGCTCCCAGGGCCTTTAAAGGGGCCCTGACCATTGCTCTTCGGCAGTATGGCTTCCATATTACAACAGTCCAAGATATCCCCAGTATTGGGAATGGAGACAAAAACCAAGGCAGCCCATGTGCTGGGAAATTAATAGCCATCATGCTCAAAGTGGACAGCTGCCCAAACAGGCTCACAGCAATGGTCAGCAACTCATTTCCTCATCTGCAAGGTTTGTGATGCTAGGAAGTGTCAACTCTCATCACCTCTCAACCCTAATCACCATCATCCAAAGCATGTATTAGCTCAGACCATCAAAATGACTGTGGTTTATGGCCGTAATAAACCCCTGGGCACAAGTGCTGATTAATTACTCAGAGCCTTAACTAATTTGCTTTCTGATACAGGCAGAGGATTCTAACAATCTGGAAACAAGGAGTTGGACCTAGCGGGAAGTTTCAGTTAGTAGAGGTGAAAAAGCATCTTGAAGAAAAGGAACTCCACTCTTCTACACATTCCATCTCCAAAGTTTGCATCCCAATCAAATATTCCAAATTGCAACATTCAGAATATGAATTTGAGGCCCTTTCATGTCCATGTCCATTCTTACAAACATCTGCATGCAGGCAGAAAGATGAACATACTAAAATAGAGTCAAGCAAATATAGGGCCTCATGAAATCTGATTGCCATCATGCTGGACCAATGGTCCATCCCTTGGCTCTACAAATGATCTATGTTCAATCGTAGAAGAAACAAGACACCAAAGCACTGGATTTAAGCTTTTCACAGCTGAGAAAATGTTCCACAAACTATATAAATAACATTGTTATCCTGTATATTTGTTCTATCCCAAGGCCTGGCATCCCTTCAGCACGTTTCCATTGAACTCTAGCATTGAGGTTGCCATTTTCACACCACATCAGACTCCAGTAGTACCTAACCACAGCACTTTATTTAGAGAAGCATATACAAAAGGGAATCCCAAAAAGCAGTAGGAAAGGTGTTATGAAAAAGTAGTAGTCCATATATATGAAGTTCAATAGTCCATAAAGGCAAGGTACATGGAATCCAGGAAATCAAGATCATAGACACAAATCCATAAGCATGGAAACAATAGCTTTTCCAAGGTAAAACTCTTACAGCAACATAGGCAAACACAGGAAACAAGATTCATGAGCATGAGAGCTGATCCAGGAACTTGATGCTATGGCAAAGTTGTCTGCTCTAAGAAAACTTCATAGAATCATAGAATCATAGAGTTGGAAGAGACCTCATGGACCATCCAGTCCAACTCCATTCTACCAAGAAGCATTGAAAGCACCTCGAACAGATGGCCATCCAGCCTCTGTTTAAAAGTTTCCAAAGAAGGAGCCTCCACAACACTCCAGGGCACTGCTGAACAGCTCTCACAGCCAGGAAGTTCAGATGGAATATCCTTTCTTGTAGTTTGAAGCCATTGTTCCGTGTCCTAGTCTCCAAGGAAGCAGAAAACAAGCTTGCTCCCTCCTCCCTATGACTTCCTCTCACATATTTATACATGGCTATCATGTCTCCTCCCAGCCTTCTCTTCTTCAGGCTAAACATGCCTAGTTCTTTAAGCCGATCCTCATAGGGCTTGTTCTCCAGACCCTTGATCATTTTAATGTCTTGAGACAACTGGACACATTCCAGCTTGTCAATATCTCTCTTCAATTGTGATACCCAGAATTTGACACAATATTCCAGGTGTGGTCTAACCAAGGCAGAATAGAGCATGGGTAGCATGACTTCCCTGGATCTAGACACTAGACTCCTATTGATACAGGCCAAAATCCCATTGGCTTTTTTTGCCGCTGCATCACATTGTTGGTTCATGTTTAACTTGTTGTCCACAAGGACCCCAAGATTTATTTCACACGTACTGCTCTCGAGCCACACGTCCCCCATTCTGTATCTTTGCATTTCATTTTTTTTCAGCATAAGTGGAGTATCTTGCATTTGTCACTGTTGAACTTCATTTTGTTAGTTTTGACCCATCTCTCTAATTTGTTAAGATTGTTTTAAATTCTGCTCCTGTCTTCTGGAGTATTGGCTATCGCTTAATTTAAGCTCAGGCCCTACCAAGAAGCCATGAGGTCATCCCTTTGACACCTGGGTTTGAAAGACTTCTCACAGAGTTTCAAGGACGTTTCGCCTAAATCTATGGCAGGCAGGCCCGTAGCCAGGATTTTGATTCGGGGGGGGGGGGGGGGCTGAGTCTGAGTGAAAGAGGGTCTAGCCTAGCCAACCTTTTGTATCATTACTCCAATACCCCCATGCATATGGGATATATTGAGCATGGTGATCAGATCATGGTATGAATAAACATAACAGTTTAAATAATGTACCAGTAAGGCCTTTTTGGAGACCATCATGAGAATTGGAAGCTGAAGAACTGAAGCCCCTCAAGCCCCCCCCCCCTCCAGCTACATGCCTGATGGCAGGCATCCTCAGAGGTTGTGAGGATTCCCCCAGGCAGTAAAAAGCCACACCTTGAAACTGCTAGGCTATTAAATGCTAATCAAGGTGGCCAACTGAAATATTCACACCTTCCTCCAACAGACAAGAGTTCTTTCACCCACCCTGGACATTCCACAGATATATAAACCCCATTTTCCTAGTTTCCAACAGACCTCACAACCTCTGAGGATGCCTGCTATAGATGCAGGTGAAATGTCAAGAGAGAATGCTTCTGGAACATGGCCATACAGCCCAAAAAAAAAAAAAAACTTACAACAACCCAGTGATTCCAGCCATGAAAGCCTTTGACAATACATGGGTGAGAAAGTTTCAGTGGAGACACTTTTTCCCCATGGTAACTCTTTCAGAAGTGGATTTCCCTTGTGAGGGATAGATTTCTCTCACTTCCTGCTGTCTCGCCCCTGTTCTTAACTAGGAGTCATTTTAAGTCACATGTTTGTAACTTGGGGACTACTTGTGTATCTTCTAATGCTATCACTCCTCTGGAAGAAAAATATTTCTTGCTATGTACTTCTAAAGCTTTGATCTCGAATGAGAGGTGTAGGCAAGGCAGCGATATAAATGAGCTTCAATTTTCCAGGACAAAAAACCACTAGTTTTGATAGAGGTTTCTTTCCTTTCCTTTTTAAAAAAACAAAGACGACTCCATTATTTGTACTACTCTTCTGAACCTTGAAATTAAAAAAAAAATCCCTTACTAATTTAGTCCTTTCTTATTTGATGAACATCTCTTTTTTCCCTCTTGCATCTCTAATGGAGCTTAAAATTAATATGACTTTTGCGTTCAAAGCATAGACGGCACACCCACGCCCTCGTGATGAGAGTGAGGTTCCACAAATGGACCAAAAAGTTAATCATTTTCTATCTGCACCTTGCTTTTCAAAGGAAAGGGGACCAGAGCTTATTATCAATCATCTATGCATGCAGCCCTCTCAATGTAGAAAGTGGTATTCTCATATTTACTCTTTATTATTTTCATTTTAAAAGCAGGAAGAGGAGGAGGAGGCTGAAAAAAGGTTTGTACAAAAATATCTGGCTTATGCCAGGGGGATTTTTAGCAGTAATATTTTTACTGCACGCCAGTTCTGCTGCACTCAAGCCTTTTTTCTATATTTTTGCAGCACATGGATTTAATAAATATAGACACAACTTCTATCAGCTGTTAGTTGCTGAATAGCCATTGTCATTGGAGCTCAGGGAGTTTGACAAGTGGAGAGACAACCTAAGAAAAGAATTTGTGGGCCATATTGCACCAGTATCGTTTTCCACCGCTGATCCTTGCAAGGAGCTTTATGGGCAATAAATAGCTCTCTTTACAATAAGAGCAGTAAAAACATCGCCATCTTGCACATTCCAACAAAACTGATTTCAGGTCCTTCATACCAGAACTCATCAATCTGACTTTTGTACTAACATCTCTCACCAACAACATCCTTAGCATTTTTTTCTGGCTGAATTGAAGGCTCTTCAGATGATATCAGGGGCGCATTATGGAAGTTCTTCTCCATATGCCACATCCTTGACACATACTCTCATATCTAACATTTCAGTTAGCATGTGGGAGTACTGCAAACTACTTAGAGTAACAGGGGTCCAGTAAAGACGGAGCTGAACATTGGGTAGTTAAAGGTAAAGGTAAAGGTTTCCCCTGACACTAAGTCTAGTCATGTCCGACTTGGGGGAATGGTGCTCATGTCCATCTCTAAGCCGAAGAGCCAACGTTGTCCGTAGACACCTCCAAGGTCATGTGGCCAGCATGACTGCATGGAGCACCATTACCTAGAACCGAGCTGTGGAGCAGCTAGTTAGTAGCTAGCTGCATTAAATCACTACTGACTGAGAGGTCATGAGAGGTCATGAGTTCGAAGCCAGTTCGGGTTGGAGAAAGCTCCTGAACATTAATAGTCTAGCTTGCTGTTGCCCTATGCAGCCCAAAAGACAATTGCATCTGTCAAGTAGGAAATTTAGATACAACTTTATGTGGGGAGGCTAATTTAACTAATTGACAACGCCATAAAACCTTCCAGCAGCGTGCGTAAGAATGAGGAAGTATTCCACCAAGGTGTCACAAGTAGACAGTGAAGCGGCAGCTCCCCCTGTGGCCAGAATCGAGCATACACTCATGAAGCCGGAAAGCTGGAATGTTAACCGCTTTGAGTCCCCCCAGGGGTAAGAAAGGCAGTATATAAATACTGTAAATAATAATAATAATAATAATAATAATAATAATAATAATAATTAATAATAATAATAATAATTAACTTGCCTCTGTGTCTATCTATGTATGTTGTATGTCTAATGGCATTGAATGTTTGTCATGTATATGTGCATTGTAATCTGTCCTGAGTCCCCTGCAGGGTAAGAAGGGCAGAATATAAATACTGTAAATAAATAAATAAATAAACCTAATACCTTCTCGCAAAAGCGGTATTTATTGATCTACTCACATTTGCATGTTTTCGAACTGCTAGATTGGCAGAAGCTGGGCATAATAGCAGAAGCTCACCCTGCTCCCCGGATTCAAACTGGCAACCTTTTGGTCAGCAAGCTCAGCAGCTCAACAATTTAACCCACTGTACCACCATTAATTTCTCAATGTAAACCATGTTTGGTAATCAGCATTTTTTAATTTCTATTTTTATTGCAGCCTGCATTTCTTCCAATGTTGGGGCACAAGGCAGTCAACAACATAGTGAAACATCTGAGTAAAACACGGTAAGTTATAAACACTATAATACACATAAAGGTATCAGTAGAAGTAGCGGTGGGAATGTCCAATGATCTCTCTTTCCTTCCTAGCTCTCATTCTCTTCAATTAGAAATGTACTGAACTTGGGTATTAGTACTAAGTGGTGTCAAAAATTGACATCAATCAATCATTTCAGGAAGCAGATTCTGAAATGAGGGCAACTGCACCCTGAATCCATGTGTCTTCAACTTCAGTTGTCCCAAATCATGCCAAATATGGCTTGTGCTGAACCCCAAAGACTAACTTGTTACCATAGATGGAATGGACAATGTTATCATATCATCTGTGCTGAAGCACAATATAATGACAGTGTTTTCTAGTTTCTCTACTGGGAGTGAAGGGAGGCACTATCTCATCATTTGTTTCAGGTAGCAAACGATCTCAGGACAGGCATGATAATTTCGTTGCCTACAGTTGCCTGGTACTGAATAGAAGGAATTCACCCAGAGCTGGCTCAAACTGTCTGATCCATATTTATTGAAAGGACAAGTACAGGTCCACTACAAAAGGCACCAAGCCCAAAATGTACAGGACCAATTTTATGAGTCATAAAAACAACAATGGAGTCTCTGATCTTAAAGACTGAGATACGAATATACAGCAATTCAAAGGTGAGTTGAGCTAGGGGTAATGTCAGACACACCTATAGCACTGTCGTGGCAGGTAATAGTACAGGTTAATACGATTCAGACTCACACTACTGTAAGCAGATAGTAAGAATTAGGAAGACAGAAAGCTGCCTCCAATTAGACTGCTGTGGTTGCCCATCTAGCCCAGCATTGTTTTAGACGTATCTAAATGATGATACCATTACCTTCTAATTCAGCGGTTCTCAACCTGTGGGTCCTCAGGTGTTTTGTCCTACAACTCTCAGCCAGTTTAACAGCTGTTAGGATTTCTGGGAGTTGAAGGCCAAAACATCTGGGGACCCACAGGTTGAGAACCACTGTTCTACTTGAACCTTCGGAACTAAAGATGAAAGAGACTAGAACTTGGATCTTCTGTATTTTACACCATACCACTGTGAATACAACCCGATCACATGTGATTCTGAGAGCTGCAGACTTGGTTATTTCTTGGATGGAATACTACCAGGGAATACCAGAGTCCAAATTCAGTTGAATCTCAACTAGAACTTCACCTACCAAGGTAAAAGTTTTCCCCTGACATTAAGTCCAGTCGTGTCCAACTCTAGGGGTTGGTGCTCATCTCCATTTCTAAGCTGAAGAACCGGTGTTGTCCATAGACACCTCCAAGGCCGGCATGACTGCATGGAGAGCCGTTAATTTCCCGTTGGAGCGGTACCTATTGATCTACTCACATTTGCATGTTTTCAAATTGCTAGGTTGGCAGGAGCTGGGGCTAACAGCAGGAGGTCACCCTGTTCCTCGGATTTGAACCTGCGACCTTTCGGTCAACAAGTTCAGCAGCTCAGCGGTTTAACCCACTGCACACACCTACCAAATCAGTTGCTAAACAGTAAGTCAACACTTTTGAGAAATCCTACTTTTCCAACATGTCTGTTCTAGTCAATGTCAATTGGATTTAATCAAGAGATGTCCTTCTAGGGCTAGGATTATACATGAAAGTCTATAAGGTTACTGCCAGTCGAAGTGGACAACTCAGACAGATAGAACAATGATCTGAATGACTAAAAGGGCAGCTTGCAAAGCCTATGCTCTACCACTCCACTAAAAATTCAAGCAAGCATACAACTCCAGATGACGAACACAGCAGGGCAAATCACAAGCTGTAAGAGAAGCCCTATGCTTATGACCTATGCATAACACTACTCTCATGTATAGCATTGAGATGACTTTGGACATGAGGTTACTGCATGGAAAATTGCACAAATATACCCACTACTTACTTCTGCATTCAAGAAATGGGACAGAATGCTATGTATGTGTGTCAAGGACAATTCTCTTGATAGGTCCCCATAGTAAAAAGCCTCGAAGTAAGCAAGAGGAATGAGATGAATCAGTCTATGTACGGTGGAGTTTCAAAAGTTAACGAACACCATTTTTAAAAGTATGGTGGAAGGGTCAGACGTGTTTTAATCTTTCTTTAAAGGGAATGTGTAGTCCTTAGATTCTGGAAGGTGATACAATTCTTAAAGGTCATTATTAAACTTGTCCTATTTCAACTTTTCTGCTAAGAATGCCTTAAAGTCAACTGATCTGACGAAGCCATTGTTTCAAGTAACACTGTGTGAGTGTGCTAAAGCAAGCTGTAAAGAGAGGCAAATGTGTTCTTCTGAGAAATACAACAAAATTTATATCAAAGAGGCAAGAGGCTAAAAGTTTGGAAGTCTTGCTTTGAAGAGCTGAATGCCTCCGGAGTATTATTTTGTTCCCCGCCAACTCCAGCTCTACCTCAGCTGCATTCTTCAGCTGCTGCAGCTGTCAATCACCATCTGCCAGCCACACTCTCAATTAAACAGAAGAACAATGTTAATGAGACCACAGCATTCAGATTTTCAAGGGCATGAATGGAGCACATTTGTCAGCCAGGCAGAAAGCAAACGAGAGGCAAAACCCTTCCATTTTGGAAAAAAACTACAAGGCGGCAGCTTTCTGTAGCTTTGGGAACGAAGTTCTGTTCCTGAATCATACAAACCTGGAATATTGTGTCCAATTCTGGGCACCACAATTCAAGAAAGATATTGATAAGCTGGAATGTGTCCAGAGGAGGGCAACTAAAATGATCAAGGGTCTGGAGAACAAGCCTTATGAGGAGCAGCTTAAGGAGCTGGGCATGTTTAGCTTGAGGAAGAGAAGGCTGAGAGGAGATATGATAGCCATGTATAAATATGTGAGAGGAAGCCACAGGGAGGAGGGAGCAAGCTTGTTTTCTGCTTCCCTGGAGACTAGAATGCGAAGCAATGGCTTCAAACTACAAGAAAGGAGATTCCATCTGAACATGAGGAAGAACTTCCTGACTGTGAGAGCCGTTCAGCAGTGGAACTCTCTGCCCCGGAGTGTGGTGGATGCTCCTTCTTTGGAAGCTTTTAAACAGAGGCTGGATGGCCATCTGTCAGGGGTGATTTGAATGCAATATTCCTGCTTCTTGGCAGAATGGGGTTGGACTGGATGGCCCTTGAGGTCTCTTCCAACTCTTTGATTCTATGATTCTATGAATCATAGAATCATGAAAGCACAAAGTCATAGAGTTGCAAGGAATCCCAAGAGCCAAACTCCTGACATACAAATAAGCACTCTTGGAAGATGTCCATCCAATCTCTGTTTAAAGATCTCTGAAGGAAGAGAGTCCACCTTATTGTTGTTATTGTTATCCCACCTTTCTCCCATGGATGGGACTCAAAGCAGCATACAGTAGTTAGGAGCAACAGAAATTACATAACATACACATTCATACAAATTCAATAAAAAATCATAAACCAAATAAACAAATTGTCCCTACATAAAATATAGATAACAAATTAATTGTCTACATGGGACCACCAAACGCAACGCCCAAACACGAATCAAGGAACATGAAAGGCACTGCAGACTACTTCAACCAGAGAAGTCAGCCATAGCAGAGCACCTGATGAACCAGCCGGGACACAGCATACTATTTGAGAACACAGAAATGCTGGACCACACCAGCAACCACCATGTCAGACTACACAGAGAAGCCATTGAAATACACAAGCATGTGGACAATTTCAACAGAAAGGAGGAAACCGTGAAAAGAAACAAAATCTGGCTACCAGTATTAAAAAAAACTCTAAAATTACAACAGCACAACAACAGAGAGGAAACAAACAAGGACATCTAATCACCTCTCAACAAAAGTTGGCTCCAGGCACTGTCAGGCCATTATATGCTAATCAAGGTGGTCAATTGAAACATTCACACCTAGCTCCAGCAGACAAGAATCCTTTGTCTCACCTTGGTCATTCCACAGATATATAAACCCTGTTTCCTAGTTCCAACAGACCTCACTACCTCTGAGGATGCTTGCCATAGATGCAGGTGAAATGTCAGGAGAGAATGCCTCTAGACCATGGCCATATAGCCCAAAAAAACAACAACAACCCAGTGATTCCAGCCATGAAAGCTTTCAACAATACAACAAATTAATAACTTACGACATATACCATTAAATTTCCCTAAACCTAAGACCACTGGGGTTATCCATAAAAACAGTTGTACTAAATCTTAGGAACTCCACCTTCATTTTAGGCTGTGTCCAAATAACATTCAGAGATGTATATTACCAGTAATTATCTGGTCGTTGCCTGGTTCCACAAGAAGGTTTTAATTTGTGAACGAAAGGCCAACAAGGAGGAGGCCAATCACTCCTCTCTAGGAAGGGAGTTCCAGAGCTGCGGGGCCACCACTGAAAAAGCCCACTTGTTCCCACCAATCACACTTGTGACGGCGGTGGGACAGAAAGAAGGGCCTCTCCTGATGATCTCAGGGCTCGTAGAAGGAGATGCAGTCCCTCAAGTAGGCTCCCAAGAGTCTGCCTATGAGACAGCATGGCAGACTCTTGAATTGTCAAACACAGTTGGTACAACAAATACATTATTCCTAATGTTTATGTGGAATCTCTTTCCATCTAATTTGAATGTACTGGCTTCTGTTTTATTTATTTATTTATTTATTTACAGCATTTTTACCCCGCCCTTCTCAACCCCCAAAGGAGGACTCAGAGCGGCTAACACAGGCAGCAATTCGGTGCCACAATCTCAATAAACATCAATGTAAAACCATAAATACATAAAAGGTTAAGAACAATAACAATTAATTATATGATCACACAACACATAATCATACATCCGTTTCCAATGATCATAACAGTCGTCAGGTCCAGTTCCATGTTCAAATGCTGCTGCGCCCACAAGCTGAAGGCCTGGTTCCAAAACCACGATTTTAGTTTTTTCCTGAAGGAAAGGAGGGAGGACGGCGATCTAATCTCACTGGGGAGCGAATTCTACAAGCGGGGGTCACCACCAAGAAGGCCCTGTCCCTCGTCCCATGTGGAACTGAGAGTAGGGCCTCCCCAACAGATCTTAAACTATGAGGTGGAGAGTAGAGGGTGATACATTTGGATAAGTAATCTGGGCCAGAACCGTATAGGGCTTTATAGGCCAAGACCAGTACTTTGAATTGTGCTCGGAAGAGGACCGGAAGCCAGTGTAGCTGACATAACAGGGGGATGGTATGCTCCCTTTTAGTCTTAGGAGGTCATAGAATCATAGAATCATAGTGTTGGAAGAGACCTCATGGGCCACCCAGTCCAACCCCCTGCCAAGAAGCAGGAACATTGCATTCAAAGCACCCCCGATAGATGGCCATCCAGCCTCTGTTTAAAAGCTTCCAGAGGGAGCCTCCACCACACTCCAGGGCAGAGAGTTCCACTGCTGAATGGCTCTCACAGTCAGGAAGCTCTTCCTAATGTTCAGATGGAATCTCCTTTCTTGTAGTTTGAAGCCATTGTTCCGCATCCTAGTAATGTAAATCAGATCAATGTCAGCTTATTATACTGTGGGTATCTAATGTTTTGAAAGTGTTAAAATGGCAGAGAATTGTATGTTAGCATTATTAGTAACATGCATTTATGTTCAATGAGTCTTCATTCTGCTGCAAATTAGGAATGTGCAATTGGATCCATTTTCCATTTTCCTACTGACCCCTTCCTCTCAGTCAGCCCTTCACTTTTTACGCTGCAAGCAATGATAAGCTAGGCTGGAAGCAGAACAAACACAAGGTGTCCAATGAAATGATCACTCTTGCCTCTTGTTCAAGCCCTTAACTACTAAGGAAGCCTTGTGTTTCCCCAATGGCAAGTTACTGCCTCCAATATGACCGATCTGTGGTAACCAATTTCAGTCACAAGCTCTGGCTGCATCGAAGTTTTCACATCTGTACAATTTTGCTGAGTGGAGTAGAGTGAAAAGAGTAAAGCATTGGGGTAGCTTTTGAGGAAGTCACTTTCTTGCAACCTAACCTCTCCCACAAGGACACTTAACTGAATAGAGGCAGAGAAATAAATTGGACATCATAAATCCGTCTTGTAAAAATCCAGGTGCCTGGCAGCCATCTTTAGAGTTGCATGTGATCTCTAGAACTTGCAGTTAAACCGAGGAGGACTTCGGCACTTCCCTTTCTTCTAAAGCACCTTTTTAGGTCAGGTCCATAAGCAAATGTTCTGATTCAGCATGAAAAGATTTCCCAGCTGAGCCTTCATAGCCAGCTCCTCCCTTGACCTCCTTTCTGGAGGTCTTGGACACAGCATGGGGATGGTTGTAACTTTTGAATTAGGTCATTTACCCATGCAGCCTAAGTTTGCTATTGCCGAAAAGGTGATCTAGGCTCTGCAAAGACTCCAGGCCCCTCCTTGAGGTCAAGGCAAGGGGTTCCCTATAGCTCACCAATCTGAGCCAGAACAAGGAACTACACTTGATCTCCCTTATAGAGTGTGAAACAAAGCAACTTGTTGAAGCAATGATTGCAGGTGACTTCAGCCACAAACCAAGGTTTCTCCCAGATCCCTTCTCTAGGAACAACTCCTTTGAAAAGAATATTTAATTGCTACCTGTTATATTATCTGATGAACGCTTTGCTAGCCAACTCCAAAAACTCAGAAAAAAATCTACTTAAAAACTATACTCCCAGCTTCTAGGCTACAATTCTTAGATTGATGATTTGGGGGACTGTGAGAGCTGTTCAGCAGTGGAACACTCTGCCCCGGAGTGTGGTGGAGGCTCCTTCTTTGGAGGCTTTTAAACAGAGGCTGGATGGCCATTTGTCAGGGGTGATTTGAATGCAATATTCCTGCTTCTTGGCAGAAGGGGGTTGGACTGGATGGCCCATGAGGTCTCTTCCAACTCTTTGATTCTATGATTCTATGAAACAATAATCATCCCAAGCTCTACCAACCACTACATATCTGCCTTCTCTTTGCCACCATTAATACTACTCCCACCACATATCCCTCTAGACTTCCATGATGACTCTTCATTCTGCCTTATTGACATCTGTTGTTATTAATATTGGGCTTTTCAATGGGCCCATTTGATCCACACCCCCTTTACAGATCGTCCTGGGTAATTTGATGCTTCAAGGAAACACCACACAGTCAAGGTGAGTCAGGAAAAAGAAAGGGAAAAATATACAATTCCCTGCCTTTTATTTTATTTCATGTCAAAAGCATTGCATAAATAAGTATAAAACCGATCAAGTAGAGGGAGCACAAGCGACTAAATATATTGTATAATATTGTGTTATATATATATATATTGTATAATATATTGTATATACATGTAATATTGATAATATTATACTGTAATGCAATATAATACTACTAATAATAATGTGATATTATAATTATATATTAGTAATATTTAATACTGATATTGTACTATGCTAATAATATAGTATGTTGTATGTATGTGTGTGTGTGTGTGTGTGTGTGTATATATATATATATATATATATATGTTGTAAGCCGTTCTGAGTCCCCTTCGGGGTGAGAAGGGCGGCATATAAATGTCGTAAATAAATAAATAATAAATAAATTTAGACCGAAAATGAGCAACAGCAACCATATTGTCTGTAGCTTTGTCTGTAGTTCTTCCTCTGTGCATGAGGCAGGGCATTGTGAGCCAGCACATAGATGCTGAGTTGTTTGTTCTGCTCCACAGTCGCACGAGGTGGAGGATTCTTCTAGGTAGTGCCATTTTGCCAGGTTGTCTTTTGATCTCCCAACACCACTTATGAGTCTGTTCAGGGACTTCCAAGTTGCACATTCTTGGTTTGCCCCTAGAGACAGATCCTTGTGGAACACAGAAAGAGCCTCCTCGAAGACTGAGTAAATACAGTCGGGCATTCCCTGGGTAATGTTTCTTGTAAACAACTAATCTTTCCCACCAAAAAGCATTCCCTAACTTCAGAAATGTGGAAGCCCTAGTAACTATTATTACAGTAAATCGTAACAGGATCAAGTATGTGTGTGTGTTAAAGAAAACCTTATGCTGTTAATTATTATGTGCAGCTGCTAATGTAGGTCAACTAGTAAGTTTGGACCACACCTGGTGGGGTATAACTATGGTTTTTAGAATACAGTTCAGCTTTTGCTCTGAGGAGCCTTTGCTCAGGCATTTTGCTCAACCCATTTCTACTGCCCTCTCATTTGGATTAAGATGAAAAAAGCTTATTCTGTACTAGCTGTACTCGCCACGTGTTGCTGTGGCCAAACTTCCCTCTTTCTCTTCTTCTTTCCCTCCTTCCTTCACTCCCTCTTTCCTTCTCTTCTTCCTTCCTTCTCTATCTCTTTCCTTCCTTTCCCCTTTTTCTTTCTCTTCTGCTGACTCTCTTTCCTTCCTTCTCTCTTTCCTTCCCTCCCTCTTTCTCTACATCTTCCCCCCTTCCTTCGCTCCCTTTCCTTCCTTTTTTCCCTTTTTTCCTTCTCTAACTTTCCTTCCTACCCCCTTTTTCTTTCCCTCCCCCTTTCTCTCCTCCCTTCCTTCTCTCTTTGCTTCCATGCTTCCTTCTCCCTTTCCATTCTTTTCCTCCGTCCTTCTTTTCTCCCCTTCCCTCCTTCTTTCTTCCCTTTTTTCTGTATTGTCATTTAACTTTTGGGGCTTTTTAAGTCCTCTCTGCTGTGTTTTTCAGTGTTTTTATGAGTGAAGGACATACATTGGGTTGTTAGGTGTCTTGTGTCCAAATTTGGTGTCAATTTGTCCAGTGGTTTTTGAGTTCTGTTAATCCCACAAACGAACATTACATTTTTATTTATATAGATTGCTTACAAATACTATGTAAGTTTGTTGCACTGTTTGTAACATTGCAAGTTCATGTTTTAACTCTGCTGATAAGAGTAAAGTTTTTCTATTTTTTCCCTCTTGCCTGGGTGCAATGTTATTGTGCCTTCTGCATTGGACTGGACTGAAATACGGTTAGTGCAACAACTATTACCAGAGAGTTGTAACTCATTTTGGTGTTGTTTTTTTTCTTTTTCTCATTACTAACAGATTAAAATCTGAGCCTAGTAGACATCTTATTCCCCTCGCTTTATGAGGTGAAGACAAAACCTGGCAGATGCCAGCATCATTTTACATATTATATAGGACAAATCTGAGTTTGCCATCATGTGAACAATCCACAGGGCGATGCAGTTAACTCTGGTTCCTTGGCACGCATATCTATATTCTGCATGTTACTCATCACTTTCGTGCTGCAAACGCAAATTACACCTTTGGTAGAGAGCAAAACAATATGAGACGCAGAAACCCTACAGAGCACAAAATGAAACTAGCCCGTTTCAGGAACCATCTGGCCCAACTCCATTCGATCCTTCTTCCCAGAGCGCTATCTGGAACGAGCAATGCTTTCTACAGCTTGGTATGTAAAGATTTGAGAGAAGCATCTTAATTGTGCCAGAAGAGCCTGAAACTCTATTAATCATATTATTCTCAAGCAGCTTATCCCTGCTATTACATCTTTAACTGGAGGTGTCTTATTGTTCTTTTCAATCAAATATTTAGTACTGCAGTAATTATGCTCTCAACGAACTGCTAAATTAAAGAACTAAATTAGCAACATGCCTAAAATGTCAAGGAAAAAAATCTAATATCTCTATTACTAGAGAGTGCAGGCGCAGAGATTCATCTCAAAGGCTGCTGCAGACGCAGAGGAACATTAGCAAAGAAACAAAAGTCAGTTGACAAATGAGGGAACACGGAGAAGAAAGCAGAACAAAACAAGGGATCTGGAGGGGGGGGGGGGACCCAGAGAAAACCCTAAGAAAAAGTAGAATTAGATAAGGTTGTTACAGGAGATAAGGCCAATACAGAGTGAGACACACTTGCCTGTGCGTGCATGCTTGCACCCCCACTTAATTACTTACTTATTTCTGCATCTGGTGGCATGAGAGTTAGATACAAAATATAGCACCTGATACATGAATGGCAGAGTCTTTTCAGAAGTGGCACCCAGCTGATTTCAAGCCTTTAAATCTTTATCCTTGAAAGAAATCTGGAGCAGCAAAAAACAAACTGGCTCCATCCTCAATATGACATTTTTTTCATATATTAAAACATTGGTGTCATGTCACTTCTCAACATTCTCTTCTCCAAGATGAACATACCAGCTCCTTATAGATGCCTCTTATAGGGATTCATAGTTTCCAGACCTTTGACCATTTGGTCCTCTCCTCTGGGTATATAAATATAGAGCTACCCCTCTATTTTGCTTTGGTCAGACCACATCTGGAATATTGTGTCCAATTCTGGGCACCACAATTCAAGAGAGATTTTGACAAGCTGGAATGTGTCCAGAGGAGAGTGACTAAAATGATCAAGGATCTGGAGAACAAGCCCTATGAGGAGCAGCTCAAGGAGTTGGGCATGTTTAGCCTGAAGAAGAGAAGGTTGAGAGGGGATATGATAGCCATGTATAAATATGTGAGAGGAAGCCACAGGGAGGAGGGAGCAAGCTTGTTTTCTGCTTCCCTGGAGACTAGGATGCAATGGAGGAATGGCTTCAAACTACAAGAGAGGAGATCCCATCTGAACATGAGGAAGAACTTCCTGACTGTGAGAGCCGTTCAGCAGTGGAACTCTCTGCCCCGGAGTGTGGTGGAGGCTCCTTCTTTGGAAGCTTTTAAACAGAGGCTGGATGGCCATCTGTCAGGGGTGATTTGAATGCAATATTCCTGCTTCTTGGCAGAATGGGGTTGGACTGGATGGCCCATGAGGTCTCTTCCAACTCTTTGATTCTATGATTCTATATCCTCCCTGAATTGCAAAGCCCAAAACTAGACACAGTATTCCATGTAATCACTAGAGGTAACCTGAATCAAGCAAAAAGTGGGTGCTAGAAATATCATGCGAAAACTGACTGGCACAATCTGGGGATCACAACCAGATACAGTGAAGACATCTGCCCTTTGCACTTTGCTACTCTGCTGCTGAGTAAGCATATCCAGTATGGAATACATCTCACCACGTTAAAACAGTGTATGTGGCTCTTAATGAGACATGCTGCCTCATCTCAGGATGTCTACGCCCCACACCACTGGAGAAATTATACTGTTTAGCTGGTATTGCACCACATGACATCTGCCAGGAAGTAGCAGCCAGTAATGAAAGGACCAAGGCAGTGACATCTCCGGCTCATCCTCTGTTTGGATATCAGCCAGCATGCCAACACCTTAAATCAAGAAACAGCTTCCTAAGATCAACAAACATACGTGCAGGAACACCTCAGCAAGCAAGAGTCCAAAAGGGGCAGGCTAAAACCTGGAACCTGAATCAGTGGCTGATACTGGATATGAAACTCCCTTCTGGGCACACAGAAGACTGGACAACTTGGAAGGACCTGAACAGGCTGCGCTCTGGCACGATGAGATGCACAGCCAATGTTAATAAATGGGACTGCAAAGTGGAGTCCATGACATGCAAGTACGGAGAAGAGCAAACCACAGACCACCTACTACAATGCAGTCTGAGCCCTAGCGCATGCAAAATTGAGGACTTTCTCATAGCAACCTCAGAGGTAGCCCAGATGGCCAGCTTCTGGTCAAAGGAGATTTAGCATCATGCCAAGTTTTTAACTTTGTGTTTTAAATATTTTAACTGAATCCTCAATTTGCTTCTGACATGATAAATAAATAACCTGTATCAGAGGGAAGAAAATGTAACCCTGTCTCATCCTGTGGATCCCTAGATGTTTTGACCTTCAACTCCCAGAAATCCTAACAGCTGGTAAACTGGCTGGGATTTCTGGGAGTTGTAGGCCAAAACACCCGAGGACCCACAGGTTGAGAATCACTGCTGTAAGCTGTATACTGTCCATTAGTGGTGGTCTTTGTGGTTTTTGGTGCCACGTATGATTTTTTTTCTTAATTAAATAAATTACAATGAAAACTGAGTGGCATTTGAGATAAAAAATTATTTTATAAAACCTAATTCTGGTGTGGTCTAGCCCTCCAAGATCCCCTGGGGATGTCAATGTAGACTTGTAAACAGGAACAGTTGTCCAATTCTTGGTCTCTTTCCTGCTCCCTAGGATTATTTTTTCCCCATCTTCAGTTAAACCTTTTCTGAACTCAAATATTTTCTAAGATTTCTTCTGACTATTCACATTCTTCCCCATTTTACAAAAACCCAGTAAATAGTTGGAAAAATAAGATGGGTATTAATGGGTCGAGAGATTTCACTTGCAACATGCCACATCTCTAAGCTGAAGGAACATATCTGCGAGGTAAAGCACACAGCATACCATGTGGGCGTGATTACACTAATCTTGACAATTGCTTCTTCACCCATTTTCTGCCCACTACTTCCATCTGCTCACAAATGCATCAACACATCAATGTTTGGGAAAGATTCAGACACCCACAAAGCCAATCCCACCTGTCAGAATCATGTTCTGTGGTGCTCTCTTTTCAAAAGCGTTAAGGTTATCCACAAATTAAGAGTGCTCAAGTTGAAGCTGTGAACAATTCAGTAATATTATTTTTAAAAACAGTCATTCAGCTAGCTCTTAGAATAGGCATGGGACTCCAAGCCCCCCTCTGGCCTGAGAATAACCTATGGACAGCCATCTCGACCAAGATTTAGTAGTTGAACTCTCAGGGTTCTTAATATGAGCAACAAGCAAACAATTTCTAGTTGAGCTGTTCATTGGCCAAATATTGTAAAGTTGTATTGATTACTGAAAATATTGCTTTTTTAAAGAAAAATATGTAAAACAGCTAAGTTACAGTCTTCTAATCACTGGGGATATTTTGGACTTCAGCTCCCCAAATCCCTGATCATGAAGCATGCTAAAAACACCTGGAGGACTCAAGATGGAGTACCACTGTTCTATATCATGCTCAGAAACAAGGTTTACCCACAGTCTTAAAAATGTTCAATGTGTTGTCAAAGGCCTTCAAGGCCAGAATCATGGGGTTGCTGTGAGTTTTCTGGGCTGTACAGCCATGTTCCAGAAGTACTCTCTCCTGACATTTTGCCCACAGCTTTATCAGGAACCCTCAGAGGTTGTGAGGTCTCTTGGAAACTAGCAAGTGGGGTTTATATATCTGTGGAATCTGTGGAAATCACTTGCCTAGTTTCAAACATGGCCTTAAAATGTTCAATGTGTTGTCAAAGGCCTTCATGTCCAGAATCATGGGGTGCTGTGAGTTTTCTGGGCTGTACGGCCATGTTCCAGAAGCCATCTCTCCTGACGTTTCGCCCACAGCTATATCAGGCACCCTCAGAGGTTGTGAGGTCTCTTGGAAACTAGCAAGTGGGGTTTATATATCTGTGGAATCCGTGGAAACCTTTTTGCTTGAAACTTGCCTAGTTTCCAAGAGAACTCACAACTTTTGAGGGTGCCTGATATAGATGTGGGCAAAACACCAGGAAAGAATGCTTCTGGAGCATGGCCAAACTCACAACAACCCTTTAAAATGTTTTCTGTCACATGTGGCAGAGATCCAGTTTTTCCAGTAGCAAATACACTGGTCTGAATTCCTGTGATGGTCCCACAAAAGTTAGAGGAAACACAACTCAAGCAGTCTTATGGTGATTGTTATTTGTACAAGGAATGTACACTGTTATTCCCAGAGTAACCAAAGCAAAGGATACATCCCTTAACCTAGATGGATCCAATCTAAAACTGTCCTGGAATACATACATACATACATACATACATCTATATAAATAAAAATGTAATGTTCGTTTGTGGGATTAGCATAACTCAAAAACCACTGGATGAATTGACACCAAATTTGAACACAAAACGCCTTTCAAGCCAACGAGTGACCACCACTCATAAAAATATTAAAAAACATAGCGTAAGGGACTTAAAAAACCAAAAAACAAAAATACATTACAATGCATGTGCATAACCACACAAATACACATATACTCAAATATATACACACATATTATACACATGTATGCAAACACAAAACAAATATACACAGACTGGGCCACAGCAACACATGGCAGGGGACAGCTAGTACATACATATATTTGTAGGGAATTCTATCCCACTTTAGAAGGACCAATGCAGTCAAAATGGCAGATGAGCCAAAAAAAATCTCTGCTACTTGATTTAGCTCAAGTTAGTCTCAAGTAGCTCAGCTTAAAAATTAAATGGAGCAAGTACATAGGAAGCAACTCACACAATCTAACTTCCAGAGTTCTCATTATTAAACCCACTTCATCTCTGGAGGGCTATTGACCAGATGTTCACATAAGGAGTATGAACAATGACACCAATATGTGGTAAGACGAATTGAGACATGTGGTTGATATATCCTTTGTCGCCCCAGTTCCTCTATGCAATGATATTTAGAAAGAAACTAGCTAGAAGCATAATACATACAACAGCTCCATATGAAGCACGGTGGGAAAGAGCCAAGATCAATTCTCTGCTGGAAATCTCAGCGTGGAGCTATCCAGCAGCTACAACTAGAGCATGATGATGGGCAGAGACAGGTGTTTTAAAGCCGCAGCACTTTTGCAAACAAGAAGGTGGTCCCAACGTTAAGTACAGGCTGGCTGAAATCTGCTGATACAGCAAGGGAAGATGCTGAGGGCATTAAAATGCTGAGGAACTTGGTGATCTTTAAACAAAACCCCTACAAATTCAAAGCAATCTTTCAAAACGGCACACAAAAGACTTCAAGTTCAGAATGCCAATGCTTACAACACTGTCAAGGACACAGAAGCTCTGGCAAACCTGCAGGCAAATTTTCAGCGACTGTTTTGTTCCTATTATACAGCATTTCACACGAGGCAACAGAGAGCATGTATTCAAGCACCTCGTTAGGACATGGCATTCAAGACTTATTTGATTTCTCCATCTAGGCTAGCGTTTCTCAACCTTGGGGTCGGGAACCCTGGGGGGGTCACGAGGGGATGTCAGAGGGGTCACCAAAGACCACCAGAAAACACAGTATTTTCTGTTGGTCATGGGGGTTTTGTGTGGGAAGTTTGGCCCAATTCTATCGTTGATAGGGTTCAGAATGCTTTTTGATTGTAGGTGAACTATAAATCCCAGCAACGACAACTCCCAAATGTCAAGGTCTATTTTCCCCAAACTCCACCAGGGTTCACATTTGGGCATATTGAGTATTCATGCCAAGTTTGGTCCAGATCCATCATTGTTTGAGTCCACAGTGTTCTCTGGAGGTAGGTAAACTACAACTCCAAAACTTGTGCTGGTGCCAGCAGAACTAAATAACTAAATAAAAGATCTCGGATTTACACTTTAGCTAAAGCAAAATCCAGGCGTGTAGAAGGGTCAGTTCAGGGGAAATGAACACAGTAGTGACAAAAATGTTTTGTATAAGACACTTTGGGAAATATGGTTTTAAAAAGAATAAATATCTGCATCAGTGATGGACATCCAGTCAGCCCTCCATATCCATGAATTGTGCCCTCCGTATCTGCAATGGGGGATTCAAACAGCAAATCTTTATTTTGCCATGCAATTAGCACTACATTGATGTGAATGTCAGCAACTCTTGCCATAACTTCCCATGATTTTGCAGATTCTCAGGCTCTTTCTGGAACTTGTTTGAGCTGTTTACCTGTTCATACGTATAAGGAATGCCATTTTACTACACTGCTTTTTCTAGTGGGACTGGATTCTCCATTGATTTTGGCATCCACGGGGGATCCTGGAACCAAATTCCTGTGGATACAAATTCCTCTGGATACTTCCTGAGGTCTCGGTGTACACCAGCATTTCTCAACCTGGGGGTCGGGACCCCTGGAGGGGTTGCAAGCGGGTGTCAGAGGGGTCACCAAAGACCATCAGAAAACACAGTATTTTCTTTTGGTCATGGGGGTTCTGTGTGAGAATTTTGATTTATGGGGTTCAGAGTGCTCTTTGATTATAGGTGAACTATATATCCCAGCAACTACTACTCCCAAATGTCAAGTCTATTTTCTCCAAACTCCATCAGTGTTCACATTTGGGCATATGGAGTATTCGTGCCAAGTTTGGTCCAGATCCATCATTGTTTGAATCCACAGTGCTCAATAAAGGTAGGTAAACTACAACTCCAAAACATAAGGCCAATGCCCAATAAACCCTCCAGTATTTTCAGTTGGTCATGGGAGTTCTGTGTGCCAAGTTTGGGGTACCACAACATGAGGCACTATATTAAGGGGTCACGGCATTAGGAAGGTTGAGAAACACTGATCTAGCCACAAAAAGGTGCCTACAGACAGGCCTGTAGCCGGGGGGGGGGGGGTGTTAGGGGTTCAACCCCCCCCCCCCCCCAAATTTCAGGTTAAAAAAAACCCTGGTTTACTCATGAATTTTAACTGGTTAACCAAATCCCCATGCTAAGTCTATGAGATGCAAAAAATTAAGAGTCCCTACAGAACTGCAAGCACTATCTCAGGCAAATATTGACAATTTATTCACACTGTCATTACTTGCAGCAATAGCCGATGTAGCGAAGCAACCAAGTTGGGGGGGGGGGGTGTTGAATGCTCTCATTAAGGAGGCCAGACTTGGTGGAGGTGGTTGACAGGGGTGGAGCTGCAGGCTATTGAAGGCTGCTCTGCCCCCTGCTGTGCTCTTTGCTTCAGAATGAGCTAAGAGGCAGGTCTCAACCCCCCCTCCCCCCATTTTCACCCCCCCCCCCGAAATTTTCAATTCTCCCTGAAATTTTCAACACTCCCCGAAATTTTTTTCTGGCTACGGCCCTGCCTACAGACCCCAGGTGGGTATGATGTGTAGCCCAGAAAGCAGTCCCACTCAATGCAGTAAGATCTATCCCCAACCAGGCCACAGATTCTATGCTAGATCTTTCAATACAATTCTATGGTAACTCCCAAGGTAAGAATTGCTCAAAATTTGTGCTTTTAGATAGATGTGTATATCTCTCTGTGGTGCTTACCTGCAAGACATCCTGGATCTTGACCCACACATCCGCCATGTCATACAACTTGATATCACCATCACACTGACTGGAAGGAGAAGCCACGGTCTGCTGAAGATGCCCCAGGACAACAGCATGAGCAGCAGCAACAGCATTGAATTTGTCAAAAAGCAGTTCTAGAAGTTCCAGAAGTAACCTAAAATCATTTGGGGGAGACAAAAAGGGTTTTGTCACTTTTTAAATTCATTCTGGGGGGGGGGGGGTAGAAATGGAAGAAAATGACATTACAGCAACCGGGTCATTATCTAACCTGGTCATTACTTTAAATCAGATGGAGGTAGTTAAGAAGAGGGAGAAATGCAGTCATATGAGTCTCTTGTAGTTTACTATGCAATGGTTCAATGCATGCAATCTATAATTGTGAAGTATCTATAAAAAGGACTACATCTCTCAAAAAGCTCCCTTGTCAGCAGCTAGTCAGCTAGTCTACTTGATTTGAATACTGGAGGGAGGGCAACATGTAAGGAGGCACTTTAGGATTTTTAGAGCCTTGGGAGCAGTCACAGAGGAAGCCCCGTCTTGAGTTCCCACTAAACATGTCTCTGAATGTAGTATGACCAACAGAAGGACATCTCCCAAAATACTTAAAAGCCCATGCAAAAAAAGTATAACGGGGAAATCTGTTCCTTCAGAGAGTCTAGATACCAATCATAGAAATCAGTGCTATTCAATGTGGTGGTCCATGGACCATTGCCATCCCATGAGAAATCATCCATGGATAATTGCAAGAGTAGAAAAACTCCACATATAACATCGTTCGTGACCCCATTTGGGGTTGCGACCAATGGGTTGGGAACCACTGTCTTAAACCTTATACAAAGTATACATTAATAGTGGGTTGCTGTAAGTTTTTACGGGCTATATGGCCATGGTCTAGAGGCATTCTCTTCTGACGTTTCACCTGTATCTATGGCAAGCATCCTCAGAGGTAGTGAGGTCTGTTGGAACTAGGAAAAAGGGTTTATATATCTGTGGAATAACCAGGGTGGGACAAAGAACTCTTGTCTGCTGGAGCTAGGTGTGAATGTTTCAACTGACCACCCTGATTAGCATATAATGGCCTGACATTCTGCAGGAGTCTACCGTGTACCATGCAGCTATGGACAAGTCTACATAGGGACCATCAAATGCAGCGCCCAAACACGAAGCAAGGAACATGAAAGGCACTGCAGACTACTTCAACCAGAGAAGTCAGCCATAGCAGAGCACCTGATGAACCAACCTGGACACAGCATTTTATTTGAGAACACAGAAATGCTGGACCACTCTCACAACCACCATGTCAGACTACACAGAGAAGCCATTGAAATACACAAGCATGTGGACAATTTCAACAGAAAGGAGGAAACTATGAAAATGAACAAAATCTGGCTACCAGTATTAAAAAAACTCTAAAATTACAACAGCACAACAACAGAGAGGAAACAAACAAGGACATCTAATCACCTTTCAACAAAAATTTGCTCCAGGCACTGCCAGGCAATCAAATGCTAATCTAGGTGGTCAGTTGAAACATTCACACCTAGCTCCAGCAGACAAGAGTCCTTTGTCCCACCCTGGTCATTCCACAGATATATAAACCCTTTTTCCTGGTTCCAACAGACCTCACTACCTCTGAGGATGCTTGCCATAGATGCAGGCGAAACGTCAGGAGAGAATGCCTCTAGACCTTGGCCATATAGCCCGAAAAAACCTACAACAACCCAGTGATTCTGACCATGAAAGCCTTCGACAATACATTATACATGAATACTTTAGGAACTACCATAGAATCAAAGGGCTAATCAGTTCAGCCCTCTACCACGAAAAAATAATATCTTCATTTTGACCACAAGCAGAAGATACCATACAAAATTTTAGAAGACTTAGAATCATAGAATATTTATCAGATGTAACTTGAGTTCACCCAAGAGGAAACAAGACATCAGGCAATCATCTTCTATGAACAGCTTTTCAGGCTCTAGGCTAGCTAATTTTCTTCCATTTCTGCTTAAAATAATAATCGCAACTGATGCTTGGCATGGCATTTCATGTACTAAAGATTTGGAAAATTTCCTGTTTTGGAACAACAAATTCCAATTTTGCAAGAAACATGCATGTCTTTAATCTAACAGATTTTAATATTAAGGACTATCAACAAATTAGTTAAATGTTTTAATAAGGATCTGAACTCTTCAGTAATGAATCACCATCATACTTAGATTTAGTCATATTAAATCTACATAATGAAAAACACATAAAAATATTTGTGATCTCAAACCTTTTTCATTTATTCAATTAATTTTATGGAAGATAATTTCTCTCTGTTTGTTCTTAATTTCCATGCTCTTCTGAGAACTAAAGGTTGGTTGTTTTTGTGTACCTCCAAGTCATTTTCCAATTAGGGAGACCCTAAGGCAAACCTATCGTAGGGTTTTCTTGGCAAGATCTGTTCAGAGATTTCCCATTGCCAACCTAAACTTAACTCTCTTTTTTTAATAGTCACTTAATTTGTACATGGTAGGAATATGGTGGATGTTATTTATCTGGATGCTGAAGTTAAAAAAAAAAGACTAATGTTATTTTAGTTTGCATTAACAGAAGCATAGCTTCCAAATCATGGGAAATCATAAGACTAAGTAACAAAATTGGAATTTTCTGTTCCTGGTTTGAAAGTATTACCGTATATACGCGAGTATAAGCCGACCTGAATATAAGCCGAGGGACCTAATTTTACCACAAAAAACTGGAAAACGTATTGACTCGAGTATAAGCCGAGGGTGAGAAATGTAGCTGCTACTGGTAATTGTCAGTAGGTTAAATGTTTTTGAGTATTTACACAAAACTGTAATTTAAGATAAGACTGCCCAACTCTGATTCAACCATTATTCTAACTTACTTCAATGTAAATGTGCTTACCTATTACCTATAATGGCAGAATAAAATAATAAATGTAATAACATGTAATAAAAATAATAACAGAGTAAATAATGGAATTTTAATACTAATAGTAATAATAATAAAGCAATAAATGTAATATGTTAGATAAATAACAGATGCAATAAATATAATAACACAGTAAAATAATGTAAATGTAATAATAGAGTAAAATAATAAATGTAATAAAAGTATTGTCGAAGGCTTTCATAGCTGGAATCACTAGGTTCTTGTGGGTTTTTACGGGCTATAGGGCCATGTTCTAGAGGCATTTCTCCTGACGTTTCGCCTGCATCTATGGCAAGCATCCTCAGAGGTAGTGAGGTCTGTTGGAATTAGGACAATAGGTTTATATATCTGTGGAATGGCTGGGGTGGGGCAAGGAGCTCTTCTCTGCTGGAGCTAGGTGTGAATGTTTCAACTGACCACCTTCATTGGCATTTGAAGGCCTGGCTGAGCCTGGGAAAATCTTTTGTTGAGAGGTGTTAAGATATGCCTGGTTGTTTCCTCTCTGCCGTTTTGCTGTAATTTTAGAGTTTTTTAATACTAGTAGCCAGATTTTGTTCATGTAATAAAAGTAATAATAGAGTAAAAGAATGTAAATGTAATAATTATAATAGAGTAAAATAATAAATGTAGTAAAAATAATACTAATAGCAGAGTAAATTAATAAATAACCTTGACTCGAGTATAAGCCGAGGGGATTTTTTTCAGCCTAAAAAAGGGGTATATACAGGAGTATATACAGTATTTCCTGTTTAATTGTGTGGTACTTACTTTGAAAGTAGTTGTTATACTCTAGAAACCTCAGTTTGTGGCTGCCATTTTTAACCTTTCATATGTCATTTTTAATCTTCTGTGTTGACCACAAAAACAAAGTTTTTGCAGTTTAATAAACTTTTTCCATGTTTTTATGATAGAAACAATTAGGAAATGACATTTATAACCCAGGAATAAAAATCATGTTACATATTGTAATCCCACTACATTATTATTAAGTATTATTCAGTTCTGGACACTTTACTTAATGATAAAGACAAGTCCAAACAAATTCAAGCCAGGGCAATAAGGATAATAAGACGTATGGAGAACAAAGAATATGAGGAAAGGTTGAAGGAGCATGATCACACTCTTTCACCACTTCAAGGGTTGTCACAAAGGAGAGGATGTTGGCAAGTTCTCTGCTGCAGAGATAGTAGGACCAGGTCTAATGGTTTGAAGTTACAAGACAGTAGATTTCACTATAACATTAGTAGGAACTTCTTAACAGTAAGAGGGGTTTGGGAATTTAATGTAATTGCTTATAGACGTGGTGAAATTTCCTTCTCTAGAAGTCTTCAAAAGAGGTTGGACAGCTACCTGATGGGAATGTTTTAGCTGGAGATCCCGTATTGAGCAATGAGTAGGACCTCATGGTCCACGATGCCTCTCCCAATTCTACAATTCAATTACTGTGGGTTTCCAGAGCTCAGAAGGGATTTGAAACCAGGGCTCTCAAGTTCTACTTCAATGCTCAAGCCACTATACTATACTGTACTATACAGGCACATTTGGAAGCTACAAGGCGTAGAGCTTTTCCGATCTATGCTCCAATTCTGTGGAACTCATTGCCTCCATATATTACAGCAATGTCGGAGTTGCGACCTTTTGTAAAGGTGCTCAAGACTTGGTTGTTTGGTTGTGCATTTAAGTAATCGGATCAAATTTTGCCGTTGTCACTGCTGAATGTTTTTATGTTGAATGTTTTTATGTTGAATGTTTTTATATTGTGTATAAGCTATTTTAAATTGTAAGTCGCTCGGAGCACTTTGGTGGAGAGCAACTAATTAAGAAATAAAGTGATGATGATGATGATGATGATGATACTGCCTCTCTAAAATTCTATACAAATTCCAGTAATTTCCCTTGTCTCGCACAATTTCCAAGCAGATATCACTTTTGTTCACACGTCACAGAACAAGTGCTATATATTGGTTAAAACTGAACATTGTTGTTCATAATTTTCCAAACAATAGTTTTGCAAGGTATTATTTAAGATCCTTTTTCTAAGGAGTATTTGAGATATGGTGCTGGAGAAAAATTCAGCAGATACCATGGACCACTACAAAGACAAATAAATGGGTCTTGATGCAATCATGCATCAATTCTCCTTAGAAGCTAAGGTGACTTCACTGAAGCTATCATACTTTGGACACCTCATGAGAGTGCATGACTTGTTGGAAAACATTATAATGTTTGGTAAAGGAAAAGCAGAAAAAGAGAAATATTGCATTACTGATGGATGATTTGATAAATGAAGCTAAGTCTCAGAGTTTGCAAGACGGGAGCAGAGATGTTGATGGCTGGGTCTTTCATTTACAGGCTCGCCATAAATCAAATTGACAGCGAATAACAACAACAAAGGAACATTTCATTCATTCTATGAGAGAAAGTAGCTCATAAACATTGTTTGAATGTCCATATAAGTTTTCCTTTATCATCTGTGTTTAAATATGGTTGTATGTTTTGTTATTTCATGTGTGAAGTTTCACCTCTGTTTTTCAAACCTTGCACACAAGTTTACAGTCTGAAGAACAGTAAAATAAACTGAAATCAATACTGAGCTTTTTCTTTTTCTTGTGTTTTTCCACTGCTTTATTGGAAAAAGGAGTCCACATTTTCTTATCTCCAGCTCTACGCACACCTGATACAGTAACTCTTGTGTACTGGATTTATTAAGAGTGCCAATATTTGAGAGTATATAAAGGTATTTCATCAGAACTGCAGCAACCTTCTTTGTATTCTGCAACCGATATTTGGAGAAAAGGCTTAGATCCAGATGCACAAGACCAGAAACCTGAAATCTCAAGGCTCATCAGCTCATACCAATTATCAAGATTTTACTATTATAGATCAGGTGTGTACTGCTATATCCCCATCAAAATGTCTTCCTAATTAGGTGTCCCTATGCCTTTTAAACAACCCAATTATTGTAATTAATGTACCATGGCAAAACCTATAACTATTTTGTGGTCAGGCAGCCACTTGCCTCCTTGGAAATTTAACATTACTTATAAAACAGAACACTTTCTCTGTCTAATGCTGTTTACTTTCTTAAGCAGGCAGATGGAAACTTACAAAAACAGTTTTGACATCAATAGAATGGCAGTGGAGTGCCAGATAATAACTTCACTAAAAATGATTATAGTTAATTATGCATTTGGCAAAGAATGGGAATAAAGATGAATCCCATCCGGCAGAAATCAGTAGAGACACTTCAGGGTAGTGATAGCAAGGCCTTCATAGATGATGCAAGTGTTTTTCATGATTGTTTTAATAACATATGCCAGTTGGAGCACTTGCAATTGTGGCTTTGATTCTTAGGGAACTGCTAAAATATCCAGTGACCCCATTAAACAAGGTTTCAGAATCCAAGGGCATATGGACATGTATCACAATCACAAGATGAGGTGTGACATTAACATTCCAAAAAGCAAACCTAGATTTTGCTATTTTACATAAATGGCATCATTTTACTACATCACTGTATATAACAGGACGAGCCTCCATGGATTTTGATATCTATGGATTGTCCTGTGTGATGAATTCCCTACCTGGTAGGCTAGGAAACGCTCAAAAAAGTAGGCCCAGGAAGTTCAGCAGCCATTTTAGGACAGTGCCTGGGGGCATCCATCTTAGAAACTCATTTCCTAGAGGAGGCGGTGCTTATGAGCAACCTGGAGGGAAATGTAGGAACTTTGTGATTGGCTGGGAAAGAGTGGGCGGAGCTTAACTTGTGAAAAGGAAAAAAATCTGACAGTTCAGTTAGAGATGAAGGTTTGGAACAAAGGAGAGAGGAGTCAGTGTGTGTGTGTGTTGGAGGAACAGAGTTAGAGAAGCCAGAAGTTGGTCAGTTAGTCAGCAGAGTTAGTTAGTGAGAAGATTTATAGCTTAACAGCTGATGGAGTGGAGAGACAGATCCAGAAGGAAAGGACTGTCTGTGCGGAGTTTCAAGAATACTAGACAGAGGGAAAACCTATTAGTTTCTTGTTGGAGTGGAAAAGAATTGAAACTAAGTGCTGAACTGTTTATTGAAAGTAACCTCAAGCTTTTATTCAATATTGCAACCACTAAGCTAGTGCCTGTACTGTTCAAGTTTTCTCAAATAAACAACATTGTTCTTTGTTCATAACAACTGACTCAAGCGTGCCTCTATGTGAGAAGTTTTACAGCGGTTTACTGAAAAAAGCAGAGTTAAATGGTGGCAGCGTATATTTAAAAAGAAATCTCTTCATTGTTACCTCAGAATACAGAGCCTGAGTGCGAATCAAGCACATTCTAGCCTTAATCAAACCACAAGTCAAGCCAAGGGCGAAACATTTCTTTTAAGTGTGGTGGTAGCCAGTGTTCTTTTAAAAGGTTTTCTGGCCAGAAGATCATTCCAGCTTATTCAGCTTTTGATTTGAATTACTTAAGCCACAGTCTATTTCAAGTGGTGGTACAGCGTTGGGATTTTGTTACTTAAATAATCCATAGCTTTAATATTTATTGGTTTGCAGCACTTGGGATTTATTGCCAAATAAGTCCCAAGCTATTATACCTGAAATCAAACTGCAGTGGATACCAAGGACGCATAGTATATTGCGAGTCCTTACAGCTCAGTTTGCAATGGGTCCTTGGTATCTATTGCAGTTGTGCATCACAATGTAGAAGTAATGCCAATATAGCAGTTCTACCATAGTCTCCATCCTCTTTTCCCACTTTTGGTGTATTTGTCTGTCTTGTTTGGCTAGCTCAACTAAATCAATTAACTCAGTTTATTTCCAGTCTTCAGCAGTTCAACCTGTAGCATTTTGTTTCCTTTTTTAATCTGTAAATATGTTTAAATTGATCAGCTAGTGTGTGGCTTTAGAATTAAGAATGGCAGTCATATATTAAAGAGAAATGTTAGAAGCATATTAAGGCCTGATTTTGAATTGCTGTTGAGAAAACAGAGGTCTTGAGAGTGCCGAGATTTGGCACAGATTAGTAAGTGAAACAAGCTGCCCAACAACCAGTGCCCAAGTGCAGAATATAAACAAGGCAGCTCATTTTGTTTCAATTCAGATTCTAGCATTGTGCGACATGTGGCATGTATATTTTAAGGTGAAATAGATGAGAGCTTGGCAGTAACAAAACCAAGGAAAAACAAGTAACCAGAAGGAGGAAGACCACTTTTCCAGGAATAGACAGGAAAGCAAAGAATGATAAGAATTTTGCATAATATTATCATTTCTTTTGGGGGCGGAGCTAAAAACTTTTAAAAATATTGATTTGAGAAATGCAGAATACCAGCTCAGTGACTATACCTTAACGACTGATATCAGAATGCAGCCATCAGTGTTAATTCATACTGGCTGTCCTAGTCATTTTCAACATTTCCTAAATCAAACCAAGGGATCATTTTACTTTTGCAACTCTTAGTTCTCTCTCACCCTGGAGAACAAGCCTTATGAGGAGCAGCTTAAGGAGCTGGAAATGTTTAGCCTGAAGAAGAGAAGGATGAGAGGAGGTATTATAGCCATGTATAAATATGTGAGAGGAAGCCACAGGGAGGAGGGAGCAAGCTTGTTTTCTGCTTCCATGGAGATTAGGACAAGGAACAATGGCTTCAAACTACATGAAAGGAGATTCCATCTGAACATGAGGAAAACATGAGAACTTCCTGACTGTGAGAGCCGTTCAGCAGTGGAACTCTCTGCCCTGGAGTGTGGTGGAGGCTCCTTCCTTGGAAGCTTTTAAACAGAGGCTGGATGGCCATCTGTCAGGGGTGATTTGAATGCAATATTCCTGCTCCTTGGCAGGGGGTTGGACTGGATGGCCCATGAGGTCTCTTCCAACTCTTTGATTCTATGAATGTTTGTAAACACATTTAAACTGAATAGTGTATGGTGTGAGCATCAACGTTCAGATGGATCCGGATCACAACGCCATCTAGAGTAATATGAGCAAATCTTTTGCTGGACAGTATAAATACTCTAATATTGCGACAGCACCTTTTTTGCAAATAGGTCAACTATCCATGTTCAACACTCTATGGGTACCACTAACTTAGTTGTTTGGATGCCAAAGCATTTGTTGGAAAAGGAAGCATAATCTATACAGCTTTCTGTCTGGAAATAACAAGGAACTCTCTGGCTTTATTGGTATGGGCACAATATTGGAATGGGGAAATTCTACAGCCTTGGAACTGGAGTGGATCTAAGTTAGGAATCAAATGAAAACGTAAACAAAAAGGTAAGAGACCAAAGAAACTAGTAGAAACACTGTCTCCATTACAAAAGGTGGGAAGATACAATGTGAAGAAAAGGAAAGCTGGTAATATGGAAACTAATGTCTCAAGAGAGAAAACAAGAAGCTTAAATTAATCAAAACATTAGTTAATGGTTTCTATTGCACACCTTAACTTTACACACTGATCTGAAATAATTACTAAGATATCTGACTACTATTTTCCACCACCAGTCTCCATTTTGAGCACCACCAATCCTCAGCAAATTAATTAAATATACTATGGTGTGATGTACTTTCAAATCTAATTCTGGCACAATGAAAAGAGCTGAACAGCTATCTAGTTGCATCATTACAGTAAGTTTGCCAATCAAATATCACGCCTCTCCTTCTTTCCAAACTTGCCCTATTGTAGTATTCAAAGATGAAAAACTCCTAAAGGTTCTCAGGATTCTTGCAAAATGTTAGATAAGGTGACCAAAACAGGTGGTAGGGGAGGAATCAAACATAAAAAAGAGTATTTCTTTCCCTTTTGCCTGCACAATGGCAGTTGGTTTGTTCGTTTTAAGGGGAAGTGACCTCCACAGAGCATCCGTCCATGTTGACGAAGGTCCATTTGGGCAGTTTGACAGCCCAAGTTCACAGCAGCACCACAAAAACACAGTAAATATGTCAACAGAAAGTGACACATGCCCCCAAGGCTGTTCCTCCTGTTTGGGCACTAAATGGGCACAACTTGATGCAATATGACTGCTGATACTTGAACGAGGTCACCAGTGGTGATTCACAAATGCTTCCATCGTCAACACGCTCTTATAGATCAGGCTAACTTTCCTCAGCAAAAGATGGAAACAGCACAGAACTCAAATTTACCAAACAAGAAGTTGTCACAGGTGGCAAAGCATCTGGCTGCTGGACTGAAATAACTCCCTTAGAATCAAACAAAACTGGCAGAAAAAGGATGCCCCTGGGTGCTAAACACACGTCAATCTCTACAATGGTTTCCAGTGCAAAGGATGAAGGAGTAGGAAATGGGATGGCCACTGCACCACTAATTCCTTGAGTCTTAAAACAAGTTGATGTTCATAATGTCACAGTTCATAATGCCTACTTAGATCCCAAAGAAATACATCTCAGTTGCAAAAAGAGCCATTCTGGACACTTCTCAGTGAACTACTGTTTTTAGATTTACTCCATAGAGTTGTTAACTGTGCAGCTAACATCGTGAATATATAGATACTCTTTATGGTGGTGGTGATGTTATATTTAAGCTGTTTCCAACTATGAAGACACTAAGGCAAACCTATTGCAAGGTGTTCTTGGCAAAATTTATGTTCAGAAGGAGTTGGCCTTTGAACTTCTCTGAAGCGAAGAGAGTGTGGTTTGCTCAAGATCACAAAGTGGGATTTCCATGGTTAAGTGGGGATCCGAACTTTGGTCTCCCAAAGTTCTAGATCAATGGTCAAACCATTACACCATGCTGGTTCTCTTCATATATAGTCCATACAGATCTGTATAGCCTTCCCAATGAAATGTACACCCAATAACTTTAAACACACTTAAAACTTTAGTAGGAGAATACGTGGTCATGTTTTTGCCTTGTTGTGTACCTTCAATTTATTTCCGACCTATGGTGACCCTAAAGTGAATCTATCATAGGCTTTGCTTGGCTGAATTTGTACAGAGGAGGCTATTCCTTTGCCTTCCTCTCAGGCTGAAAAAGGTAGAACTTCATCAAGGTGAAGCACAGTAGCAATTTTCATCAATTCTGTCAGAGAAAGAAAGAGGACCACAGAGAAACAGGAAGATACGAAAAGTGAACTGGGATCCCAGAGGGATTCCACTACACCATGGTGGCTACATACTTTTGCCTGTTTTATCTTTAAAGTAATGATCACATTATAATGTTTTCAATTATAAGACGTACCAATAACAAGAGATGTGAAGCTGTGTTAATTAGAAGTTATTCAGAGTAGGTTTATCTCTTTCTGTAAAAATGTTCACAATAACTCTTATAAAGAGCTTATCTTGTCTGCGTATTGTGTGCTTAAGAATACATGAAACACAATGCAGTCAAAGTTAAACATTCGGGGCAATTGGTATGAGTAAAAAGTTACTTAGGCGATCCCTCGTTGGACGAGTAAGATGGTCTTCCATTATGGATTTCCTTGTGGGTCCGTATGTGGCTGTGGAGCCCTATTCTTGCTCTGCATCTTCTTCCGCAGTGAGGGCATTGGTTTCCAGGTGGAAGGCGGTCGCGGTCGGGGTTGGCTTGACGCGCCTTCCTCCTGGCACGTTTCTCTCTTTCACCCTCCACTCGTGCCTCCTCAAATTCTGCAGCACTGCTGGTCACAGCTGACCTCCAGCTGGAGCGCTCAAGGGCCAGGGCTTCCCAGTTCTCAGTGTCTATGCCAGAGTTTTTAAGGTTGGCTTTGAGCCCATCTTTAAATCTCTTTTCCTGTCCACCAACGTTCCGTTTGAGTAAAATTGGTATGAGTAAAAAGTTACATACACTTCTAAACCTATACGGCTCCGGTCCAGCGTACCTGTCCGAACGTATCTCCTTCTACGTCCCACCTCGGAGCTTAAGATTGTGTGCTTAAGAATACATGGAACACAATGCAGTCAAAGTTAAACATTCGGGGCAATTGGTATGAGTAAAAAGTTACATACACTTCTAAACCTATACGGCTCCAGTCCAGCGTACCTGTCCGAACGTATCTCCTTCTACGTCCCACCTCGGAGCTTAAGATCGTCTGGGGAGACCCTGCTCTCAGCCCTGCCTTTGTCTCAAACACGCTTGGCGGGGACGAGGGACAGGGCCTTCTCAGTGGTGGCCCCCCGCCTGTGGAATTTGCTCCCCGGGGAAATTAGGTCATCATCATCCCACCTCACCTTTAGAAAAAAAGGTTAAAACGTGGCTGTGGGACCAGGCCTTTGGGCAATCAGGTTAAAGGACAATTGATAATTTTTGACTATGTCATGGAAGAGGATTTGGATAAGTTATTCATTAGCAGATGGCTAGCTAAACAGCCACCAGATGGGCAATAGCTAATCAGAGTGTAAGTATACTATTTTAATCTTTATTTATTAATGTTCATGTTAATTGTTATATTTGTTATTCTGTATTGTATTTTATGATGCGGCATTGAATTATTGCCAATTGTAAGCCGCCCTGAGTCCTCCTAGGGGTTGAGAAGGGCGGGGTAGAAAGGTTCGAAATAAATAAATAAATAAATAAATAAATAACTTAAAACCAACAGAACATAAACATACTTAATTATACCTTGAGCATGTTAACAGTATTTATTTTATGAGAAAGACTCAACTTCTATGTATCAATAAGAAGCAGAATTTAATGCTCCGTATAACAAAGAATATTATTTAAGTAATCTTTAATCTCAGAATTGAATAAGATGCCCCAGCTACCATGAGGAATTATTCACATTGTCTTAAAACTATTAATATGAGACAAAAAAACAGGAACACGGGCTTGAAATATGTTGTGAAATTCAAAACTAATCTTACAACTAATGAAGACGCATTTCCTTTCATACCTTTTGGTAACAAATGAGTACATTTCTAGAGTATCTCAATATTGTTTTATTACAGCTGTACTGTTCATGTATGCTATTTTAATTTCGGTTTTCAATGTCAATATTCTCCCTTTTACTCTCGAGTGAAAACAAAGACCAATTATAATTCATGAATCCACTGCACAGCATCTGTATTTCAGAAACAGCATCATAAGACAAAAGTCAATATAAATAACATTTTCCTTCCAATGCGTCTTATCCAAACAAGAGCATACATATTTACGCCAACAAACCACACTCCTGGGAAATGAACATTCCTAATTTTTCAACATCTTTCAAATAAATGTCCTCCAGCATAAAAAATAGAGGCATGTTCCACTTGAAATAAAGATCAAGTACAAAAGCAGAGAGAACTAACAAGATTCTGTGACAGTCTCACCACAATAGATTAATGCCTGGAATGTTTAGGACTTCTTTTCTACTGATTGTGTAAAGGTTGGGTATGAAATCATCTGGATCCCACCCCTCTATCCCACAGAGCTTTCTCTAAAGAGTTTCTAAGAATCAAAACAACAAATAACTTCAGCAAACAATACTGACATCAAAGCAAGTCACATAAGGATCTGTGTTTTTATTGGTTTTATTACTTACTGATTTTATTTATGTTAAATATTTTAACTGTTTTTATGTTATTGTAGGCATCAAATTGTGCCATTTTGTAAACCGCCCTGAGTCGTCCTCGGGCTGAGAATGGTAGTATATAAATATAGTAAATAAATAAACATTTTATGTATTTGTCGTGTCAGGGCAACCAGTCAATGGTATTACATTTCTAACAGAACAAAACAAACAAACAGACAAAATACAAAATTTGCGAGTTTGGTAGTTGATTAAATGTCCTTTGACCAGTAGCTGGCCCCTTGGAGTGCCTCTGGTGTTGCTGCAAGAAGGTCCTCCACGGTGCATGTGGCAAGGTTCAGGTTGCATTGCAGCAGGTGGTCTGTAGTTTGCTCTTCTCCGCACTCGCATGTCGTGGATTCCACTTTGTAGCCCCATTTCTTAAGGTTGGCTCTGCATCTCGTGGTGCCAGAGCGCAGTCTGTTCAGCGCCTTCCAAGTCGCGCAATCTTCTGTGTGCCCAGGGGGGAGTCCCTCATTTGGTATCAGCCATTGGTTGAGGTTCTGGGTTTGAGCCTGCCACTTTTGGACTCTCGCTTGCTGAGGTGTTCCAATGAATGTCTCTGTAGATCTTAGAAAACTATTTCTTGATTTAAGTCATTGACGTGCTGGCTGACACCCAAACAGGGGATGAGCTGGAGATGTTTCTGCCTTGGTCCTTTCACTATTGGCTGCTACTTCCCGGTGGATGTCAGGTGGTGCAATACTGGCTAAGCAGTGTAATTTCTCCAGTGGTGTAGGGCGCAGACACCCCATGATAATGCGGCATGTCTCATTAAGAGCCACATTCACTGTTTTAGCATGGTGAGATGTGTTCCACACTGGGCATGCATACTCAGCAGCAGAGTAGCATAGCGCAAGGGCAGATGTCTTGACTATGTCGGGTTGTGATCCCCAGGTTGTGCCAGTCAGCTTTCGTATGATATTGTTTCTAGCACCCACTTTTTGCTTGATGTTCAGGCAGTGCTTCTTGTAGGTAAGAGCACGATCCAGGTTTTTGGGTGCGTTGAGACAAGAGCAACATCTCAAAGAAAAGTCTTATGAAACTATGGCTTTTTCACCTTCTACAAAGGACAGAGTGTCATAAGTATATTTTCTGTGGGTCCCCAGGTGTTTTGGCGTACAACTCCCAGAAACCCCAGACAGTTTGCCAGCTGTTAGGATTTCTGGGAGTTGAAGATCAAAACATTTGGGGACCCACTGTTCTAGAGCAACAGGAACCACTACAGTGTGAAAAGATCTTGGAGTCTTGTGGACAACAAGTTGAACATGAGCCAACAGTTTGATGCAGCAGCTAAAAAGCCAATGAGATCTTGGGCTGCATCAAAAGGAATATAGTGTCTAGATCGAGACAAGTCATGGTGCCTTTTTATTCTGCTTTGGTTAGACCTCACCTGGAATATTATGTCTAATTCTGGGCACCACATTCAAAAGAGGTATTGACAAGCTGGAGGGTGTCCAGAGGAGGGCAACCAGAATGATCCAAGATCTGGAGACCCTGATTCCCTATGAGGAGGGTTTTAAAGAGCTGGTTATGTTTAGCCTACAGAAGAGAAGGTTGAGAGGAGACATGATAGCCATGTATAAAGATGTGAAAGCCATGTATAAAGATGTGTCACAATGAAGAAGAATCAGGCTTGTTTTCTGCTCCCCTTGAAACTAGGACTAGGAGCAATGGGTTCAAATTACTGTAAAGGAGATTTCATCTAAACATTAAGAAGAACTTCCTGACCGCATGAGCTGTTCAACAGTGGAACTCTGCCTTGGAGTGTGGTGGAAGCTCCTTCCTTGGAAACCTTTAAACAGAGGTTGGATGGCCATGTGTCAGGGATACTTTGTGCTTTTCCTGTATTACAGGGGGTTGAACTAGATGACCCATGTGGTCTCTTACGACTCTATGATTCTATTTATTTATTTATTTATTCATGACAGGAGTGACTTGAGAAACTGCAAGTCGCTTCTGGTGTAAAAAAATTGGACATCTGCAAGGACATTGCTTAGGGGACGCCCGGATATTTTGATGTTTTACTATCCTTGTGCGAGGCTTCTCTCATGTCCCTGCATGGGAAGCTGGAGCTGACAGAGGGAGATGATCCACGCTCCCCCAGGATTCAAACCTCTGACCTGTCAGTTTTCAGTCCTGCCGGAACAAAGGTTTAACCCGTTATGCCACCAGGGGCTCTTTATGATTGTATGATAATTGCTTATTGAAAATGCTTGGGATCAGAAGTGATGATTCAAGTTCCTACATTAGGAGTAGGCAAAATGTGACCCTAAAGGTTATTTTTGCAGCTCTTGCTCTCTCCATGATCATCCTTATTCTAGCCACAAAATGAAACACCGCCTAACTTGAACGCTTGCAGAAGAAGCAATTAACTTTTAAATTGGTTATAAAGGGTCTTGTACTGTTTAATAACAAAAAGAAGAAAAAAGAATCAGCCTACTAATGTTTAAAATAAACGTATCACTTGCTGGGGGTGGAGAAGGGGATTGGGTTTTTGATTTCAAGGAGGATTGGTTGTGTTGGCAATCCATATGGCTCCCAGAGCCACTGCAGTTGCCCATCCTGGCTTACGCCGATCTTTAAGACATTGTTGTATATGTCACAGCTTTCTCATTATGTTCTATCAAATGGTTGGTGGAACATTCAACTTCAAACAGTTGGCTTTCTCATGAAAGTTCCTGCTTCATGATACTTCACTGGAGTGCTAACAGGAATCCCTCATTCACCAAAAAGCAATGGCAGCTGCTGGGCCAGAATTGTTTTCAAGTAGATCTGTGCAAAGTTCTGACTACTACTGGTGAAGAAACTTCAGCCTGTTCTTGAAGGGGTAACTGGCACAGGAGCAAAGGATAACATTCATTTCCAACTAGGTGAACTTTATAAACTACTGTCCTTATGCACTGTAAACAAATAAAATGGGAAGCTGGCCTTATAAAACAGTTTAAGACATACTAATGAGTGCTATGAAAGCCAACACTAAAACCACTTCCCAAAAACCCAATATGAATAAACAATAGTAATGGTCAGAGTCCCAGCCACAGAATAAGAGAATTGGAAGCATGTACTCCAACCACGAATCAAGGACAGATGCTCCATATTTATCTGGCATTACCATAGTTGATGCATTCCCTCAATGCCCCTTTTGGCCACGGTGGTACACGCTCTGGTCACATCCCGCCTTGACTACTGCAACGCTCTCTACGTGGGGCTGCCCTTGAAGACGGCCCGGAAGCTTCAGCTAGTCTAGCGCGCGGCAGCCATGTTACTAACAGGAGCGGGACGCAGGGAGCACACAACACCCTTGTTGTTCCAGCTCCACTGGCTGCCGATCTGCTACCGGGCCCAATTTAAGGTGCTGGTGTTATCCTACAAAGCCCTAAACGGTTCCGGCCCAAAATACCTTGCGGACCGCATCTCGGCCTATGAGCCCACGAGGGCCTTGAGATCGTCTGGGGAGGCCCTTCTCTCGATCCCGCCTGCTTCACAGGCACGTCTGGCGGGGACGAGAGAGAGGGCCTTCTCAGTGGTGGCCCCCCGGCTGTGGAACACCCTCCCTGTTGACATCAGACAGGCGCCCTCCCTTATGTCTTTCCGTAAGAGCCTAAAGACATGGCTATTTGAGAGGGCATTCAACTGAGTGCTACATTAACTGGTAAGGACAACTGGAACGGAATATGGTTTATGAGATTGGTTATGATTCTACGATAAGACGGAGCGGATTATTTAGTGTAATTATATTATTGTGTATTAGTGATGATTGCTTTATTGTAAATTGTTTTTTTTATATGTTGTACACCGCCGTGAGTCGCCCTAAAGGGCTGAGAACGGCGGTCAACAAATGCAGCAAATAAATAAATAAATAACTAAATAATAAATAAATTTTCTAATGAACTAGCAGGCTGTATCTTATGCTGTAGGGGTCTGAACGAATTTACGCAAATAGGAAACTACACTAATCTTCTACAGCCTAATGTTGTGTCATAGAAGAAACCCTTTACTATTAAATAGGACCCTCTGAAAACATTAATCCAGCCCACACCCTAAACTTTAGACTTAAGAGTTGCCCTAAATCTTATTTATTTATTTATTTATTTTCATTTCAGGAGTGACTTGAGAAACTGCAAGTTGCTTCTGGTGTGAGAGAACTGGCCATCTGCAAGAACATTGCCCAGGGGATGCCCAGATGTTTTTTGATGTTTTACCACCCTTGTGTGAGGCTTCTCTCATGTCCCCGCATGGAGAGCTGGAGCTGATAGAGGGAGCTTATCCGCGATCTCCCCGGATTCAAACCTGCGACTTGTCGGTCTTGAATCTTGCCGGCACAGGATTCAAGTGGCCCCCGGTGGCCACTGTGCCACCGGGGGCTCCTTAAATCTGAAATGACTTGAAGCATACAGCAACAACAACAATCCTAATTAACCTATCTGGTCAAAAGCAGGCCCACTGAAATACTAGAAAGTTTATGTTGGTTTAAATTATTCTTCATTTTAAATATTGTATTGTTTTTTCATGCTTTTTTGCATTGCAAATAAGATATTTGCAGTGTGCATAGGAATTTGTTCATTTTTTTTTCAAACTATAGTCTGGCTCCCCAACAGTCTGAAGAACCATGAAGTAGCCCTCGGCTTAAAGAGTTTGAAGGTCCCAGAAATAGGATGCGCCATGTTAGAAAATAAGGAGCTTCTATTATGTCTTTTGAAGGGTCAGGCAGGTTTGCCACCAATGCAAAGAAAGCATCTAAGATTCCCTACAATCAGCACACAAAGGGATCTTGTAGCACCTCAGAGACTGAGATGACAGGATCCTCTACATCTTGTTACATCCTGATTAGACTACTGCAATGTGTTCTACGTGGGGCTGTCTTTGAAGACTGCCCAGAAGCTTCAATTAGTCCAACGGTTAGCAGCCAGGTTACCGGAGCGGCGTATAGAGAGCATACAACTCCTCTGTTATGCCAGCTCCACTGGTTGCCGATCTGGTTCCGAGCACAAGTCAAAGTGCTGGTTTTAACCTTTAAAGCTCTAAACGGTTCTGGCCCAGACTACATGTCCAAATGTATCTCCTACTACAAATCATCACAAAGCTTAAGATCATCTAGAGAGGCCCTGCTCTCGATCCCATAGCTGTCGCAAATGCAATTGGTGGAGACGAGAGACAGGGCCTTCTCAACAGTGGCTCCCTGTCTGTGGAATTCCCTCCCTAAAGACATCAGACTGGCCACCTCCCTCCTGTCCTTTAGAAGCAAACTCAAGACTTGGCTGTGGGACCTTGCATTTGACCATTGAACAGCAGCTTGTATGAAGAAGACATAAGCAATTTCAAAGTGACAATGAACTGACCCGGATTCAGATTTTAATTGTCGTGTTTTAACAACTATTTAATGTTTTGTTTTAATGAATTTGTTGATTGTTCTTATCATTATGATGGCACCAAATGGTGTTTGCTGTGAGGCCGCCCTGAGTCCCCCCTCGGGGGTGACAAGGGCAGGGTACAAGTATATGAAATAAATAAATAATACATCAGTGGTTTTCAACCTGGGGTCCCCAGACGTTTTTGGCCTTCAACTCCCAGAAATCCTAACAGCTGGTAAATTGACTGGGATTTCTGGGAGTTGTAGGCCAAAAACATCTGGGGGTTGAGAACCACTGGTCTACATACTGATATTCCAGACTAGCATGGCTATCACTCTGAACCATCAACCCAAACTTCCAGGAGCCTGGCATTCAAAAATACTGTGTATTTACAAGCAGAGGGTCAAATAGAGTCAAATTCAAGTTCATAAGCCTTCTCTACAACAGTGAAAGCCCTTGTGTGGTCAGAGGTTTGTACTAAAAGGCGTTGTGTGTATGTGTGCACGCTCACCTTCAAGTCACATGCTGACCTATAGCAACCTCATGAATTTCAGAGTTTTCTTTGGCAAGGAATACTCAAGGGTTCACTTTACCTGTTCCTTCCTCTTAAATATAAATTACATCACTTGGTATTCAGTGGTGGTTCCCAACCAAGACTAACCAGGGCTGATACTGTTTAGCTTCCAAAGATCAGATAGGAACCTTTAGGGAATTTAGGCCAGTCTAAATTTTCTTTCCAGTCTCCATATTTAGATTCTATGATAGGTTCTCCATTTAGGTTCCATGTTATAACCAGAAATGATAGGCTCTTTACAGTCCTGGTTACATTTCAGTATCGCAGACTATTTTTTTAAGCGCCTGCTCATGGAAATTGGGTTGTGTTAAGAGTACAGAGCTGAAGCTCTCTGGAAGCCTTCCAAACAGGCTTCGGGGGAATCAAAAGGGTACGAAAGTAACCCTGCTGAAATAGCACTGCTCAGTTTGCCCCTGTTGAAAGGACACTTGCTGCTAACAAGATGCCTGGTTTTTAGCTCAATGTGGTGATAAGACCCCTTTGGGTCTGTCACTTTTTATTAGTCATTTTATTGGGCAGCAATAATAATTTTATGTTTGCAAGCACAGTAGCGAAAAGCCAGACAAACCGTGCCTGAGCCATTAAAGGCCCAGAGCCCTGAGTCAGGACAGTGGCTCTCCGATGAACGAAAACTCAAGCTCTGCCAAGTCTTGAAGTCATTAGCTACCCCGGCCAAAAGCCCAACAGGCCTTGTTAAAAATTTAAGCAGTGCTATCAGAAGTTCACCCTGCTCAGGTTTTAACTTACTCAAGCTACAACGTGAACGGATTGAATTCAGCTTTCACGAGAGAAACAAAAAACCCCATTGTGCTAACTTGCATCAACTGACGTTTGATTCCAAAAGTAATTAGCTGGCATCTGTTGAATGCTGTAATGTTCACCTTAGAGATCTCCTGCCTTACAAAACACACCTCTTTGCTGATAATTCCTTCCAGGAAGAAAAGCAATCCGTGCTAGTACCCAGCTTTTTATGTAGGAATTTTCGTTTTTATATCTTGCATCCAGCTTTAACCGTTTCATACTCATAGCTTTTCTGTATATTGGGTTGCTGTGAGTTTTCTGGGCTGTCTGGCCATATTCCAGACATATATATGGCAGGCATCCTCAGAGGTTGTGAGGTCTGTTGGAAACTAGGCAAGTGTGGTTTCTATATCTGTGGAATAATGTCCAGGGTGGAAGAAGAACTCTTGTCTGCTTGAGGCAGGTCTGAATGTTGCAATTGGCTACTTTGATTAGCAATGAATGGCCTGCAGCTTCAAAGCCTGGCTGTTTCCTGCCTGGGGGAATCCTTTGTTGGGAGGTGTTAGCTGACCCTGATTATTTCCTATCTGGAATTCATCTGTTTTCTGAGTGTTGTTGTATATTTACTGTCAGGATTTTGGGTTTTTTTAATACTGGGAGCAAGATTGTGTTCATTTTCATGTTTTCTCCTTTCTGTTGAAATTGTCCACATGCTTCTTGTGGATTTCAATATCTTCTTTGTGTAGTCTGACATGGTAGTTGTGTTCTGTGCATGTCTGTGTTCTCAAATGATATGCTGTGTCCAGATTGGTTCATCAGGTGCTCTGCTATGGCTGATTTCTCTAGGTGAAATAGTCTGAGGTGCCTTTCATGTTCCTTGATTTGTGTCCGGGCAATCCTGCATTTAGAATATATTGTTTTTGGACATCGGCTGACAGGATCATATGAAATTGTTGAATGATATGATTGGACAATGCTTTTATTAGGAGACTCTAATGTTTATGTTTTTTTATTGATTTTGTTATGGTTTTATTATCTGATTGTTTTTTATTGTATTGAAATTGTATTTTATGGCCTTGGCACCAATTGTAAACCGCCCGGAGTCGCCTGCGGGCTGAGAGGGACGGTATATAAATATAGTAAACAAATAAATAAATAAATTCCTAGAGGCTAATTAGATAGACAACTTCATCAAAAATTACTACCTAGATGGATGCATCACCGTTTCTTTACCTTAACGAGTCCGACGTAAGTTAAGGCTCAGAGAGTTGTTAGGGACTGATAATTTTTCTTTGAGGATACAATCATGTAACGTATTTAATCTACTATTTCACTTGCTGATTGACAGCTTTGGAGGCCATGGCAACAATACCTCAATACAATGTGCACAGCTAAGAAAGGATTGTTGTTTCTAAAATCCTTTGACATTTTTCCATCTCATAAAATCCTGGAGCAGGAAGAGATCCCAAGGGACGTGTGGTCAAAGGGTCATCAAGCTATTGTCGCAAAGAATAGATTTTAGCAACAATGTACACTGAAAAAACTAAAAAAAAATTCTGGTCACAGAAAGTTCTAAACATTGTTGCCTGACACATATCTTCTGGGAAACATTTACACAGAGGCCGTGGCACAGCTGCTTCTTCTGGCCACAGGAACAGCAGTCACAAAGACACAACCGCAGCCCATCTCCTGCAGCAGGAAAGAGGAACACTGCAGCAGCTGGAAGGGAAGGACGGAAGATGGAGGACATGGGAGGTAGAGGGGGAGCAAGACACATTTTGACCAACCAACACACATTCTCTCTATTGGCTAGCTGTAAAAGGGTTTCAGAAGCCAAGCACACTATGGGGAACCAAACATCATTTCCAAAAAATGCTAAAAGGGGGATCATGGCCTGATCTGACAATACAGTCAGTCTCTATCAAGGTTTCTGGATTGCTTTTCCAAGAGGACTATGGGACAAGAAGACACACAAACAGAGCTTTTAGGTTTCCTTGTTGTTGTTCATCCTTTCAGTCGTTTCCGACTCTTCATGACCTCATGGATCAACCCACACCAGAGCTCCCTGTCGGCCGTCACCACCCCCAGCTCCTTCAAGGTCAAGCCAGTCACTTCAAGGATACCAACCATCCATCCACCTTGCACTTGCCCTCTTCATTTTTCCGCATCCTAGTCCCCAGGGCAGCAGAAAACGAGCTTGCCTTGCCAAACTACAACTCTGTTGTTGTTTATTCGTTCAGTCACTTCCGACTCTTCGTGACCTCCTGGACCAGCCCACGCCAGAGTTCCCTGTCAGCCGTCACCACCCCCAGCTCCTTCAAAGTCAATCCAGTCACTTCAAGGATGCCATCCATCCATCTTGCCCTTGGTTAGCCCCTCTTCCTTTTTCCTTCAATTTTCCCCAGCATCATTGTCTTCTCTAAGCTTTCCTCTCTTCTCATGAGGTGGCCAAAGGACTTCATCTTGGCCTCTAATATCTTTCCCTCCAGTGAGCAGCCAGGCTTGATTTCCTGAAATATGGACTGGTTGGATCTTCTCGCAGTCCAAGGCACTCTCAGAACTTTCCTCCAGCACCACAGTTGAAAAGCATCTCTCTTCCTTCGCTCAGCCTTCCCTATAGTTCAGCTCTCACATCCGTAGGTGACTACGGGGAATACCATTGCTTTTACTATGCGGATCTTCATGGCCAGTGTGATGTCTCTACTCTTCACTATCTTAACGTTTCCTTAGGTTTTACTTAACTGAAAAAAGAGTTCTGATTTTGGGTAGTATGACCATGTTCTAGAAGCATTCTCTCCTGACGTTTGGCTTGCATCTATGGCAGGAATCCTCATAGGTCCTGCTTTTCTTTTTCTTCCTTCTCTGGCCCTGTCCTTTCTATCCCATGCCTTTTACACTGTAGGTCTATGAACCCCTGTTCCTTGCAGCTTTTTCAAGGAAAGACCTGCATAAAAACACCGTGGATAAAAACAATGGGCTGTCCTTGCATGCATTCTAGTTCAGTTTGAAGAGACCTGACAAGCCTTTCTTTCTGCTTCAGAAGGCTCAAGCGGAGAAACTTCTGAGAACTGCCCCTCTGTACTGATATCGGCTTTGACAATAAGCAAGACAGACAACAGAACAGACCCTTAAAAGCACCATCTTTGGCACCTGAAGGAGTATGCTTTGGAATTGAACGAGACAGCCCACGCTTCAGTGTCAACGGCTTCAGGCTGGCAGTTAACTAAGACCGTCAGCTTTACTTCACTCACACTTTCCATCTGAAAGGCATTATCTGCAGCCTACTAGTCAAGGAGAAACTGGGCAGCATCGGTAATGACAGACGTGCCACAGTGATGCAGACACATTGCACTATTTAGCTATGCAGATGACATGATTTGCACATCACTTCCATGAAAGTGGCAAATGTCAAACTACCATCAATAAAGTGCCGTGTAGTATGATATAGGGAGAAATCTTCTATGAGGGTGTGTGGCATATATCTCTGCATACAGAATTACAGATTAATTGTCACAGGTGCTGAATGCACAATGGAACCACAGCACCAAGTGTCGAACTCAAGAGACAAGTAAACATGCATGTGAATCCATGCACAATAAATCATACACGTGCAAGTATGTTTCTGCAAACTAAACACAGATGTTCTTCATGGGGACAATAAAATCCCAACCTTTTCCAATGGGGAACTTATACATCCATAAGAACATGATTCCAGGCACAATATGTTTTTGTTTTTGGCAGTGTTGACAGTGTTAACCTTTTAACATGAAGGATTATCCTGGAACATGAAAATCGTAAGTTGAGAAGCAAAATAAAACTATTCACATAATCTTATTTTTCTTTTAAATATTTCTCCAGCAATCTTGAGAAGATAAAAAATATTTTTAAAGATTTGTGGGATCTTTAGCTAAGATTGACCAAGAGTAAGTTAAAAATGCAATCCATATGTCAGGTCTAAGACCACAAGGCATTGTTTCCAATTGCCCCATGTGCATACTGTCTGGCACTTCACATTAACCTTGGCCTGGAAACATTCGATAATGTGATTAAATTTTAAAAGGGCAGCAGGAAAGGCTTTTGGAAGCCGACCAGGTATTTTTGCAGGACACCAGCAAATTATATGTAGAATAGATCATGGCCACCACGTGGCATGACAAAGGAATGCAAAAAGCAAAACTGGGAGATGAGAAGACTGACTAGACGAGAGGAGTGATAGCTATCTTTAAACAAGTGAAGAAGCATCATGTAGAACACATGTGCCAAACTCAAGACCCGCCATGTTGTCCCTCCAGATGATATCCTGAATTCCTCATCATCAGACATCATGACTAGAGCTGATGGGAGTTGTGATACAGTGACATCTGGAAGGCTGCAGTCGTTTCTTCGGTTTAGTAACGTTAGTGAAGTTTGAATTTAGTTACATGGTTTGTGGATATGACTTTAAAATATCATTTAATCTTTCCTCAACCTTAGAGACGCAACTGCTGTTGAGTTACAATTCCCAGCCTGTATGGCAAATAATCAAAAGTGATGGAAATTGTCATTCAATAATATCTGGGAACCGAAATTTGGTAAAAGCCAAAGAGCACCAACCCCTATGTAAAAAATTATGGCTGGCCCTCTGTATCCACAGATTATCCGCCCATGAGCCCTCAATGAAAATGAGTTTGACACCCCGATGTAGAAGCTGGAACCACCTAGTTTTCTGTTGCTCCAGAACATAAGACAATGGCTTCATATTAGAAGAACATAGATTCTGGGTTGCTGTGAGTTTTCTGGGTTATCTTGCCATGTTCTAGAAACATTCTCTCCTGATGTTTCACCCACATCTATGGCAGGCATCCTTGGAGGTTGAGGGGTGAGATGGAAACTAAGCAAGTGAACTTTTGTCTGCTTGAGGCAAGTGTGAATGTCACAGCATTCTTTCTCCCACCCTGGACATTCCACAGATATATACATCTCACTTGCCTGGTTTCCAACAAACCCCACAACCTCTGAGGATGCTTCTCCTGAAACATCAGGAGAGAATGCTTCTGGAACATGGCCATACAACCCAGAAAACTCACACCAACCCAGTGATTCCAGCCATGAAAGCTTTTGACAACACATCAAAATATTTCTATCTAAACATTAGGGAGAACATCTTTGACTATAAGACTAGAATGATAGCAGAATGGATTGCCTCTGAAGGTAGTGGACTCTCCATTTTTGGAGTTCTTTAAATTTATTTATTTATTTATTTAAAAGTTTTATATACCGACCTTCTCACCTCTCTTGAGGGACTCAGACTGGTTTCCAACCATAATATACATAAAGTCAATAAAACATCATACTTCATACTTAAAGAGAGGCTGAATAGCATCTTTCAGCACTGTTTTCCTTGTGTATTTCTGCCTTGCAAAGGTTTAGTCAAAATGGCCTTTGTGGTCCCTTTCAATTCTAAGATAATAGAAAAGCTTTGGTACATGTCAATATTTTCCCAAAAAAGAATCTGGTGGCCCAGAATCTGTCCTAAGGTCTTACTGAATGCTGTGCTCTTACCTAGGTTGATTTTCCTGGGCTACATTCTCCCCCTTCTGGTAGCCACTGTCTGCCACTTGAGTAGTAGACCTCTTAACAATCTGCTTCAGTTCTTGCTCCAGACGATCCTGGATGGCCTTCACTGTCTCTGGGATCTTCTTCAGCTTGGCCAAGCCTTTGATAAGGATGCCCATGAAGACCGAGCTGTTCTCTTCTGGATCCAGGTCCAAATCTTCTTTGATTTCCATCAAACTGACATCTCTCCCTGGGAGAATAGTGGGGGAGGGGGAGGGGGGGAGAGAAAATCACCATAAAAATCAATAAAGAGATACTTTCTCTGTGTTGGAAATTTGAGATTTCAGAGGATTTGAGGGTAGGTTGTATCTGTCTGACTGGTTTTCTCTCTCTCTCTCTCTCTCTCTCTCTCTCTTTTTAATACCAGGTCCTTCAAACAATAAACAATTTGCCTTTGGGAAGACTGATTAGTTTTACTGCCATTTCCAACATAATGAAATGCTGCTCTTTGAAAAACACAGACCAAAAATGAGTAATAAAATGTGAAATGTCCACAAACAATACCTGGCAAAATTAAAAACAAGGTGTTAATAGGTTATATCACATTCCATTGTCAATACCAATTTTCTACTGTCCTGGTGCCAGCAGAACTGAATAAGGGATCTGGGATTTACAATGCACACATCTAGCTGATTTACTTTGGAAAAGAAAACAAAGCTACCAACCAACAATTCATAGTTCACTTCAGCTTTTGAATCAGTCTAGAGCTTGCAGCTATAGCAAAATCGGGGGGTGCTGAAGGGTCAGCTCAGTGGAAATGAACACAGTAGTGGCAAAAATGTTTTGTATAAGACACTTTGGGAAATATTGTTTTAAAAAGAATAAATATCTGCATCAGTGATGGACATCCAGCCAGCCTCCATATCCATGGATTCTGCAATCTGTATCCGTGGGGTGGGGGGGATCCAAGCAGCAAATCTTTACCATGCATTTAGCACTACACTGACGTGAATGTCAGCATACCTTGCCATATCCTCCCACAGTTTTTCAGATCCTCTGGCTCTTTTTGACACTTGTTTGAGCTGTTTACCAGTACATAAAAGGAATGCCATTTTACTACACTGCTGTATCTAATGGGACTTGACTCTCCATTGATTTCGGCATCCACGGGGGATCCTAGAACCACATTCCTGAGGTCTCAGTGTACACCAGCATTTCTCAACCTGGGGGACGGGACCCCTGGGGAGTTGCTAGGAGGTGTCAGAGGGGTCGTTAAAGACCATCACAAAACACAGTATTTTCTGTTGGTCATAGGAGTTCTGTGGGATAATTTTGGCCCACTTCTATTGTTGGTGGGATTCAGAATACTCTTTGACTGTAGGTGAACTAAAAATCCCAGCAACTGCAATGTCAAGGTCTATTTTCCTCAAACTCCACCAGTGTTCACATATGGACATATTGAGTATTCGTTTCAAGTTTGGTCCAGATCCATCATTGTTTGAGTAGGTTTAGTAGGCTCTCTGGATGTAGGTGAACTGCAATTCCAAAACACAAGGTCAACGTCCACCAAACCCTTCCAGTATTTTATGTTTGTCATGGAAGTTCTGTGTTCCAATTTTGGCTGAATTCCAATGTTGTTGGAGTTCAGAATGCTCTTTGATTGTAAGTGAACTATAAATCCCAGCAAAGACAACTCCCAAATGACAAAATCAATCCCCGCAACCCCACCAGTATTCACATTTGGGCATATTGGGTATTTGTGCCACATTTGGTCCTGCGAATGGAAATACATCCTGCATATCAGATATTTACATTACGATTCATAACAGTAGTAAAATGACAGTTATGAAGTAGCAATGAAAATAATTATATGTTGGGGGGTCACCACAACATAAGGAGCTGTATTAAGGGGTCGTGGCATTAGGAAGATTGAGAAACACTGGTATACACCAACATCTTCGTAAAGTGGGGTTGACATAATGAAGATAACGTCTACACCAGTGGTTCTCAACCTACCTAATGCCGCGACCCCTTAATGCAGTTCCTCATGTTGTGGTGACCCCCAACCATAACATTATTTTTGTTGCTACTTCATAAATGTAATTTTGCTACTGTTATGAATCCTCATGTAAATATCTGATATGCAGGATGGATTTCCATTCACTCGGTCAAATTTGGCACAAATACCCTATACGCCCAAATTTGAATACTGGTGGGGTTGGGGGAGATTAATGTTGTCATTTTGGAGTTGTAGTTGCTGGGATTTATAGTTCGCCTACAATCAAAGAGCATTCTGAACTCCACCAACAATGGAATTGAATCAGACCTGGCCACACAGAACTCCCATTACCAACAGAAAATGCCAGAACAGCTTGGTGGGCATTGATCTTGAGTTTGGGAGTTGTAGTTCACCTAAATCCAGAGAGCACTGTGGGCTCAAATAATGATCGATTTGGACCAAACTTGGCAGGAACACTCAATATATGCAAATGTGAACTCTGGTGGAGTTTGAGGAAAATAGACCTTGATATTTGGGAATTGTAGTTGCTGGGATTTATAGTTCACCTAAAATCAAAGAGCATTTTGAACCTCACCAATGATAGAATTGGGTCAAACTTCCCACACAGAACCTCCATGACCAACAGAAAATATTGCATATTCTGACGGTCTTTGGGGACCCCTCTGACACCCCCTTGTGACCCCCTCAGGGGTCCCGACCCCCAGGTAGAGAGAAATTCTACAGCCAATATTTTCCCGTATTGTTGCTTGCCGATACAATGAAAAACTGCACCAAAAATAAGACTGCAAACTCAAAGCCTTGCAAAAAATGGGTAAAGATTTTATAGGAGCCTCACAGTTCCCAAAACACTGCTATCACACCATCAGGCGTGCCCTTCCACCTTTCCCTTGCAAATGTATCCCCAAACCCCTGCTGAGGATTTTCCTACCCAGACATTTATTTATTTAGGTCACGAGGGAGGTTTAACACACTGCAGGTTTAGATTGCTAACATGTTCCTGCCTCAATACAAGCTGACCCAGGACTAAGATCACACTGTCCTCTTAATGTCACGGTAGAATCAAAACAAATCCTGAACACGGAGGTGTTTACACTGAATGCAAACACTACGGGAATCGATGACATTGATCGCTGAAAATTCGTCACCCTCTAATTAACTAACCATTTTTCCACGTCCCTTCCCACTTCGATAAACCATCTCATAAAGATAGATTTCCTACCTCTATGGCAAACTAATCTGTATGATAGCAGCATATCAACAAAGAAGGACATGGTGCCATTAATGCCGTACAGGTTTCCTCCCTCTGCCCACATCAACACTGAGACCATCTCATCCGAGGAACGCCCTCCTGGGGCTTGTTTTTTTATGGCCGTGTGTGTATGATCAAATGTTGCTCCTATTTATCAGAGTATATTTCAGTAGGTGTCTGCTTTTTATGGCAGCTAGTAAAATTTTATCTCCTGCTCTGCATAATTTATGGCTTCTCAGATTATGCCCTGATTCTACTGGATCTTTTTATCTCAAAGGGCAGAGGTTCACGGAGCCCCACTGGTCCACTCGGAGAGTTTTAAAGAAAATACCCCGCCCAGCGTAATTCCCACTGCGAAATTCCCCATGCTTGGATTTCAACACTAATAAGCAACAAACCAAAGGAGAACTTCAAAGCATCTCAATGATTTCCTGCCCCTTTCTATTTGTAAGGGATGATCTACTCAACCATATGCAAGAAATCTTCAGGAATGTTCCATAATGGGGCATATGGCCCAAGCAAACTCAGTTACAGCCACCTTCTCTACACCAGGAAAACATAGAATCATAGAATCATAGAATCAAAGAGTTGGAAGAGCCCTCATGGGTCATCCAGTCCAACCCCCTGCCAAGAAGCAGGAATATTGCATTCAAATCACCCCTGACAGATGGCCATCCAGCCTCTGTTTAAAAGCTTCCAAAGAAGGAGCCTCCACCACACTCCGGGGCAGAGAGTTCCACTGCTGAACGGCTCTCACAATCAGGAAGTTCTTCCTCATGTTCAGACATAGTTTCAATTGTGCGCGCGTGCGTGTGTGGGTACATACACACATGCTAAAGTAAAGGTTTTCCCTGACATTAAGGCTAGTCGTGTCTGACTCTGGGGGCCGGTGCTCATCTCCATTTCTAAGTCGAAGAGCTGGCGTTGTCTGTAGACACCTCCAAGGTCATATGGTCGACATGGCTGCATGGAGCGCCATTACCTTCCCACCAGAGTGGTAACTATTGATCTATCCTCATTTGCATGTTTCTGAACTGCTAGATTTGCAGAAGTTGGGGCTAGCAGTGGGAGCTCACCCCAGATTTGAACTGCCAACCTTTCAGTCAGCAAGTTCAGCAGCTCAGCAGTTTAACCCGCTACACCACTGAGGGCTCGAGGATATACATATATATACATACACACACACACACACATATATATATACACACACATACATATATATATACACACACACACATACACACACGTGTGCACCATTTTGCAAACACAATTACAGAGTCTAAAGTGGCAATGACTAATCAGGAAAGAGATATTGGGGTTGTGATGAACAGTTCACTGAAAACATAAAATCAGTATGAAACAGAAACAAAGAAGTAAAAAACGTGGAAATCCATTCTGGGAATTATTAGAGATAACCACTATAATTGTACCTGAAGTAAATGCTACATTCTTTTCACTACTCAAAAAGGTTATTATAGGCAAGGGAGGAAAAGAACAAAAAAATGATCATGGCCCAGGAAAACAGCCTAAAAAAATTGTGAGTTTTCTGTTTGGAAAAGAAGATGATGAAGAGAAACATGGGATAACAAATTGTGCACTGGGTCGCAAAAGTGAAAAGAAACTTGTCTTCTTTTCTCTAGCAGTTGGGACTACAAATGGTCATCTTTTCGAGATGTTGGTGGTACTACAGAAGGAAGGCATATTTTCTGCAGGTTTTCACAGCACAATGTCAGGATGGGATGTCTCTTCCTTATGTCATTCAGAAAGTGGCTGAGGAAGAAAGCAAAGATGTTTGGAGGAGTACTAGGTTCTGGGGTTTCTGAAAAGATGCAGGTGTTTTGGCATGTTTTCAATCTTTGGGAGGAATTCTGCATGGGTTTAGACCAATAAAATGCTTGAAAATCATGCTGATTTTTTAATAAAATGGGAGACAGGGATGATAAAATTATGTTTCAACCTAACTGAAACATCCTCATCAAAGATAATTAAACAATTTGTCCTATGGAAACACTACTCATTTTATAAAGCATTAAATATTTTTAAACTTAATATTAAAGAAGCATTATAACACACATACCTTATAAAACTATTTTATATTAATTGCATTGGTTTGCCCTTTGTATTGTGCTTTTATCTCTTTTTATTCATGTTTATTAAATATTATAACCATAAAAATAAAAACATTAACTGAAAAGTAAAATGGATACAAATCTGCCAATGACAAACTACAATGTGCAAGAACAAATATATAAACACAGAAAAAGGAGGAAGAGAAGAGAAAGAGAAGGAAAAGAAGAAAAAAGAAAGTTAAAAAAAGGAAATATGGCTTTCCACTTTTCTACTAGCGAAGTAACTTTTTAAAATTTATACTATCTACCATTGCTTTTATATACTCTTTATACATTCTTCAATTGTGAGGGAGAATTAGTTTGTGCCTTTATCTCAGAGCCTTAATTCCCTGTTTTATCTGTTGTGAGTTAAACAAATCTTCAATTAATTACACTCATAAACAACCTCCAGTCACCTCTGGTTATACTCTCTGGGCCACTCAGGCACGCAGGGAACTTCATTTGGAGCTATCATAACTAGTAGCCACTGATAAGACTTATCCTCCAAGAAAATCCATTTGAAGCAAATGCAGAATTGGCAAAAGCTAGTGTCCTTCACAGAACACATCATTAATTCATGGAATGCGTGACCACAAGGTGAGGAGATGGTCACTATCTTAACTTTATGAGGAGACAGATCTGTATGGGGAATAGCAATACTTATTTGACATGAATGCTAAATGGAATAGGAGGTATTTCTCTGAATATCAGGAGATAGAGACTAGAAGAAGGCTTTCACAATAATAACCTGGAGCTTCTCAGAGTTGGCTGGATGACAACCATTGGGAACTGGATGCTTGACCTAGCAGTCTAATGTTTTTTTTCATTTTCTAATATTTATTTATTTGTTTGTTTATTTATTTACAGCTTTTATATTCTGCCCTTCTCACTCTGCAGGGGACCGAGGGCGGATCACAGTGTACACATATATGGCAAACATTCAATGCCAATTTGACATACAACATTTACAGACATACACAGAGGCTATTTAACTTTTTCTGGCCGCCAGGGGAGCTGTCACTTTCATCGTCCATCTGCGACACTGATGAAGTACTTCTGCATTCCCTGCATGCTTTTGCTGGAGTCTTTTTATGGCCTCATAAATTAGTTAATTTAGCCTCCCCACACTTTAAGATGGTACCTAATTTTCCTACTTGACAGATGCAACTGTCTTTCAGGTTGCAAAGGTCGACAACAGGCTACACAATTGGTTGGAAACCCATTCCAACCCGGGCTCGCTTCGAACTCCTGACCTTTCGGTCAGAGTGATCTTAATGCAGCTGACACTCAGCCAGATGCGCCACAATCCCGGTGCATGGTACCTCTCATGGATCTCCCTGCAAATGGTACGTATATAAAACTAATGGTAGCTCTCATGGATCTCCCTGCAAAGAGTACATATATACAACTGAGCAGGTAATCCATCCATATTAGTGCCAGTAGAAAACATATATTAGAATCTGTGATCATCCAAGAAAGCTTTCAGGATCGACCACAGGATATACAAACTTTTCAACACGTGTAACCAATATGAGGAGAGGGAGTATAAACGGTCCTCTTTTCACAATGACAATAGGTCAGGTTACCCTTTTTTGCTTAGTCAGCTGGGGTGAGAAGGAGGGGGGTGGAGAAAGATGGCATGAAGTGAGGATAGCAAGCCAAAAGCTCCAGCACAGAAGGACTTACTGGAGCCAGGGAAATATTTATATTTTGCTAAAATGGCATACAAAGTACAACAATCTACTTAGAAAGTCTTAATTTAGCAATCCATGCAAAGTGAACTAACAGTTTTGCACATTTCATCCCTCTATTGCTATTGCATCCCTCTACTGCTGTTCGACTAAACAAGCATCAGAATGCGGTTTTTGTTTCCCCTAAAATTATGAGTGCTCCCACACTACAAATGCCAAGAGTCCTTCCAGATGAGGCTTTATTTGTCCCCCAAATAAAGTTAGGAATAAAAGATGTGGCTGATTCCATCAGCCTTAGCAAGCATAGCCAATAATCAGGGATGATGAGGAGTACATTCCAACAGCATCATTCATTTCCCATTTCTAAATTAGCCCAACATAGATATGTATAGTAAAGAGTAGAGACATCACACTGGCAACAAAGATCCGCCTAGTCAAAGCCATGGTATTCCCTGTAGTCACCTACGGATGTGAGAGCTGGACCTTAGGGAAGGCTGAGCGAAGGAAGATCGATGCTTTTGAGCTGTGGTGTTGGAGGAAAGTGCTGAGAGTGCCTTGGACTGCGAGAAGATCCAACCAGTCCATCCTCCAGGAAATAAAGCCCGACTGCTCACTGGAGGGAAAGATACTAGAGACAAAGCTGAAGTACTTTGGCCACATCATGAGGAGACAGCAAAGCCTAGAGAAGACAATGATGCTGGGGAAAGTGGAAGGCAAAAGGAAGAGGGGCCGACCAAGGGCAAGATGGATGGATGGCATCCTTGAAGTGACTGGACTGACCTTGAGGGAGCTGGGGGTGGTAACGGCCAACAGAGAGCTCTGGCGTAGGCTGGTCCATGAGGTCACGAAGAGTCGGAGACGACTGAACGAATGAACAAGATATGTATTAAGGGAGAACAATTAGTATATCTCAACAGTCTCTAGATATAGAAACTTGATGACACATCTTCCTGCCATTAATCTCCTGTACTCAAGCTAAAGGTATCTTCGTTGTTTATTTGTTCAGTCGCTTCTGATTCTTTGTGACTTCATGGATCAGCCCACAGCAAAGCTCCCTGTTGGCCATCTATCCATTTTACCCTTGGTTGGCCCCTCTTCCTTTTCCCTTCCATTTCCCCCAGCATCATTATCTTTTCCAAGATTTCCTGTCTTCTCATTATGTGGCCAAAGGACTTCATCTTTGCCTCTAATATCCTTCCCTCCAGTGAGTAGTTGGGAATTATTTCCTGAAGGATGGACAGGTTTGATTGTCTCATGGTTCAAGGCACACAGAATTTTCCTCCAATATCACAGTTCAAAAGTGTCTCTCTTCCTTTGCTCAGCCTTCCTTATGGTCCAGCTCTAGCAACCATAGGTGACTATGGGGAATACCATTGCTTTAACTATGCGGATCTTCATTGCCAGTGTGATGTCTCTTCTCTTCACTATTTTATCAAGATTGGTCATTGCTCTCTTCCCAAGAAGGAAACATCTTCTGATTTCCTGGGTGCAGTCATCTTCACACCTAGAAATACAAAGTCTGTCACTGTCTTCATGTTTTCTCCCTCTATTTGCCAGTTATTGATCAACCCAGCTTTTGCGCTTTCTTCTTTCACCTTGGTTAGAAGGCTCCTCATCTCCTCCTCGCTTTCGGCCATCAAAGTGGTATCATCTGCATATCTAAGGTTGTTAATGTTTCTTCCAGCAATTAACTCCTGCCTTGGATTAGTCAAGCCCTGCACGTCGCATGATGTCTTCTGCGTACAAGTTGATTAGGTTGGGGGAGAGTAGACAGCCCTGCCGTATTCCTTTCCCAATCTTGAACCAGTCTGTTGTTCCCTGGTCTGTTCTTACTGTTGGTACTTGGTCGTTATACAAGGTACCTATGTGCTGGAAAAATACTTCCTGGCCTCAAAACAATATGTATCTAATGGGAAATGACCATGCACAAAGATAATAACAAGAAGAAGAAATCTGTGGAAATAGCTGTACTATTTTGCCACTCACCACTGATGCTTCCTGGGGTACCAAACTGAGAAGTGTCAAGAAACTTGCGAGGAGTGGACAAGTTAGTTACATCAAGAAGAGGCCCAGGAGAGGCATCCTTCAGCGAACTGCAATGAAAAGAGATGAACATAAGATGACACTCTGCAAGCATCAAAAGTGTCCCCTGCAGGAGCCAGCAAAAGGAAGAGATGTAAATGAGATTACTGCTTTTCATAGGCATTTCAAAACTGATCCTTTGTCCGTGGATGAGCACTATGTGGCAATGATGGTCCTAAGGTGTGACTTAGTTTGCACAGCCTTTTCCCAAAATAAAATCTTCCTTGTCACAAAAATGGAGCTTTATTCAATACAGTAAAACTATTTCAAACTAACCTTACTCTCCCCTTTTCTTTGTTCCGCTGCCCAACCCTACTGGTTGATTTGATGTAAAGATGGCGGTGCAGTTCATCTATGAGGACCAAGTGCATATTCATCTTCTTACTATGAAGTTCCAGTCTCAGATCGCTCAGTCCCTCCACTTGAAGGAGGGGTCCTTCCAGGGAATCGACTGCTGATACCTATGGAGAAAATTCAAGATACATTTGAAGTGCTTCTCAAAATTCCCTTATTTCACTTAACAGATAGCTTTGTTTAGGTCAAATTATCATGAAAGCCTGATCAACCAAAGGCCACCACTTGGAAGAGGCAGAGGCAAAGGCAGTAGAGGAAAATGCATAGTTCCATTACAGATAGTGGACAAGAGGGATCCTCTGCAGGGGTCTACCATATACCATGCAGCTGACAAGTCTACATCGGGAATGCAGCACTGCCCAACATGAATCAAGAAACATGAAAGGCATTTCAGACTAATTCAACCAGAGGAGTCAGTCATAGCAGAGCACCTGATGAGCCAACCTGGACACAGCATATTATCTGAGAACATAGAAATGCTGGACCATTCTAACAACCACCATGCCAGACTATACAGAGAAGCCATTGAAATTCACAAGCATGTGGACAATTTCAACAGAAAGGAAGAGACCATGAAAATGAACAAATCTGGTACCAGGACTAAAATATTCTAAAATAAGGACAGTAAATAAAGAACAACACTCAAAAAACAGGGGAATTCCAGGCAGGAAACAATCAGGGCCAGCTAACACCTGCCAACAAAAGCAGCCAGGTTTTGAAGCTGCAAGGCCATTCAATCCTAATCAAGGTGGCCAACTGCAGCATTCACACTTGCCTCCAGCAGACAAGAGTTATTTCTCCCGCCCTGGATATTCCACAGATATATAAACCTCACCTTCCCAACAGATCTCAAACAAAAGGAGTCCCCCAGGCAGGAAGCAGCCAGGTTTTGAAGCTGCAAGGCCATTCAATCCTAATCAAGGTAGCCAACTGCAACATTCACACTTGCCTCCAGCAGACAAGAGTTATTTCTCCCTCCCTGGATATTCCACAGATATATAAACCGCACTTTCTTAGTTCCCTACAGATCTCACAACCTCCGAGGATGACTGCCATAGATGTGGGCAAAACATCAGGAGAGAATGCTTCTGGAACATGGCCATACAGCCTGGAAAACTCACAGCAACCTAGTGGACTGCTCATCATTGGATAAGAGCATTGTGGGCTTGGAATTAGTTGCATTAGGATAGTAACATCTAGATGTATTTCTGATTAATAGGCTTTCCCTTAATTCCTCCTTATTTTTTCGCTTTTCCAACGTTCTGCCGGCCTGTTATGTTGGATAAGCAAGATTCTACTGTAAGTAGAATCTTGCTGTGCCAAATCCAGATGCTGTGCCAAAAGTTATAAGCCCTGCTCTAAAGTTAAAACATTTGACAGGGAGTATTTTGTTGCAGCAAAAATAATACAGTGCCATTGTGCATACTCCATGCCAATGAAATGGGTTTTCACCCATTGCAATCTTGTGCCAATCAAAATTTGTGAGCCTTTGAGTTTCCATAGGACTCCCTGTTGTTTTTGCTGATCTGTTTTGTTCTTTCTACACGGAATCGGGAAGTCAATAAAAAGCTTGATTCCAATGAAAGGTCAAACTGGTGGCTCTCTCAACATTACATGTGACACAATGTTTAAGGTGCCTTTCCATGAGCCATGATGTAATAAAATCAGGGGCTGATAAATGCTTCAGTAATTCTGTTTAATTTTATCAGTTCATGATTCCCCTGCAGCACTAGAAATACTTCATCACAAAGCAATTAAAACAAAGGTGACCGGCAACAAAAAAGAAAGCATCGTTTTGCAGGAATTCAGTGATCATGCCTTAAGAAATGCAAGAGGTAAGCAGGGAGCATAAATAGCTTGTGGCAAATTAAACGATATTTCATTTAATAATCCAAGTCATCATTAATATGAAAAATAAACTTCATTTTGGCACATAGTTCACTGAAAGACGCAGGCTTTGCAGATGATGGACGGAGCTACAAAAGTCTAGTCTCTGAGGCATTCATCCCGGGAGTTGTTTGTTTAATAATTTAAAAAAGAGGAAATGGAGCTCAAGTCTATCCCATTATAAACAGAATTTCTTGTTAAGTTAATCAGTTGGGTGAGAAAACAATAGATCTACACATGCTCAGAAATACATTTTCTCTCTCTTTATATAACAGGAAAACTTATTCCAAAGCCAAACCTGGCATTGAAGACATATTACGAGTCAAGTCTATTTCCAACCAACTTATTATTTACAACAATAAGCCCATCGAACATATGTGAGGCTCTCTTATACTACTGAGCTGCTAGCTGATATAAAGACTAGGGATAGGCCTTATTCAGGGATCCAGTGACCTTCAAGTCCTATATTCACTTCCCAATTCAACATTTCTTGATGGTCAAACAAGAACAATGTTTCTCAACCTGGGGGTCAGGACCCTTGGGGGGGGGGGGCACGAGAGAGGTTTCAGAGGTGTTGCCAAAGACCATCAGAAAAAAACATTTCTGATAGTCTTAGGAACCCTCTTGGCAGAGAAGACTGAAGATCTCTCCACCTGTCCTTCTCTTCCTTTTTGGTGTTGGTGAACTACAACTCTCAGAATTGAAAACAGTTGCCCCCAACCCCACCAGTATTAATGTTGGCCATGTAGGTAGTGTGTCAAGTTTGGTGCAGATCCATTGTGGGAAGAGTTCAGAGTGCTCTTTGATTGTACGTTAACTATAAATCCCAGCAACTACAACTATCAAATGTCAAGGTCTATTTTCCCCAAACTCCACCAGTATTCACACCTGGGCACATTGAGTTTTCGTGCCAAGTTAGGTCCACATCCATCATTGCTTGAGTCCATAGTGCTCTCAGGATATACATGAACTACAACTCCAAAACTCAAGGTCAATGTCCACCAAACCCTTCCAGTATTTTCTTTTGGTCATGGGAGATCTGTGTGCCAAATTTGGCTCGAATTTCATCATTGGTGGAGTTCAGAATGCTCTTTAATTGTAGGTTAGCTATAAATCCCAGCAACTACAACTCTCATATGACAAAATTAACCCCTCAACCCTCCCAGTATCCAAATCTGGGTGTATTGGGTATTTGTGCCAAATTTGGTCCAGTGAATTAAAATACATCCTGCATATCAGAATACATCCTGCATATCAGAATATTTTAATTCACTGGACCAATATTTACATTACAATTCATAACAGTAGGAAAATTACAGTTATGAAGGAGCAACGAAAATAATTGTATGGTTGTGGGGTCACCACAACATGAGGAACTGGGTTAAGGGGTTGTGGCATTAGGAAGGTTGAGAAACACTAAGCTAGACCATACATTAAGGACATATGTTTGTCATATAATATGCTTTTACTCATATCCTTACTTTGCAACTGTGTGATTTACCATAATAATAATAATAATAATAATAATAATAATAATAATAACTCTATAATAGTAATAGACCTCACTACCTCTGAGGATGCTTGCCATAGATGCAGGTGAAATGTCAGGAGAAAAATTGCCTCCAGAACATGGCCATATAGCCCGGAAAAACCTACAACAACCCAATAGTAACTCTATTCTTATATCCCGCCGCTATCTCTCCGAAGGGACTTACAGGCGGCACAAAGTGCTTAAAAACAATAAAATAAATACAATAAAACAAAACAGATATGCATCAACTCAAACCAAATAAAACTGAGGTCATCAGCCAGTGGCGGAAAGCTGTTGTAAACATGGCCAAGCTGTAAACAACAGGAATGGAATAGAGTAGTCTCACTTAGCCAACCTTTGCTTATTCGATGTTGAGTCTGCATCCTGCCCAGATCCACAGCTGTTTCAATACACTATGATGTTCTGGTGCTAAATTTGTAAATACAATTATTACTACATAATGTTACCGTGTATGGACTGCTTTTTCTGTCGATTTGTTGTAAAACATGATGTTTTGGTGCTTAATTTGTAAAATCATAATGTAATTTGACGTTTAATAGGCTTTCCCTTAATTCCTCCTTATTTTTTTGCTTTTCCAACATTCTGCCGGCTTGTTATGTTGGATAAGCGAGACTCTAGTGTAAGCGCAAACTGAAACAATAGAGAGAGAGCATTGGATAAAGTGCAAGGATGTGTGACTACCTTGTGATATGTCATTAAAAAGCAGTCACATGGTTCATTTCCAAATGTGACCAATGAGCCACAAGACTCTTGGGAATTCCAGCTGAGTGGAAAATAAGGTTTATTGCAAGGAATAATAATTCCCCTTAACGCTGAAATTGAGACAGGGCCATCTTTAGATTTAGACCTTTTGGCTCAAACTAGGTTTCCGCAGATCATCGATTCCTTCAATTCATTCCTGCTTGATCCTTCTACTTGGGCTCAATTGTATTTAATGGCAATGATTCTGAGGAGCCATGAGTACAAACTCAAAGATGGTATTTACAAGGCACTTGGAAGAGCAGGAGGGGGCTCCCAAGTCTTGCACAGAAGTTATGTTTAATATTAAGACTCTTTTTCATTTTATCTATTGGCTCAAACTGGGTTTCCGCAAATCATAGATTCTCTCCATTCATTCCTACTTGATCCTTCTATTTGGGCTCAATCGTATTTAGTGGCAATGATTCTGAGGAGCCATGAGTACAAACTCAAAGATGATATTTACAAGGTACTTGGAAGAGCAGGAGGGGGCTCCCAAGTCTTGCACAGAAGTTATATTTAATATTAAGACTCTTTTTTCACTGCCTTCGCATGCAATCTGGCCCACAATGGCTTTTTCCTGGTTTTCTTTAATAGAAAAGCTACACACAAAGGCTAAACTATTATATCAACATAAAGCTCTCAAGAAAACCTTGAGAAAAAGCAAACAGAGGAGTCAATCATTTACTATAGTATTAAAAGCAGGCAGGTGAAGAAGCCAACAGAGCTTTAATTTTCTTCTTTGGTGAAAAATGCAGCCATCTTTTCCTGAAAAACTGCCCGTGTGACACTTCATATTTGCAGAGACACATGCCGGGGAGTTATGGCCTTGGTAACACCGCTCTTAGAGTGATTGAATTCTTGAGGCAAACACCATAGCCATGGTGCAATGTTAGGCAGACTTAAAGCTTCTTAAGAGTGAGAGCTACGCTTCAGCAAACCCCATTTAAACAGCCGCCCCCAGTCCTGCCACCCAACATATTTCATTCTTCATTACTACCCATTACCAAGACACTTATCTCTAATGCAAACCAGCTCTACTGAAAAAAACATTCATGGGCAAAACAGAAAAACCAAGTTCATTTCAAGAGCTGAAACTATCACACTGATGACAGCTCATCTAAATATGACCATTTCTCCAGCTTAGAACATTTCTCTCAGAAAGGCTTAAAAGCCTTGCGGTTCCATTCCTCCCAATTATCACGCTGTGAAATCATGACAGTATATGCTTTAAATGAGTTCATCAATATTTGGGAATCAGCAAGACACCACGTTTCAGTACATAATTCTACCAGTGTTACCAAAAGGAATAGGAATTGTGGGGAGGTGGTGATGAGACAATTTGAAGTCAACTGTGTGTACTGCACTTTCATCCCATGCCCTTGTTCTTTAGCTACAACTTGCATTATCCTAGCTATTATTATTATTATTATTCCAATTCCCTTCTCTTGTTTATAGTCTGCCCATGTCTTCTGAGAGTTGTCACCACAGGTTATTGGGTGTTGTTCTGAATTTTAAACTGTTGTTTTCATACGTTATATGTTTTTCCTTATTGTATTCTACGAGGGGCATTCATTAAAGATTTCCCCTGACCCAGTTCTATGTATGACATGTGTAATAATGTAAGTCTCTATAGGTCATGTGCCAATTTACAACTCAGAACTCATAACCGTCTTGATTTTAAAGGTGCTGAAGTGGTGTGAGGTTTGATAATGTACACAGTGGAATACAGAGAAGTAATCAAGTTCCTTTACTTGAAAGGCCGCACACCAAAGGAGATGAAAGAAGTTCATGGTGATGACTCCCCATCATATGATGTAGTCAAGAACTGGCATCGTCAATTCAAATGTGGTTGTACTTCAGTGGAAACACCCACTATCTGCTAACAGGTCTGCATATAACAATGAAAGGCAGCAAATGCTTAACTAAAACACATTTAGAAATATTCTGGAGCTGAATAATATTTCCCCTTTGAACAAACCTAGGAAATAGTTAAACTATTTGTCTCAGATAAAGTCTAGCAAGTGTTAAGAGTCACCTGGCTGAGAGCATCATGTAAAAACACACGGAGCAAACTTCCACAACCAAGAAGTCAGTGTTTGCCTCTCAGGGCTCTTCATTTTTCTACTCAGAGTACCCAAAATTGTTGACTGCACTGCTTATCTTGTGAATTGATGCAGACAGTGTCACAAACGGTTTAAAAACAGCAACGCTGTGCACCAGCTGTCAAAGGTATCATTCCTAAATTACAGAGGGATCCATGCTAAAATGATATCTGTATTGTGCATACCAGGAACAGAGTGAGATCACAACAGGGGGGAAAAAATCACACCATGAAAGCGAGATATAAACAAATCCAGGAGAACAGATGTGACTGGCACTCAGAGCATGCCAAGAGACAAAACCTGTAATCCTGTTGATGACATATGCAGACATTATCGCAAATTATGCTGGCATAAGGTCTTTATTGGCCATTGTGAAGGTAGTCAGCACCTTCATCCAAAAGAAAACCTGTGCTCTTCATTTACCAGTCTGCAGTAAGGCCACTCCCTTCACAGCCTTTTTTGGTGGGCATCCTACAGCTGGATTTGCAAAAAAGCAGGTAATCTCTGGGAAGCCCAGGAGGAGGACGCCAGATGCTGCTTACCTGGCTCCTTGCTATTCTCTAGTCTCCAGACAACCATGAGGGCTTTGCACAGTGTGTTGGACCTACGCAAAGCAAGTACTTTATCTACAGACACAAGTTATTGTACAGCAGGTCTGCACAACTTGGCCCCTGTACAACTTGGCCCCTTCCTCCCTACCAAATGGGAAGCCCTGCCCCTTCCCCAGCTTCATGCCATTCCTCTGGGACTGGTGCAATGGGCCTGGGCATCTCATTCGCTGGTCAGCCCTTAGCTAGTCGGGCCTTTGCTGGCCAGATAGGCATGTGAAGTTACTTGTCCACTCGCCTCTCACAACCAGCAACATTGCAGCAAGGTATCACCATCCGCAAAAGTAAATATAAGTAGAACTATATACAACAGTAGATTAAGACTGTGTGAGGGATGGAAAGAAAAGGAAGGTTTCCCATTCCTCTTCTTGTTGAACCTCCCTGACAGCATGATGAAGCAAGAAATTTGGGGAATATTCAAAACATAATTATCCACACAATTTAATCCAAGTAAACCTCTGTGTTAAACAGTTCCCATCTTAATGATCTTTGTAGAGTGTATCCTTTAAAACAAAGTCATGAGGAGAAGGTTCCGCAGATTTAAAAATGATTCCAATAAGAAATATTGGCATAACATCTCTATGACTTTTTATTTGTTGTGACAGTAAAATCTGGAGAGAGAATTTTTATTTACTTAGTGAAACATGTTACCAACTTTAAAAATACAGCACGTAGCACTTAAACTCAAATGCTTTCTGGAGTTTGTTCATTACAGACATATAGCTTTTTCTGTTTTCATTTTTCATTTCTTTTCTCCAGCGAGTTTTTCTGACCTGGAGATTCATGGTGACAAATATTGTGCCAAAAATAATATATTTACTAAGAGTACACAATGAACTCTCCTGTTGTATTTCACATAGGAAAAATCATTAAAAGAATATGCAAATATTCTCTCCTGCAAATAAATAATACATACACAAATACATAGGATATTTTTGGATCCTGTTTTGTCTATACAAAAGAAACCACTATCCAACCCTCAATTAGGAGACATTACTTGCAATATGGAGCCCTTTCAATATTATAAAGAACTAATTGTCCAGTCCTTAAATAATTATTATAATTATAATTATAATTCAAACTTATATGCCGCCACTCCCCTCGGGCTCAGAGTGGCTTACAAGAACAGGCTAAAATCTAACACAATTTAAAAATAATATAAAACAATTTAAAAACAATTTAAAAACAACAATATCAGAGATCAAAGTCCTGTTGAAACAGATATGTCTTACATGCCCTGCGGAAAGCTGATAAGTCCCGCAAGGCACGGACTTCAGGTGACAGAGTATTCTAGAGTGATGGTGCCACTCCTGTAAAGGCTCTGCATCTGGTTGTTGTTAGATGCAAGGTCTTGACACTGGGAATTTCCAATAGATCTTGATCCTCAGAACGGAGGAATCTCTGGGGTTCATAGGGGGTGAGGCGGTCCCTCAAGTACATCGGCCCCAGACTATGCAAGGCCTTAAAGGTAAATAGCATCACTTTGAAAGTGATCTGGTGCTCAATTGGTAACCAATGCAGCTGTAGTAAGATTGGTGTTATGTGGCATCTCATCGGAATTCCCGCAAGAAGCTGATAAGGGATATCTGGCAATCATAAATAACAATAGGGATATGAGAAGCAGATATGTTGGGTCTATTCAAAACCTGGATGTCAGGCTGCCTTGTTTCCTAACATGAAGGGAAAGGTATGCCATCAATGTACTAAGTAAATACATGGTTAATATAGGACAAACAAACAGGATATGAAATTATGAGAAGGCAGTTATCCAGCTTTGGATAATCTTTTATAGTGCTTATATAAGATAAATTATATATTATATTCGAGCACAGAATACACAGGCAATCATACAGCTGACCGGCCAAATCCTAAATACACACACACATAAGCAGTATACAAAGATGGAGGAATGAAGGCAACATAAAATGAAGGCCCTGAAACTGGCAGGGAAAAGTTTCCATAGAACAAAGTACAATCATTCCAGCCACTGGCTCGGCATTTAAGAGTTAAGAGTTTAAGAGTTCATAAACATATCCAGTGTTTATGAACCTTCCAACACCTTACAAAGGATAGGCTACCAAAATTGGTAAGAATACATTAACCAGAGAAGAATACACAGAGCCATTCAAGTATATGGCATCTTTAAAAATCAGTCTAGATTCTCTCACATTGTGTTGTACTCTTCTCCCCAAGAGCGCAATCGTTTCATCTCCTTTTGCAAGAGTTTCATTAGTTTACAAGGGACAAGATTAAAGCCCGTAAATCAGAACTTGAGAAACAATCAAAATAATATCAGAGATCCAGAAAATATGTTTTGGGGCTGCATTCTAGGGAAAATTGGGGTGGTTACAAATGAGACAATGTCTAATACCAGAGGCCTTAACAAATGGACCTCATAATAAAAATCTCTCTGAGGTCTTTCTGGCAGAAGATGGCTTTTCATTACATTTTTCCCTCATGAACAATGTCAGCTGCAAATCTGACACGTTCAAGACAAAATACAAGCCAGTAGTTATGATACTTCCCGGCATTCAGGGATGTCCCCATCGCATAGCAGTCGGGCTTTGTCCACCCATTTGAATACATGGGTGGTCAACAGGATTGGTTTGTTTTCCCCACAATAACAGACCACTGCAAAAATATTTTCCCTTGGATCTGAAGAATATTCAGAGGCCATTCAAGATTTTGAACTCTAAACTTGCTGCCTATAATTCTTTTTGTATTTGCCCTTGAATTTGCTGCAGCTTTTATTTAAGTCCCTCTAGTATGAATAACAATAATATTTTATGCTCTATATTTGTCACTCTAATTCTCCAGGTCAGAAAGACAAATTAGTAGAAAGAAAACAAAAGGAAACATAATATTCCTGCAATAGAAAGATTCCAGAAAGTAGTTTTACTGCCACACAACTGAATATTTGTGAAATAAGTAGCATGTTCCATCAATAAAATTAATGTACAATGTGGTAATGCGATGCCATACAATTATTTTAACAGAGGGTTAAGAAGCCTTTCAACTCCCCAAACCATTTGACTAAATGTCCATAATCTATTTGTCGGGATCCAGGCGCCTTTCAAGAGCCAGACACAAGGATAAGGTCCAAACAAAGTTAAGGCAACAAAAAGGACTCAGGGACACTTACTTTAGTGTTCCTGGCCAAAGCAAAAGGTTTCAAGCAGTTTGCAAGACAAAAACATAACTTGGTAAACAATCTAGAATAAACAAAAAGTTGAGCAAAACGCTCCAAAGTCACAAAGTTCAAGGTTTGCAAGTAAACAAGGTGGAAGAACACAAAGCCGTAGTCCAGAAACAGTCTGAAGTCAAAGATATTAAGAGTCCAAAAAGCAGCGTCGGTGTCCAGGCAATCCGAAGTCAAAAGAGGGGAAGTCAGCATTTACAGGAATCCAAAGCCAGTCAATAAACAGAGAAAGCAGCAACCTGTAGTTCCAGGACCCAACAAGAGAAACGGCAGCAACAAAGACCCAGACACGAATCCAACACTTTGCCTACTGCAAAGTCCCATTACTCCAATGCCTACATTTATCCTACAACTCATTATCTGTTGATGAACTGTCCTCTGCCCTTTCCTCATCGCTATCAGCTGCTCTAGCCTCCACAGCTGAACTCCAACGCCCCTCTCGCCAGCTTTTCCATCTCTTATCAAGACTTAGGTCTCCCCATGTATCACCAGATTGCCAGTCCCCAGAAAACCCCTCAAAAGTGTCGCTGGACGTAGGTTGTGTACACACATCTCTAACTTCTTGCACACGAGTCCAATCCAACCCATCCTCCTCCTCGTCACTACTCCCACACCCATCACTTCCAGTGAAGCCCATAAAATATTATTCAGTTGGAGCAGCAAGTATATCACGGATCCGTTTCCTCTGACGCTCTTCGTCAGACTCTGCTCCCGAGTAATCTGTTTTACACCCCTGCTTTCATCTCCTTCCTCTTCCATTTCTCCTTCTGAGAAACCCTCAAATGAGTCATCGTCTGTAGGAGACATGAATATCTCCCTAACTCTCTTTCTTTGTTGCTCCTCATCCAAACTCTGAGCACCTCTCTTTCCTCCTCTACTACTCTTATCATCAGTGGTGACATTACTAGAACACTCAACTACAACACTATTAGCATTCCCAATGCTTGTTAAGGCTACTGGGAGTTGAGGTCCAGCACATATGGGCAGTCATTGATTTTCTATTCTATCATTACATGGAGAGAAAGTTTGTTTTCTTTTGGGGGACAATGTTGCAATGTACATTAAATCTATTTCTGAAATCTCCCGTAGATGTACCTCAGTTAAAAGGATAGCTGGTCTCACTTCATACCCATGAAAATAAACAAAGAACACATTTTGAATAAATAACCCTGTTGTTGTCCGAAATCTTGGGGTCGGTCTTGGCGTGCCAGCTCCAATGCTTCCCAATCATGACACAGAAATGAGGGCAGACTCACAGGTTTATTGCTTAATGGCCAAGTTCACAGACTTTGACATTTTATAGCCATTGGTAAACTAGAAACATTGCTTTGTATTGTCGAAGGCTTTCATGGCTGGAATCACTGGGTTGTTGTAGGTTTTTTTCGGGCTATATGGCCATGTTCTAGAGGCATTCTCTCCTGACATTTCGCCTGCATCTATGGCAAGCATCCTCAGAGGTAGTGAGGCCCTCACTACCTCTGAAGATGCTTGCCATAGATGCAAGCGAAACGTTAGGAGAGAATGCCTCTTGAACATGGCCATATAGCCCGAAAAAACCTACAACCCAAACACTACTTTGATTGGTACAAATTACAATCTGCAGTTTCAGTGCTTCAGTGTGAAGAGAAACTTAATCAAGGACTTCATCCCATGCAATCTTCTCTTTGTTGCTCTATGCTGCTGAAACAAGAGTCCTATGGAGACTATCCTATGACATAAAGACACTTCTGATGGTTGCCCATGGGACTCCATTGCAGCAGAGCAGAGAAATGGAGGAAAGAATGTGTTTTCAGGAGTCTGGTGTTAACCAACTCCCAACGAGAGAAAACAGAGAGAAGTCTTATAAAAGTGTGGAAAGGTGGATAAAGGATGTGTGGCGACTGACTGTTGCCATCATAAAAGACGGAAAGGCATGGGACCTCGATGGAAGGGAAGGAAAGAAGACTCTGCTTTCTCCACTTACCCTCCCTCCACGTGATAAGGTCCTATGTCTTACTTTAGAAGAATCTTGTGTCCATCTTCTGTATTCACATCAACCCCTTTCCGCCAATAAGGGGCTTCTTGGATAGGGAAGCAATCACTCCGAGGAACAACGGTCACCGATTGCTACTGGAGTTGGGGAGGGGCCACCACAGAGAAGGCCCTGATATGGAAGTGGAGAAAAAGGAGAAGTTGGCAGTACTACTTGGTGTGGCTTTTTTCCCGCTTCCGAAGCTGAGCAGGGCAACATTTACCAGAACCCACACTTTTTGACGTCCCAGTTTTGGATAACACTGTTAGTTTGTGAATTTTACTCATCCCATATCAACAATTAGTTTTATAAGAAAACATGCCTCTAAAAAAGATATGGGATGGCTTTTTTGTTTTCACGGTCACAGTTTGCAAAATGTAGTCTCTCTTACTCCTCAGTAGCCAAATGGAGCATGCCTACATTACAGCTAATACCAACTGCATCTCTCTCCTCCAAATTGCCTCCATCCTATTCCCACCAGTAAGTCCCTATAGCAATAGTAGCTATTTCTAAATTTTGACAGCCAATGGACATTTAAAGGCAGAATATTACATTACACCTATCTTATAAAGAATCTCAGCTTGGGCAACTTAAGTGAGGAAATGCTATAGGTGGTAGCAACTCTTCTACATAGCTTCACCTTTGCCTTGTTTCACATCATCTTGGTGATTGTGACCACTTCTATACCAAACTCTGTGAATCAAATTGGATGAATAGCATAAAAACCTGGGGATGATGTCAGTTACCACTATTCCAGCACCTTCATTTACCACCCATTTTATTTAATAAACCTTCATCATCTTAAATGAATGGCCGTTATTAGTTGAGCTAACAGGCAACCGGTAATGCTCCAGAGAGATATCAGTGCTTGTAGATGCATTAACGGAAAGAGGAGAGAGGTCAAGCACGCGTCAATGCAAATGAGGTACTGGGGAGGTGCTAACAGTTTAATGCAAACGAACGCCTCAGATAATGGAATTTACAAGATTAAAAGGAAAGAGATGAAGTTATTGATAAGTATATTAAAGAGGGAAGAAGTGATAAGATGTTACAAAGGGTTGATAGGGGAGAACTCCATTGAGGCATTCCTGCTTTCAAAATATCTTTACATCTCAGTGATGAAATTAACAAAATAAAACTTGAAGAGGATTAGAAAATGGGATTAGAAGCAATAATGAAAAAGCTGGCTGAGTATAATACTGAGCACTTCTGAGATACATTTTGTTGCACCACCCTCAGAAGCAGTCTCTTGCTGTTCATCATTTGAACATTTAGAGGATCTCATTAAGAACTATTTCCATTCAGCATATGGGGGAAAGCTATGTAAAGACACATTTCCATTAAAAAAGCAGCAAAAGCATTGTGTGAGAAAGGGAGGGAGAGAAATACAAGGACTATTCCCAAATTCCTTATTCATCCTCTGGCATCTTAACTCTCAGACCTACCACAATCCATTCTTCAAACTGCTAAGAAGGAATACTACTTTCACATAATTTGCACAACAGGACAGACCAAAGAAAGAGAACAACTCTGGGTAAGGACTATATGTGAATGAGTATCTGGTTGAGGATTTGCTACCATTCCGAAGTGCCAAAGGCACAAATCATGAGATAAGGTAAAGGTAAAGGTCTTCTCCTAACATGAAGTCCAGTCGTGTCCAACTCTGGGGGTTGATGCTTATCTCCCTTTCTCAGTAGAAGAGCCACCGTTGTCTGTAGACAACTTCAAGGTCATATGGCCGGCATGACTACATGGAGCGCCGTTACCTTCCTTCTAGAGCGGTACCTATTGATCTACTCACATTTGCATGTTTTTGAACTGCTAGGTTGGCAGAAGCTGGGGCTGACAGCGAAAGCTCACGCTGCTCCCCGGATTCGAACCTGCGACCTTTCGGTCAACAAGCTCAGCAGCTCAGTGATTTAACCCACTGCGCCACCGGAGATGATGATGATGATGATGATGATAATAATAATAATAATAATAATCTTTATTTATACCCTGCCACCATCTCCCCAATGGGGACTCGGAGCGGCTTACATGGGGCCAAGCCCGGGCAACATGTTACAGCAAAATAAAACCAGAAGATAAACAGCAAGCATCATGATCAAAATTACATAGAAGAAGAAAAAAGTATAAACACAGTAACAAAATAACATTCCAATAAACACAAAGATAGCCTTTGTTATTCAAGAGACAATAGTGCAACACCAAGTTTTCTTAAACTGAGTTGACCTCATGCTGTTTCATGAGTGTACATTCAAATTACAACCCTGCATTTGTCTTTCACCAAATCTCATACCAAGTGAAGAACAAGGGGTGGATGCCCAGCCAGAAGTCAAGAACCTATCTGAGGAGCAGCCCAGAACACATGTCCCCTTGAGAAAGGAGAAAAAAAAATCACTAATGTCCAAGTAGACAAATCACAAAAGCAGTATGTGATCCTCCAGTAGTCCATGGAGTGCCTAGTTGGTCATACTGACATAACTCCCCTAATCCTTGCTGTTGATATACAATTTTTTAAATCATCCAAGTAAACTGCATTAGAACCCTACTGGATGACACCAAAAGTCACGACTATAAAATGAAAGCCTTCATCGTGTGCTCCCCGATACTAGAGCTGACATATATCCATCCTACTAAGAGCCTTTGGTGGCCTCATTCTCCACAAATATATTCAATCCCCATTCAACTAATTTCTCTACGTGGCCAATGCTGCCATTTTTATCAACAGTGGGGCAAACATGTTTTATTTCCATCTCTAGGTTGTTGCTAATGTTTCCAATATTCTTCTATGAGGGATGCTGTTTGCAACTCTCGGTGACTCATTCTTGGAATGCTAAACTATGACTTCAGTGACTCTGGACCGTGCTCTTATCTACAAGAAGCATTGCCTGAACATCAAGCAAAAAGTGGGTGCTAGAAACAATATCATACGAAAGCTGACTGGCACAACTTGGGGATCACAACCAGATACAATGAAGACATCTGCCCTTGCGCTGTGCTACTCTGCTGCTGAGTATGCATGCCCAGTGTGGAACACATCTCACCACACTAAAACAGTGGATGTGGCTCTTAATGAGACATGCCGCATTATCACGGGGTGTCTGTGTCCTACACCACTGGAGAAATTACACTGTCTAGCCGGTATTGCACCACCTGACATCCGCCGGGAAGTGGCAACCAATAGTGAAAGGACCAAGGCAGAGACATCTCCAGCTCATCCCCTGTTTGGGTATCAGCCAGCACGCCAACGACTTAAATCCAGACAAAGTTTTCTAAGATCTACAGAAACACTCGCTGGAACGCCTCAGCAAGTGAGAGTCCAAAAGTGGAAGGCTCAAACCCAGAACCTCAACCAATGGCTGATACCAAATGAGAAACTCCCCCCTGGGCACACAGAGGACTGGGCGACTTGGAAGGCGCTGAACAGACTGCGCTCTGGCACCACGAGATGCAGAGCCAACCTTCAAAAATGGGGCTACAAAGTGGAATCCCCGACATGCGAGTGCGGAGAGGAGCAAACCACTGACCACCTGCTGCAATGCAGCCTGAGCCCTGCCACATGCACAAGGGAGGACCTCCTTGCGGCAACACCAGAAGCACTCCAAGTGGCCAGATACTGGTCAAAGGACATTTAATCAACTATCAAACTCACACATTTTGTATTTTCTCTGTTTGTTTGCTTTGTTCTGTTAGAAATGTAATATAACTGACTGGCTGCCCTGACACGAGAAATAAATACTTCAGTGCATCTGAAATGATGCACTGAAAAAAAATAAGAAAACATAAATCTAAGAGCCAAGTAATATTTGCACAGTTTCCCAAACACTTTTTTGTCCTCTATCATGACCTCGTCCTCTTACCTTTTCTTTCTAGGCCGTCGCTGTGATGATGTGCAAATGTACATAAACACCCATCCACACAATGCCCATGTGTCCCGTATCCTTTCTCCACTTAAATCTAGACATCAAAACTGACAAAACGTATCAGCGCTAATGGATAACGTAAATCCCACTCAATAATAAGCCAGCAGTGGCAAGGGTCAGATGCTTACTGATGACAGCATGTCAAATAAAAATAGAATAATGCTGCCAAAGTCAGATCCACTTTTTCTCTCTCTGAAGACAGACACTGTTAGTCACTGATTGAGGAAGATTACAGCCTGTTCTTCAAATGCACATGTCTTCCTGACAAACCAATGCCATTTTACATAGCTAAGAAGAGAAATTCACTGGGGAAGCAAACCTGGATCTGTTGTTTTGGCTACCAACAGAGACCAATTAATAGAACAAAACATGTGAATGTTAATCACACAATGCTGTTGATGTCATGAAGTTTCAAGCTGAGTCTACCATATAGTGTCCTTGTCAAAATGTCTTTAGAAAAGGTATGCTATTGTCTTCTGCTTGGTTTGAACGAGTGTGACTTTCTCAAGGTCATTCTATTTGTTTCTATGGCTGAGTTAGGATACAAAATCTGGGTTCCAGGTTTTAGTCTCACACTGCTTCATAATTAATTATTATTTCATAATAATCCTTTCTTACGTATCCTACCTTGTTGTGCATCACCTTGAGGATTCTTTCATAGCAACAGTCTTGTGTTTGTTGTTCATTCATTCAGTCGTTTCCGACTCTTCGTGACCTCATGGACCAGCCCATGCCAGAGCTCCCTGTCAGCCATAACCACCCCCAGCTCCTTCAAGGTCAATCCAGTAACTTCAAGGATCCCATCCTTGAAGCAACAGTCTAGCTACTATTATATTCTGGTAGTCTCCACAACTTTACTCATATACCTGGTATACTTTTTCAAATTATTAGGAGACTTCTGCTGGTCCATGCTACAATTGTTAGATTATTTGGATCAAACATATCATACTGTGTTTTTCTGACACTAGTTCTTAAATTGCTTCCATGACTACAAGTCTGTCAACCTATTTCCAAGCAAAATTCAAAGGATGCCCAATACAGCTTGGTGACCAGGAAGCTAAAGAATTGGCTATTCTAATGTGAAGATGCACAAGAATCAAATATCATATTCTCAGGCCTTCTCCAGATACTCCAACAGAATGACACGAGGAAGGTGACACACAGAAAAAGGTCTTTTTCATCTGCAATGTCTCATTTGTCAGACTCTTCACAAAGAATCACATTCTGTCTCAGGTCAGCTGTTCTACCTGACCCAAGTCAAAAATATTTTTATTTACCCAACTCCATCTATGCCTTCTTGCTTCAGCCCTTTCCTGCTGTTGTGCCTGTTCTTTCTTTTCCTAGTAACAGCTTTCAGATTGCATAGCATTGCAATTTAACATTTTAACTCTCTCTTTTCCGTGTCATAAGTGACCCTCAAAGTACTAGTGAATCTGGAGAGCAAGATACAAAATATCATAACTAAAAAGCAAGTACTAATTATGTTTTATAAGGCAGTGAAAGAGAATAAATAAATAAATTATTGTTAAAAGTTTGGAATCACTTTCTTTCAATATAGCATTTTCAGGATAATGTCACATATCAGACACATAATGCACACTCACACCCACATATAACACATGCATCCATTCTTAGCATACACCTCCATTATAATCATCATCACAAATCCCACCTGTTCTGTGGACATCAATTAAGTTTGAAAAATAGAAGGTATACTTTCTTATTCGCAATTTCTTTTTCCCCACTAAAACATAATTCCTGCAGGGGAGAAGCATTATGAAAAGCTGAAATTATTTATAGCGAAACCTGTAACAAAGTTTGCAACCAGTGGTTCCCCATTCCATGTTATAATGCAGTGGTTCCCAACCTTTTTTTTTTTTTTTACCAGGGAACACTTGATCAGGGACCTCTTTGACTAGGGTCAACTCCAACATTAGTACCAAAAGGGTTACGAATCTGTTTTTGGTCACCTTTAGATTCGGTTTGGAGTGTTGATTCAGAAAATTGCATTGGATAGACTTATTTAAGGTGCAGGTGCTTACCTACAAAGCCCTGAACGGTTTGGGACCAGCCTACCTGCGTGATCGCATCTCCGTCTACGAACCCACATGCTCTCTTCGTTCATCTGGAGAAGCCCTGCTCGTGATCCCACCTGCGTCACAAGCGCGTTTGGTGGGGACACGAGACAGGGCTTTTTCTGTGGTTGCCCCCCGACTCTGGAACACCCTCCCCAAAGATCTTAGACAGGCCCCTACATTGACAGTCTTCAGAAAGAACTTGAAGACCTGGCTGTTCCGATGTGCCTTCCCCGAATAGGAAACCTCCAATACCAAGTCCCATAAGCACTTTACTAAAGCCAAGACCGCCGCACACCGCACGCTGCACTTGCCCATAAGCCTCATATTTCACCCGTCACATCAGCACTTTTAACTCTTGTACCCTTACTCTGGCCTAGCCCAGTTTTATCGTGTCTTAGTGGATTGTTCATTGTTTGTTGTTTAGATTGCTTTAATTGTTTTTAATTTGCCTAGTTTTTTGTATTGTTGTATTGTGTGTTGAGGCCTCGGCCTTTGTAAGCCGCATCGAGTCCTTCGGGAGATGCTAGCGGGGTACAAATAAAGTTTAATAATAATAATAATAATAATAATAATAATAATAATAATAGACCACATCAGCTGTAGTTTCTGATACAGAACATATGCCATAGTCAGAGACAGTGAAGGAGTAGCAGGTAGTGTGAAAGGAGCGAAAATAAAATAAAATAAATAAATAGTGAGGAAGGAGGCTCACGGACCAGATTTTCGTCCTCGCAGCCCACTAGTGTTCCACGACCCACAGGTTAAGAACTACTGATAGAAAGCAAAGGTATAATATGCATCCCCTGCTTCTGGTGTTGTTAAACTGCATATCCCAGCTTTTGATTTCTTCTTCTGTTCTAATCAGCTAAGAAAGCATATGGTGGTAGGCCATGGAAAGAAGGGTGTACAGTCCTGGTGTTGGAGTCGCCAAGTTTGGTTTATGTTTGTGGGTTGGGACCTGGGATCTAGTCTATTGGTACTATGTGTTCCTCATTCTCTAAGTTTATGCCCAGGTCACTGCAAACTTCCAAAGACATGAGAACCTAAAGAGGCAAAAAAAGTCTCATCTAAGAAGAATAGCAGTCTGAATATCCAAATGCAAGAAAAGATAACAACGTCATCTTGTCTTGCCTTCTAGTCTCCCCACTCCAGAACCTGAACAGCAACCCATTTGAGAACATGTGGTTGACTTCTGGTGTGTCCTTCTCTGGTTGTTTCAGAACCTGACTTCAGCTCTTTGTTGATACTCCATTTGCCTCCAACACAAACAGGAGGGTTGGTTGGCTTTAATCAAAATAAATAATCTACCTTTCCATTAGATAACAGGTGGGAAATCCTCATGGTTCCTGCTTTTTGCTTCACAGCAGAAAGCAATGAGATGCAGTTTGACCAAAACCAGAAGAAACATCTCACAGCTTAATGAGGCAGTCTCTGAAGCTGCAGCTCAAATATCACCGTGAAAGAGGTGCAGTGGGAAAACTTGCCACGCTTCAGGGGTTGCTGTGTCAGCACAACAATGGAAAACAAGCTAATTTGACTGCAAGCAAGTCTGTTCTGAACAAATTATTTTTAGGCTGAACACATTCAAATCGAACTCAATAGCAAAGAGATGGCTTCACCTGCTCAATTCTGTAAACGAAACAGAAGGTGGCAGCAATGCAGGCTTTGGTCCATGAAGCACAAAAAAATTTTAGCTCAGGAGGAACTCTGAATGTTATTATTCACCTCTGGAAGCAAAAATAAAGTGCTGTGTGATCTTTCCACAGATTCAGAAAAGCCAGAACAATGGCATTCAGAACTGCACAGCGCAGAAACTGGCCAGCATTTCTCTCAGCAAAAAAACAAATGCAACAGAAAGTAAGCAATAAAAGGACTGAGTGTCTCCCATCTCAAAGACAAAACTAAACAAGCTGCTTCCCAGTCTCCTTTGGTCTAGCTTTCATGACCACAGTATCTATGTAAATGGGACTATGAATGCCTTTTCTTGAAATGTGTGTTGGCAGCACACAACAAAAAAACAAGGCCTTGCTATGTAAGAACAATCACACTCTAGGCCTTTTCCAATTGTGACCAAAAGAGAATACAGGGTACCAAAGGAAGTCCCTTCCAAGCTGAGGGAAGAATGGCTACTGGTCTGAAGACCTGGAGCCAGTATGTCTAGACCTGAAGCCCAATGGTCACATGCAGTTCCCTAAGACACAACTGTTTTGTGGTTTCTCAGATTCTGAATAGGAACTTTCTCCTCATCTTAAAAGACTAAAATGCTTCTCCAAAACTTCACTTAAAAGCAAAGAGCCATAAACTCAAATACACTGACATTTCGTTTTCTTCTTCCACCTTCTAATCTTCAAGAGTTTTTCTGAAAGGAAGTCTGGTCCTCCCATTGAAGACTTATTATTATTATTATTATTATTATTATTATTATTATTAAACATTGGAACAACCATGTTTTTAGTCTTTATGGAAAACAGACAAGGGAGGGTGCTTATCTAATCTCCCTAGGTAGAGAGTTTGAGAACCAGGGGGCCACTACCAAAAAGGCCCTCTCCCTCATCCTCACCAGCCGTGCTTGAGACGGAGGTGGGAGCCAGAAAAGGATCTCCCCGGCAGACCTTACAGGTTCATAGGGAAAGATGCAATCGCAAAAATATTTTGGCTTATTGCGGGGAATGTTACCTAAGGGGGGCTCTGGTAAGGAACAGTTGCCCAACCCAGGTGTGGACAATATTGAATGAGATGGACCAGAAGTATGACATCATATAAAGCATGGTAACTGCATGCCCCCATTATGTTATTGAGCTGCCAATCCCTTGCCAAAACACCCAATAGTGAGGAAAACAGAGATGCAATCCAACAACACTTTGAGGGCTATATGATTCTCACTTCCGCTATTTATTTATTTATTTATTTACTATATTTGTATACCGCTCTTCTCAGCCCTGGAGCGACTCAGAGAGGTTAACAATAGCAAAAATCAATGCTCAAAAACATCATAAAACAGTTAAAAACAATTAAGAACAGTAGCATAATAAACAGTCAATATAAATCAATAAAACATCTCATTAGCGTCTCATAGTTAAAATCAAGATCCAGTCTCATCGTCCATTTGTTCCATATTCCTATGTTCGTTACACTGCCTATTCAAATGCCTGCTCGAACAACCAGGTCTTCACTTTCCTCCAAAATGTCAACAGGAAGGGGGCCAATCTAATATCTGTAGGAAGGGCGTTCCACAGCCGAGGGGCCACCACTGAGAAGGCCCTGTCCCTCGTCCCCGCCAAACGTACTATACACAGAGAGTAGAATGGTACTTATTCTTCTTGCCACCAGGGTATTCCAGACTCACCAAAAGAAAACTCTGATCAGATCTAACAAAGTTCTTATGGAATTAGAGGAATGAGGGTGAATACAAAATGTTAACCTAGTATGTCTATGAACAAGACTTATTTCCCAGAATAAGCATTAATTTAACTAATGGGACCTGCATCATGTTTGTGCATTAATGGCAAATTGCTGCAGCATTCCAAATTTATTATTGGATTTATTCATGGAACAAAATATACTGAACTTCCTCTAGTTAATTTGTCAAGCTCATCTCTGCAAGTTTAAAGCTGATATAAACAAGCGACTACAAGCACACATTTTTCTTCATCTAGCTTCATATAAATACCAGCCATCACCAAAATCACTCTGCTTCTTTGCCCCTGCTTCTGGGAAAAGGTTGCCTTTCTTACATTAATAAGTCTTCCCAGAATTAATCATTGTACATTAGAACCAGCTGGAGTGTTTTGAGTGATAATGAAACCTGTAACAAGTCATCTTCAGACGTCTTTGCCAAACAATAAGGGAATTAAAATTTCAATTTAAATGCAGAGGTTGGAAACACGCTTCAGTGGCAAAATTACTTCAATTAATGTGAGTGGAATACAAAGAACAGACTGCAGAAATGTGATGCAGCAACCAGAAATTATGCCATTAATGCGCTTGCATCAAGCCCACACAATGACTGCAAAGGTCTAATTTAGACTGCACATATCACAAAGCTACAGGCAACAATATTTATCAGTTCTCCCATTTCAACATGAGAGCTATCAGCGTCTTTGTTGGATCATTTCTGGCTTTCGATAAGCCAACAGCTGTTTACCTTGAGGACAAAGGACAAGGAGATCCAGAAACATTATGCATCCCTGACAGTTTAATAATTATTTTATATGCTGCTTGGATGATACAATGAAGGAGAATGGAATTACCCAACAGCAAGAGCGCAATTATGGCATCATTCTGATGTGGAGAATAGAGCACAGACTAAAGGAGGCTAAAGTCAAGGAGCTCCATTCTAGATGCATTTAACGTCTTGCTATAGAAAGGGGAAAATAGCTATGCTATCAGAGGAAAAACAGGATTGCAAGCCCATCATGTGGGCTGGTGGTGCAGAGTGCATTCTAACAAATCTAATGGAAATTTAGTTTTCACTCAACCCATTACAGATCAAAGGAATACACAGTCTGAGGACTGCCACACTTTTAAGTTATATGGAAAGGGAGATAATACATAATAACAGAGGGAAGGAGAGGGGCTTTAGATGTGGAAAGCTTGCATTCAGGCTCCACTGATAACTATGGAGACACACTGTGAGTGAGACTTTGCCCAAAATCCTCTTAGCCTCAGATTCTAAATTGGAACTGTGAAGATACAGAAGTAATGTGTGCAAAATTACTCACAAATTAAAAGATAATGTGGGACAGAGCCCAGGTTGACAACTCGTGCAGGTCTTGGAGCCATATGTTTGCCCTCCCTCGCACCCACCCTGGTGGGCCACGCATCCTTCTATCTCCCCAAAATAAATAAACAAAGAAGCAAGTGGCTTACCAAGATTATGTTGGGGGGAGGGCAAGATGTGCCATTTAAATTTTATTATTCCTCCAGACTGTTTTAGGCCAGAAAAGGTCTTTTTTTAAAATAGTAGATCTAACTTGTTTAAAAGGTGAGAGTGCAAGGTGCAGCCTACACACCCACTCTCCTCGGCAGCAGCTACACCTCCAATGAAGTCTGCCTCCCACCAGGTTTCACAATTGTTTCAATACACTATGATGTTTTGGTGCTAAATTCGTAAATATAGTAATTACTACCTAATGTTATTGTGTAATGAACTGCTTTTTCTTTCTATTTGTTGTAAAACATGATTTTTGGTGTTTAATTTGTAAAATCATAACATAAATGGATGTACCAATAAATGAATTATAGGAACACGGATGCATATTTGCTGCTCCTATATGGGATGTGAGGCAGAGCAGGTGCCTTTCCTTGCCCTCGTTGGATACCTAAACAACAAAGCAGGTGGTGATTGGCTAAATGTTAAAGCAGAAAAGAGTCCAATGGAATCCAAAAAGCCCCCAATATCTGCCCCAATGCAGGTAGACTGTGTTAGCTTGACCACCCCATCATTTGCATCCTACCAGGTTAAATCCCCTCATTTTGGGTCTTGATGCCCTTGGGATTAAATACAACCCAGGCTCCTCCTCTGAGATCAATTCTTTATCTTACTATTGATTGGCTCCAGATTAGATGGGTATTTGGTTTATTTACAACTTGTTTGTTTTGGCTTTGAATGTTTGCCAATTTGTGACATTGCTGGAAAGTGCCCTGAGTCCCCCCAGGGAGAAGGGCAGATTATAAATAATATGATGATTATTATTATGATTATCTGTTTTTCTGCAGTGCCCCAAGACTGCATTCATAATCATAAGCACTATAAAGAGGGGTACATTAGTATAGGAAGCCTATTCCTTCAATGTGTTCTTGTTGCTCTGTGCCTTCAAGTTAACCCTATTGAAGGGTTTTCCACAACCTTCCTCTGAAGAGAGTGTGGATTACCCAAATCAGCCTGTAATTTCCATAACTATATAAGGATTTGGATCCTGGTCTCCTACAGTTGTAGTCTCACTGAAGCCACTACACCATGCTGGCTGAGCACACACTGTAGTGAATTACACATGCAATACTGTCTTCTTCAGAGGCTGAGTGGGTGTTACTCACCCAAGGTTTCTCAGAGAGTTTCCATCTCGAATCAGGAAATCAAACCCTGATCTCCCAGAAACCTAGTCTTAATACTCAAATCACTACTCTACAATGGCTCTCCTTCCCTCAACAATCCATACATAAAGGTCAACAGATAGAAATCTTTGAATATTAGAACTAAGGGAATGGAGTACATGCAAGACAAGTTTGAAAAAATTGGCTTGTTGTAGAAATTTATTTATTTATTTATTTGCTTTATTTCTATACCGCGTTTCTCAACCTATAATAGGTGACTCAATGCGGTTTACACAATATTAATTACCACAACAATAACAATTAAAACACAGCATACCCAATAACAAACACACAACCATTCATACAATGCCTCGATCGCAACCAAGATCCAGTCTCATATCCTTATACCGTTCCTATGTTCAGTTTACCGTCATTCTGTGTACAATTGCGCTGATTAGCCAAACGCTTGCTCAAAAAGCCAGGTTTTGAGCTTCTTCCTAAATGCCAGCAACGAAGGGGCCTGTCTGATGTCGCTTGGTAGGGCATTCCATAACCGAGGGGCCACCACCGAGAAGGCCCTGTCTCTCGTTCCCGCCAACCGTGCCTGTGACGCAGGCGGAACCGAGAGCAGGGCCTCCCCGGACGATCTTAATGTCCGTGTCGGTTCATAGGAGGAGATGCGTTCGGAGAGGTAGGTGGGGCCGGAACCGTTTAGGGCTTTGTAGGCTAATGCCAGCACCTTGAATTGTGCCCGGTAGGGAATTGGCAGCCAGTGGAGCTGGCTCAACAGAGGAGTGGTATGCTCCCTGAGAGCTGCTCCTGTTAGCAACCTGGCTGCCGAGCGCTGGACCATCTGGAGCTTCCGGGCAGTCTTCAAGGGCAGCCCCACGTAGAGCGCGTTGCAGTAATCTATGCGGGATGTGACCAGAGCGTGGACTACCGTGGCCAAGTCCGACTTCCCGAGGTACGGGCGCAGCTGGCGCACGAGCCGAAGCTGTGCAAATGCTCCCCTGGCCACCGCTGAGACCTGAGGCTCCAGGCTCAGCGATGAATCCAGGGTCACACCCAAGCTGCGAACCTGCGTCTTCAGGGGGAGTGTAACCCCGTCCAACACAGGCTGTAACCCTATGCCCCGTTCGGCCTTTCGACTGACCAGGAGTGCCTCTGTCTTGTCTGGATTCAACTTCAATTTGTTCACCCTCATCCAGTCCGACACAGCAGCCAAGCACCGGTTCAGGACCTGAACAGCCTCCTTAGAAGTAGGTGGAAAGGAGTGACAGAGTTGGACATCATCTGCGTACAGATAACACCGCACCCCGAAACTCCGGATGATCTCTCCCAACGGCTTCATGTAGATGTTAAACAACATGGGGGACAGTATTGAACCCTGCGGGACCCCACAAGACAAAGGTTGTGAGGACGAGCAGCTGTCCCCCATCAACACCTTCTGGGTACGACCCTCTAGGAAGGACCCGAGCCACTGTAAAACAGTGCCACCAAGGCCCATTCCCGCGAGGCGTCCCAGAAGGATACCGTGGTCGACGGTATCGAAGGCCGCTGAGAGATCCAGCAGGACCAACAGGGACACACTCCCCCTGTCGAGCTCTCTGCGGAGATCATCCACTAAGGCGACCAGGGCTGTCTCGGTACCATGTCCCGGCCTAAAGCCAGACTGTGCCGGATCCAGATAATCAGTGTCTACCAAGAATACCTGGAGTTGTGAGGCCACCACACGTTCCAGGACTTTGCTCAAAAAGGGAAGATTGGAAACAGGCCGATAGTTGACGAATTGAGTGGGGTCTAGTGATGGTTTTTTCAACAGCGGTTTTATTACAGCTTGTTTTAAGCTGGCTGGAATATTGCCTTCCCGAAGGGAGGCATTAACCACCACCTCCACCCACTCGGCCAATCCCCCTCTGGCCTCCTTTAGAAGCCAGGATGGGCAGGGGTCTAGGATGCATGTGGTAGCTCTCATTCCTCCAAGTATCTTGTCCACATCCTCGGGTTTCACCAATTGAAATGAATCCATCAAAATCGGACAAGCAGATGCTCGTGTTACATCCTCAGAGACTGCCGTTAACGTGGTATCCAGGCCAGAGCGGATCAAAGCGACTTTGTCCGCAAAGAACCGAGCAAATGCTTCACAGCGGGCCGTCAAGTTGTCAGGGTTCCCATCCGGAGTGGTGGGGTTCAATAGCCCTCTGACAACTCGAAACAACTCCGCCGGACGGTTCTTTGCGGACGCAATATTGGCCGCAAAGAAAGCTTTCTTTGCCGCCTTTATTGCCACGGCATATGCCCTTAATAGGGCAACAAACCGTGTTCGATTTAACTCGCTCGGGTCCGAACGCCACACGCGCTCTAGTCTCCTCTTCCTTCGCTTCATCGCTGCCAGCTCCTCGTTGAACCAAGGTGCTGGTTTAGCTCGGCTACTTGAGAGGGGACGTTCCGGAGCAATCGTGTTTATGGCCCTAGTCATCTCCCCATTCCAGAGAGACACCAGGGCTTCAACAGAATCACCAACCGAGGTGGCAGGAAAATCCCCAAGAGCCGTCAGGAATCCGTTCGGATCCATAAGCCTCCTGGGGCGGACCATCTTAATGGGTCCCCCACCTCTGCAGAGGTTGGAAGGTGTGGTGAGTCTAAATCTGACCAGATAGTGGTCGGTCCATGGCAACGGAGAGGTGGATAACTCCTCAACACCGCCACCTTGCTCCCATCCCTGACAGAAAACCAAATCTAATGTGTGTCCCGCACAGTGGGTGGGGCCAGATACTTGTTGGGACAGCCCCATGGTTGCCATGGATGACATGAAGTCCTGAGCCGCTCCTCCTAGGGAAGTCTCGGCATGTACATTGAAGTCCCCCAGCACAAGAAGCCGTTGAGACTCCAATGCCAGGCTCGAGACCACCCCCGCTAGCTCAGGTAGGGAGACCGTAGTGCAGCGAGGTGGGCGGTACGCTAACAGAATCCCTATTCTGTCCCGGTCGCCCACCCTCAGGTGGACACACTCGAAATTGGTTGACTGTGGAATGGGGCCTCTGGTCAGAGGGATAGAATTTTTATAGACCACCGCAACTCCGCCTCCCCGCCCTCCAGGTCTCGACTGGTGCTGTACAGAGAATCCTGGCGGACAAAGCTGGGTCAAATTAACTCCTCCAGCTTCATCCAGCCAGGTCTCTGTAATGCACGCCAGATCTGCCCGTTCCTCCAAGATTAGATCTTGGATGAAAGATGTTTTGCCATTGACAGATCTGGCGTCAATGGCCAGAAACAAGGATTAGTGCTAAAGCTTTAGTGGAGACCCCTTTTCCCATGATAATAACACTTCCGGGGGTGAATTTCCCTTCTGAGGAATAGATTTATCTCACTTCCTGTTGACTCACCCTATTCTTAACTATGAGTCATTTGTAAATCTCATGTTTGTAACTCGGGGACGGCGTGTAAATGTAGAGAGTATCAGTGGTGAAGTGCAGAGACTTCATATGTGTGATCACTGCAATGGAGGAAGAACTATTCTGAAGTAACTGACAAAAGGAAAACAGACTTGAGGAAGGACTAATAGGGAGGAAGGCGCAGTTGCCTCGAAGAACGATGTGCAGAAACAGGGACAAGAAAGCAGGCACTTTCCTTGGGGGCCAAAATGATACTGACAGAAGTGAAGAGAAAAGGAGGAAAAGCTAGCAGTGGAAGCCACAGACAAGGGAGAAGAAGACCGGAATAGAGGTTAAGGACACGGAGTCAATGCCAGCAGAGCTTTCAAAGCAGCCAAAGAGGTTAATAGACTGAGGATGGTGAGGAGGGGGAGAGGTGAGTGACAGAAGAGGGCAAAAGAGAAAGGCAAGGAGAACAATACAGCAGGGGAGTAAATGGCAGATCTAATTACTCAGGCCCAGATAGCAGATCTAGCGGACACTTATCAGACAGCTGTCTGTCAAGCTCCGGCTATCACCTCTTACCAGCATATCTGTGGCTGTAAGGTAGTGTTTACTGGCCATGCACTGCTGCAGCTTCTGGGGCACCTGCTTGATGTTCTCAATCTCATCCAGCAAATTCAGAACATGCTTGTGCTCGATGCCTTCGATCCACAGTTTGCGCAGCTCATCACGCTTGCAGTGCAGAAGCATCTTGCAAGACAGCAGATTCTCCTTGACCTGAAAACATACCCAAAGGAACTTGAGTGAGTAAAATTGCTTCCATGTTAATAACAGAAACTCTTAAGATTCTCTACCCAAGCATTATCAAAATATCCCACCAGTATTATCAAAACATCCTCTTTCCAGTGTTGAAATGTTGAGTTCAGTGGCTTATATAGACATAAAGTGTAGCACCCAAGAAGAAGAGGCAGGTACCCGTGGGACTTGAAGGTTTGTTTTTGTTGTTGTTGAGTGCCTTCAAACCAATTCCAATTTATGTCCACCCTAAATCAATACTATCATGAGTTTTTCTTGTTCAAAGTGGGCCTGTCATTGCCTTCCCCTGAAATTGAGAGAGTGAGACTTGTAAGTCAATTACTCCGCCTTTTTAAGCCAGGTCATCACTTCACAGAATCATAGAATCCTTGAGTTGGAAAAGACCTCGTGGGCCATCCAGTCCAACTCCCTGCCAAGAAGCAGGAAAACTGTATTCAAAGCACCCCCGACAGATGGCCATCTAGCCTTGGAGTTTAAAAGCTTCCAAAGAAGGAGCCTCCACCACACTTCGATTTTCACCTCGTTCTTGTTGGAAAAGTGTTTTCCACCCAGATGTTCTTTCAATTTAGTGAACAGATAGTCACTAGGTGCGAGATTGGGGCGCTGAAAGGGGTGGCTTCACACATCCCAACCAAATGAAGTCAACAATTCATATGTTGCATGAGCGGTGTGCGGACACACATTATCATGCAGGAGATAAGACTCCCGCCATCAGCATCTCAAAACAACATTTGTTTTGGATGGCTGTGTGAAGTTTCTTCATGGTCTTACAATATATTCCATACCCATGTATTGTTGAAGGCTTTCATGGCTGGAATCACTGAGTTGTTGTAGGTTTTTTAGGCTGTATGGCCATATTCTAGAAGCATTCTCTCCTGATGTTTCACCTGTATCTGTGGCAAGCATCCTCAGAGGTTGTGAGGTTATTCCATGCCCATTTTGCCACATGCTGTCTTGACATTACAGCCTCTCCATAAATTGAAATGATTTCGCAATTTAGATACCATATTACAGTGCAAACTTTGAACTAGGAGAGAAATGAAATGAGAAAGCTCATCTCTAACCTTCACCACAATGCCAGTTGATGAGCTACTGACAACTGGTACTGCTCCTTCATTTCTTCTGACTTCCTGCTACACAGCAGTGATACCAACTTCCTCCAAGAAAATTCCCGTGTCTTCTAACCTTACTTTCTGGATAACCCTCGTAGAAGAGCCTCAGATGTTGCTAAAAAACATTGATCTCATAATCAAGTGAGTTTGTAAACGGAGGATTTTTAAAAAATTGGCCTACCACAATATAGACTCTTGTTCTGTAAACAGTTCATTTTTTGAAGTAACATATACATCCTGGAACAATCCTTTTAAGCAGAAGAGTACAATGGAAGAGGGATCACCAGAGATGATGATGATGATGATGATGATGATGATGATGATGATGACAACGATGACGACAACAACAACTTTATGTATACCCCACCACCATCTCCTCGAAGCGACTCGGGGTGGCTAACATGGGGCCTGACAGTGCAAGTGCTTCTGAATAACAGACGCAGAACCCCTACATAACTATATCCCACAGAAAGCAGTGGAATGTCTTTTGGTCATAACTAACTGTATTCCTACTAATTCCTCCCAGTTTTGCTACCCTCTGCCCAATTTAATCTAAAACTCTGTGATCTTCCTTTTGAAAATGCAGCTCTCCGCACCAGCCCACGGCCTCCCCTCCCTGTTCTAACAGGTGGCTTGAAAGGTAAGCAACACTTTCCATATGGATTTATCAGGGGGCGGAAAATGAAACAGGTTGAAGCACAAATATGGAATCACATCCAATACATGAAAATGTGTTTAAAGGAACCTGATCACATACACCTCCACGCCACCGCTGCTGCTCCAGCTGCTATGAAAGATTGCAAACTCCCATTCGCTTTTAATGGAAGAATACAACAATGGAAACAAAAAGCCACAGCATTTCCTTACCTTGGCCAGGATCCAAAGGGATACTCAAAACCCCTTCCACACCTGATGCACAACAACAGTTCTTCTGACAATGAGGAAGGAAATGTTCTAAAGCAGCATATTAATAAGGCACAGGGCTTTGTTCCTAAAGGGGAGGAGGAAACCCAAAACCCCATCTGGCAGGCCTTAAAAGTAACTCTTTGGATTCCAGCCTTAGTTTTACAGCACGCACGACCCTCCAGGTGTTTTGGACTTCCAATTCCCAGGAATCCCAGACAGTTTACCAGATTTTAGGAATTGTGGGAGATGAAGTCCACAATCCTGGTATACAGGATGCTGCTGTAATATCACCAACACAAGCCACACCTACCATATTGTAAGTCTACCTTTTGTATAAGTCAAGGGCAGGTTTTTGGGCCAAAATTGTGCATTTACATAAGACTCGTGGATAAATCAAATATCATTCCACAGAGGGGAAAGCACCAATGCCAACTCAGAGGGCCAGCTGCCCTTGGTGACTGTAGAGAAATGTTTATTATAAAGTGTTTATTATACTGTGTTTAAACTGTATTTATGTTTTACATTGGTTGCCATGGCCTAGCTGTGAGAGATAGGTTGCCATGGTGACAAGGCAGAAGAGGAGGTGGGCGGAGCTTAAGGAGAAAAAGGTTTGAAAGTGACAGTTAATTTTGAGTCAGGAGGATGAGACCCTGAGAGGAGGAGCAGAGTCAGATAGGACTCTGGAAAAGTAGTTTAGTCAGGAGGAAGAGACCCTGAGAAGAGGGCAGAGTCAGTTAGGGCTCTGTGGTGTGAAGCAGTATAGATTCAGTTAGTTCTTGGTATTTGTGAATATTTCTTCAGCAAGGGAGCTGAAGGTGAAACCTCGTTAGATTGCTTGAGTTAAAAAGAATCTAACAGAGGGGGTTTTAGGATCGCCAGTAGTGGAAGACTGGGGATCAGTGGTTTGATCCGGTATAGGACAAACAGTGTGAATATTCACAACAGGGAACACTGAAATAATAAAGCACTTCACTGAAGAAGGAGTTTATAAGATTGTAACATCTAAAGCCTGAATGTATCTCAACCAAGCCATATTGTAACCATCAAGCATGTGCCAAGTTCAACATCTCAATATTGCAACAATTACGCTTTGTTAATAATAAACTTGTTCTCTTTGTATTTTAAACCTGCCTCCTCCATTGATTTTACGTTCGGTGCATTCCACTCTACCAAAGTTACCTCACAACGCAAATAGGGATAAACAGAGACTTTAAGACCAGCGTCTCTAAACATATTGGTGGCAGTTTAATTTAATAGCAGTCTAGGAACTTCCTTACATTTTTGGTGGTCCCATTTGGTGGGATTAACGCACGTCTTTACATTTTATTGGTGGCATTGATACGTCTTTACAGTGACCAACACCACCATTTCCCCATCTAGGCATTTGGAAAAGTATTGCAAGAGAAAAAATAGAGGGGATTAGTGCCCCTTTTAGGTCCTGTGATGGACTTCTCTTGCCTTTTGCCTCTCTACTCAGAGAAGGGGAGGTTCCCTTTTTGGTAAGAGTTTAGGTACTTGCACTGACCTATTTGTATGTCAATCCAGTTCTTTTGGGTTGATTGTCTGACTGGCATTTGTAGACTTAAACATGAGTATATAAGGCATGCAACAGAGAGGAAGAGTCAGAGAACTCAGTAGCAACTGGCACCTACAAAGAAAATGTGCCTAGGGATGACCCCTTTAGAAGTCTCAGATGGCTCTTCCCATAAGGCTTTAAATTTTCATGGGAAGACTTTTTGGTCTCATTTTGGGAGAAAAGTCATATGTAGTCAAGTCAAACCAAATCATGGGTTGCTGTGAGTTTTCTGGCCTGTATGGCCATGTTCCAGAAGCATTCTCTCCTAACGTTTTGCCCACATCTATGGCAGGCATCTTCAGAGGTTGAGAGGTCTGTTGGAAACTAGGAAACTGGGGTTTATATGGAATGTCCAGGGTGGGAGAAAGAGCTCTTGTCTGTTTGAGGCATGGGTGAATATTGCATTTGATCACCTTGATTAGCACTGAAAATTTATTTATTTATTTAGCAGTTTTGTATACCAGTCTTCTCACCTCCATCGAGGGACTCAGGCCGGTTTCCAACAGTAATATCACAAACAGTCATTAAAAACATCATATTGCATATTAGACTAAAAACATTAAAATAGCAAAATACAGTCATATAATTACAATGGTCAGTTGTCACAATAAAATCGTTGTTCGTCATCATCCATCCATATCACAGAATATTGACTCACTCGTCGAATGCCAATTTCCAGAGCCAAGTTTTCACCTGTTTTCTGAATGTCAAGATAGAAGGGGCAGTTCTGATCTCCAGTGGGAGAGAGTTCCAGAGCCGCGGGACCACCACCTGTCCCTCGTCCCCACCAGACGTACTTGTGAGGCTGGTGGGACCGAGAGCAGGGCCCCTCCAGACGATCTTAACAATCTTGATGGTTCATAGGGGAGAAAACGTTCGGACAGGTAAACTGGGCCGGAGTTGTTTAGGGCTTTATAGGTTAACACCAGCACTTTGAATTGTGCTCGGAAGCTAACTGGCAGCCAGTGGAGCTGGTGCAACAGAAGAGTAGTATGCTCCCTGTACCCCGCTCGTGTTAGTATTCTGGCTGCCGCAGTTTTAAGACTTGGCTGCATCCTGCCTGGGGGAATTCTTTGTTGGGAGGTGTAAGCTGGCCCCGACTGTTTCCTGTCTGGAATTCCCCTGTTTTTGAGTGTTGTTCTTTCTTTACTATTCTGGTTTTAGATTTTTTGAATACTGGCAGCCAGATTTTGTTCCTTTTCATGGTTTCCTCATTTTTATTGAAATTGTCCACATGCTTGTGGATTTCAATGGCTTCTCTGCGTAGTGTGACATGGTAGTTGCTAGAGTGGTTAAGCATTTCTGTGTTTTCAGGTAATATGCTGTGTCCAGGTTGGTTCATCAAGTACTCTGCTATGGCTGATTTCTCTTGTTGAAGTAGTCTGCAGTGCCTATCATGTTCCTTGATCCATGTTTGTGCACAGCGCTTGGTGGTCCCTATGTAGACAAGTCATGTTTTTGAAACATGGCCATACAGCCCGGAAAACCGACACCAACCCAGTAATTCCGGCCATGAAAACCTTCAACAACACAAATCAAATCATTTTTGCACATATCTTTCTGGCTGGGTTGTTGGCAATTTCACAAATGTAGTAATAGCTTAAGCAGATGACAAATATGGAGAGAAATTACCAAGCAATATTGGTCATCGTTTCCACAAACATTACAAATCCAATCCAGAGTCTGCCACTCAGCTGCTTGTAGGCAGTTTGATTTTTTTCCACTGCCATGCCCTTAAGTTTATCAAAAATATTTGCTACCAAAGAAGTAGTCCCATATTTAGAGGTCGGTTTTTGTTCCTTCCAGCAAAAATTTGAAGTATTCATAAAAGACACACAATGTTTAGATAGCTTAATTGGTGACTAAGGAAGTAACAACATTAAGTTGGCTCTATCCATGATATTCAGACAGTTTTGACAGTTCAGATAAAAAATCCAGATGGTATCTGAAAAATAGAAGATAATGGTATTCTGCCTCACAAAACGTTGGTAACTGAGCAAAAGAAAAGTGTGTAACTTAATTTAGTTAACAATAAATTAGGACACCAACAATTCTGAATCATTTAATCCTTTCACATGTTATATTTTTTCCCTTGAATACTAAAATGTAGAAAACAAGAAGGTTAGAGTATTATGCTGAAAATACAGCATTGATTGTGACTGGCTTTGAGATGTTCTGTCTCCCTTCTTTCTCTGCCACATCTACCTCTCAGGGCTGATGGGAAGGTTAATAACATGCTTTTTTTAAAGATACCGATAACCCATATTGACCTTTGGGG